>NC_134838.1:131101214-131424785 GCF_965363235.1 Mytilus galloprovincialis | reverse complement strand
TTTTGCTTTGCCTTGTAGGTCGTATGGTTACCTGTAAATGTGTGTGTGGCTTACTATACTTTATAGGTCGTACGCGGAAACTATCATAAGTAATACATGTATGTATATATTGTGACGAAATATTTGATAAAACTATAGCAATCTAGGTCGGAAACTAATATTTCACTATAATAATATAATTGGAATCAATAGCTGCAATACTACAAATTATAGTTGGTTATTGTAAATACTCATTTAAATAATCCTCTAAGACATTATCTTTATCATTTCAAGATTGATGCAAATGACTAATTATCTATTTCTTGATAGAACAAATCTTTGATGAGATAAGAATCAAATTAACATCACAAACAGGTCAACATTTACTTTATACCTTTGGACATAATAAAAACATCTGTTCTTATATATCATTTTCTGGTATCACCAACGTTGAACAAAGGTATACAGAAAAAAACATATTAATTAACATAACATTGCATTGTACATTTGTTGAGGAAGCATTAAACAACTTAACAATTGGCTATATTTCGGACAACTCGATATTTGGCTTTAATAAATAAGAAAGTTACGTTGCCATAACATCAGCGTGTATTTCTATATAATTACATTAGATCTATGGTTCATTACAATACATTATTCTGATTGGCTAACTGCACATCACATGTTATTCCTTAAGCAATTGTATCACTCAATAAAACTTATCATCCATGATAACACGAGGTCCCTGAATAAAGTGCATAGGAGAATTAAATAAAAAAAATAAAAAATTCGTGTTTTCATTATCCTAGCTAAAAAATGTAATAATAAGTATTGAATGCTTCTTTTTGTAACTTCATAGGGTTGTAAAAGCGTTGACCGTGCGCACATTTTTAGAAATGAAGCGCTTCCGCGCTTCATACAAAATGTACTTCGGTCAACGCTTTTACAATAAAATTGAGAATGGAAATGGGGAACAACCCTATGAAGTTACAAAAAGAAGCATTCAATTCTTAAATAAGCTTGAACTAGAGCTGGCTCACAAAAATACGAACCACTCCTTAATAGGTATCAGTCGATTCCGGTCTGTCTCTACAGCCACAGCAATGTCATCCCAGGCATTGTAACAAGTTAGTTATTCCCGAAATGGAAAGGTTTAGTTTCTACATCATAGAAGTTCTGTTTCTATTGAGAGTAAGAGAGAGGAACAAAGATAGAGACCAAGTTTTTCTGATCAGAGATTTGTGAGAAAAACGCAACGATAGACGTCACCATTTTATAGTGCTAAAATTTCAACATCATTTATAATTTTACAGACCAGCTTACAAGTTCGGATGTGGAATACCAAAAAAAGTTATATGTTAATCAATAATAAAAACGACAACTTCTAGCTTTTTGGTTACTGCTGGTTCATTAGTAATAACAAGGACGAAAACACTTTAATTTTGTACAATATACCTCATTAGGAACAAGAGCTTTTAAAACCAAATTTAATATTTGCACTGAATGCAAAAAATTATTAATTATTCAAAATTGATTAGTTATAGCAATATTTTCCTTTGAAAAGAACAAAACCTCCTGAATATTATTCTTTTTAAACGCAGTACCAATATAACTTGTCACATGTTAAACAAATTTCAATTATGGTTAATGACATCTCATTAGCTACATGTTAGTTTAATTGATTATTGACTTTTTGATAAAACAAGCTGGTTAATATGTGCTTTTGCGACACTAATTTTTTCTTATTAAGATCAGTTTACATTGTCGGCACTATGAGACCAACAGTTTTCTATTATTTGTTTATGGACTGTTTTTGCAGGCAGATAGTTTTTCACCCATGTAAAGATTAGCCACCACCATGCATGTCTTTAATATTTGTTTATTGTAAACTATTTTGTTATAATATATGATTCATATTTTTCATGTCGGGGATTTTATAACGAATTATACTATATACGTGTCCCCCCCCCCCCCATTGTTGAAGGCCTACACACTATGTCGTTCTATAAAATTTGAAATTAACAGAAACGATCAAGTTATAGTTCAGACTAAAAGGCCGTAACGTCACATTAATATGCCTACATATCTGTTAAAAATAACTCACATCTTTGTTTTTTTTTCAAAAGAGGGAAGATATATTAGTTATGATACAGAGAAGTTACTTCTATGAAAAAAGGAAGATGCGAGCTTAATGTCAAAGAGACAGCAACTTAACAATGAAATAACAGAAAGATAGACATTTACTACCTGGCTTACATCTCGACCAATAAATGTTTTACAATTACTTCACGTAATAATAGATACTCTAAAATAAAACCATTATGACAATAAGGATTAATAAAGTTCCTGCAGGAGTATGGTAAATATTCACATAATTCATATGAATAAAATAAAATATTGTCTTGTCTTGTCTATAATAGTTAAAAATCTTTATTCTCATAACCATTCTAGATACAAAGGTACAGATAGAGTGCAAATTATGTACATGAATAAGCATCTATTCACAAAACTTTTAGGAATTATTGGTTCTCAAATGCTCTTCAACTTCGTACTTTATTTGGCCTTTTAAAAAAAAAATTATTTGACGAGTCTTTTGTAGACGATACGCGCGTCTTGAGTAAATATAAAATTTCAATCCTGGTATCTATGATGTGTTTATTGAAAGGGTTAAGGGTCCGGTGACACAACATATAGTAGTTAACTTAACTCATTTTGGCTTTTGGTGGAAAGTTGTCTTATTGGAAATCGTACAACGTCGTCTTCTTTGAAAGACATGAAGGTTTGTTAATTTCGCGTTTTAAACCACCAACTTGTCATGAAATTGCGGAAACAAATGCTTTGTTACTCCTCCCCAACCACGCACGCATACAAACTCGAGTGGTGGCTGTATAAAGTTCAGTGACATCTATAATCAAGACAACACGTTAAGGAGGTATGCATACAGTCATACTAGGAAATGCTATGTACTAGACCGAGATGCAGTATGCAGTCACAATATACCACAAAACCAGATGCAAGTTAATCTTTATTGACTTCGTGAAACTTGAGTGAATGCTTCATTAGACATTTATTACATTACTTCATATTTATAATTATGAGTATTAGATTATTTAGAGAAGCTCGCCTATGCTTGTTTAAACTTATTACTTGATAAAAATATAATTTATCTGTCTGCGCTTTTTAACGACGTTCAAACGTAATTTAGTAATTGCATTTATGCATCACTTTATCTGCATCAAATATGTTTAAACACTACTAGAACACACCCGTGATATCGCGGGTCCGTGACTGAATTAAAGTATATAACTATGCGCAAGCCTTATCTTAGTATTAGTACTGTCATCTGATAAAGTCATGCCGATTATAAGATACACAATTTTCTCTGCTTTCTAATCTTTCTGTTTGAACCCGTCGAACTGGAACTTATCAATTATTGGTAATATTAATTATTTGGAAAACAAAAGGTCCTGGAATGGAGTATTTTTTAATCAACAGCATTGTCCTATATTAGTTATAAATAAAGTTGAATTCTTTGATTCGCTGTTTTACGTCATGCCCGCTAACAAATTGAAACTTATTTTTAGTCCAGATTTTTAGTATTCGTATTGTTATCTTAGAAAGTCTTACGGATTAAAATACTACAATAGGTAACAATTTGACAATTTAGTAGTGTCAACCCTGTGATTATGACCCGTGTATATAGCATATCAATCCTGAATACACCGTTTGGTGGTGCGCCTGTCAGATGCGGAACGTACAGATAAGGTAATAGGTAACAGGTGATTATACTATTGGTATCGGTATCGGACTCGACCCGGAACTTTCTAATTATTGGCAATATTAATTACGTGGAAAACAAAAGGGCCTGGAGTGGTGTAATTTTTAATCTACACCTTTGTACTATATTAGTTGTATATAAAGTTGAATTCTTTGATTCGTCGTTTTTACGTGATGACGGCTGACAAATTGGACCTCGTAATTTTAGTATTATAGATATAGTCAATGCAAGGTAGGAAACTGACATTTATTGGAAAAAAGATGGATATTATGCATTCAACTTTATACTGATTACAAATCATTTCAGTGTTTTTATAACATTTATGAATGAACACATTTGTTTGTATGACGATATCGTAAGTTGCCCAATGTTCGACTGATCATCGTGTAAAGAGATACTTGTTTGTAACCCTGGATACTGATTTTTTTTTCTTAATTAACTTTAAAAGTTAGGCGTATTTTTATTCCATATAATGTATATTTCAAAATATTTCTTTCAATTTCTCATTTACAACATGAATTTAATGGACTAATGTTTCAATTTAAAGGGGCATTAGCTGTCAAATTCATGTTGAACTTCATCGATTTAATTTAAATTATCATATGTGATTTAAAACACTAAAACGTATGCCCAAAAAGTCGGAAATAAATATTAAACAATGCATGCACTCAATAGTATATATCAGAGTTTTGTGTACATCCGAAGACTACCGACGGTCACATAACCCGACATTAACATAAATATGAGGTAGCGACCTCGTGCAATTGGATCTTCTAGGTCTGTTTAATTTCATGTTATAGGTTAAACATAATAAGTTTATTAACTGTTTTAAATAATTTTTGTGGATCGAATCAGTCAACGAAAAGGTTCTCCTTTGTTTCTCTTTCAATGTTGGCATTCATTTCCTTGTAAGTGCTGAACACGACTTACACATGCGCAAATAATCACTACATAATGGGTTCGATTAAAGGTCACATTGCAAGTGAGTAATACATTAGTGGTATGTTTTTGCTTATTTTGACAAAAGTGAGATAGTCATTTCGATCCTTTTGTGGACTAGGGGAGGTAAAGCTCGAAACTAATGACGCACGTTTTTTTTATCCCCAATTTCGCTAGAGTCGTGTAATTACATATACCTCGCCTTAAAATGAATAATTATTTCATTATTTCACTAATATAGCTGATTGAACCAAAATTAACAACAAATCAGTGGCGGATTAACGGGGCATACATAGCATACACCCTCCCCTGTGATTTTCCCGTTTTTCACGATATATATATGAATTTATCAGATTTTGTTAGCTATTATAATATCTTCAATAACGACCCTTTTCAAAAGTCTTGGATCCGCTTATACAGTTGTCAACATCTCTTCAGTAATTTATACAAGTTTCAAAAGTATTACATGCATATCAGGAACATTTTACGATATCACAAACTAGTCAAAACATTTACTAAATTTTATCATCGGTATACAGACATCATTCGTAAATATAGCTCAACATGCAGACTTCTAATACGTTCAGGTATTTCACATCCAATTTTTTATGGTAAATAAATATTCTTTATAAAGCACAAAGGTGTCAGTATTTCACCTCAGAAACTTACAAAACCTTTGAATAGACTTATTAAGAAGGGATATAATTACGATACTGTTGTCAAGTCATTAAAGATTGCATATTTTGGCGTTAATATTGAGTCACTGATAAGGTCTTTGCATCGGAACTAAACACATTTATTCTTAAAACAGTTGTTGGCATGACACGGGTTATGTTCTTCTCATATATGTTATGATGGTATGATACTAAACCCCTAACGGGAAGGATTGTGCCTGATGTTCATATGATGAAATCATAATCTTTCAGTCAGTTTAATTGAAGTCTGGAGCTGGCATGTCAGTTAACTGCTAGTAGTCTGTTGTTATTTATGTATTATTGTCATTTTGTTTATTTTCTTTGGTTACATCTTCTGACATCAGACTCGGATTTCTCTTGAACTGAATTTTAATGTGCGTATTGTTATGCGTTTACTTTACTACATTGGTTAGAGGTATAGGGGGAGGGTTGAGATCTCACAAACATGTTTAACCCCGCCGCATTTTTGCGCCTGTCCCAAGTCAGGAGCCTCTGGCCTTTGTTAGTCTTGTATTATTTTAATTTTAGTTTCTTGTGTACAATTTGGAAATTAGTATGGCGTTCATTATCACTGGACTAGTATATATTTGTTTAGGGGCCAGCTGAAGGACGCCTCCGGGTGCGGGAATTTCTCGCTACATTGAAGACCTGTTGGTGACCCTCTGCTGTTGTTTTTTATTTGGTCGGGTTGTTGTCTCTTTGACACATTCCCCATTTCCATTCTCAATTTTACCCATCTTTTTACTATGCAAATGTATATGCTAGTACAAGAAAATGTATATAAGATAAAAATTCCACAGGAAGATAATAATGCCACCCTATCCTAACAACACATTTTACCCCAAACCTACCATTTATTGGTTCTGTCGTCTAATTAAGGAATGACTGTAATATTTTTTCTGTCTATGAAGAAATAACATAAAAAATTTGGTGTACACTGAATAACGCGCGTAGCGGGTTATTTAACAGTGTGCACCACATTTTTATGTTATTTCGAATAGACAGAAAAAATATTACAGTCATTTTTAATCATTTAATTCTAAATTCCATTTTAAACCGTAGAAAACCATGAAAAAACGTTGATGACGTCACGGTCACATGACTAAATTATGTCTATGGGCTGATAACAAAATAACGTCAGCCAATCAGAAGACGCGTTACATCCAAAATTAAATTATTGCAAGATATATAAACGATATGTAGTTTGATGGGCTAACAGAAAGTTCTCTTCATAAAAAGAACAATATTTCTATTTATTTAAATGGGTTTGTGTATAATGTTTCCATCTGGTTTAAATATCATGACTGATATCATCAGATATGTTTTATCATTAACTCTGTTTGATGATTTGTATGGCGGTGTCATTGTTTCACTATAGCCTACAAAATTAATTTCGAAAAAACATATTCTTTTTGTGAATTTGTTTATCCAGACTTCCAAGACATTCTGTCATCTACAACAATTGCTTAAACATATTTATTGCTGTTGAATGCATTGCAGTAGACAAAACGTGTGTATCGGGGTTTTTTTTATTTCTTGAGTAATGCATGAAGTGTTCACAGACATGATAGGTGTGCAGCAATGATAAAACAATTTATAAACAACTTTCTAAACTGTATAATGAATGTTGTGTTGTTAATAGGCTTTTTATAAATAGATCTATAGGTGCAAAACGTTCGTGATAAAGCAAATAGAACTTAATCGTAAAGTTATAAGCATCAAATCATTACTCCATGATTTCGTTGTCACGACGTGAGTGCTTAATAACAGGTATAAAATATCGTAACTATCATCTGATTTCCAATTGATATAAAGTTCGATATTTTCTAAATAATTCATCATTAAAATCATTCTAGCACTGGTTATTGGGTGTCTGAAATGAATAACCGAAATCGTCAAAGGCTAATTTATGTTATAATTGTTGCTGGTCAACATTCGCGGTCTTGGATTAAAACTTGATTTATATCACGTGATTATCGGATAGATGCCAATACTCGAGATAAAATTTATTACTTACATCCTAGCTCTTCTTTGTTCTACCTGGGGTGAATTGAGCATGATCACCCCTATCAGATCACTCCAGTTTGAGTAAGTTTCTTTGTTTTGCATGCTTTCTTATGTTTTGAAACATTTTGGCGGACTTGGTGTGTCAGTGTAAGATCACCCTCTTGCCTCCGGCAACGGAATGATCTTACACTGACACACTGCGTCCTCATGAAATAACTATTACATCTAGAAACTATCAAGAAACTTAGTTTCCATCCTTTTCAGATAAAGTTGCTCTCCGGTGAATTGGCTAGTGTTTTAAAGGTATTTTGGCTCCTCAATGCAAATTTTTGTTTTTCAATATTTTGGTGTTTTCGGCGTTTCTGATAATGGTCAATCAAGAAAAGATATTCGAACGAACCAAATTTTTAACTTGTTATTTGGGCAATTAAATATAACCACAGTATAATTCAGGTGTAAATATTGGTAATGACTTTTGGTTTATATTTCAATTACATCTTGTTTATTTAATCACTTTAGTAGTTAATGCTAAGTATCGATTCCCTAGTGGGAGAAAAGTCAATCAATACACTGTAAGTAGGTCTCCATTGTATGGGTTTCATAATTAGGTAAAATAGGTTTTGCAGTTAAAGTTCATTCCTGAGTGGGACTGTGTACAAATAGTATATTGATTGCGTAGCTATTTGATAATATTATTGGACAAATAATCGCCGAGTATTTGTCCTAATCGTGACACAGTTATTCCCCTTAGGAGTAACTACATCCTATACAATACTGTAAAGTCCCATAAGTATATCTCTCGTAGTTCCATTCTCGTAATTCATTGGAATTACGAGACCATTATTCTTTGAGATCCGTCATAGTTGTAAATTTTCATTCCCTGAAGATTACATAATTTTTCATACTTGAAGCTCGTGCGATTTATCGTCATTTTTCTCCTCGAAAACACTTTTTAGTGACTTTCGGGTTGTTTTTTCCTTATTTTGGTGTTACATCTTTCAGTTTGCAGATGTTTTAATTAGAATATCATTTCATTTCATGTTTTCCCGTGGGATGCTATCGCGTGTGGTATGTTTACATATTCATCTTATTTGTTTACATAAAAATGTTGGTCACGTTTTTTAAACATTAAAAATCAGTTAAGGAAAATTCTAGTTTTTTTCTGACGGTCACATCCCGGCCCAACATCTGTACAGTGATCGTTTCCGTCCTTAACTCTATAATTTGCGTATTATATTATTATGCGGATTGGAGCTGTAACTGGAGGGAAGTTTGGCCCCGTCTAATTAAAAAAAAGTCATGTAAGAATTATAAGGAACTTATATATATATACTGTTCCCATGGGACTTATCTAGGACTAGAAGCGTACTAAATAGCACAACAAAAGTATCTAAAGCTTCTACAAAGTCCTAAATTTGTTTCTACAGATTTTTTGATTTTTTTTTTAGATTTGCCTCAAACTATAGATTAGTAAATTGATGTTTTTGAAATAAAGAGCTTGAAGCAACATTTTGGGAATTTTAACGCCACTTTTAAGCACCGCATTTAGGATATTTCGTGGCGGTTAGTTTTTATTGGTGGAGGAAGCTGGAGTGCCCGGAAAAAACCACCGACCTTGACGCAAAAAAAAATTAGTATTCTCCTAAACTTGTATACATGCTTATGATAAATGAAATTACAATACAAACACTGATTTTAGCATACTCCTTCCGGTCTCTTATACATATCATTCAGGCCATAGTTGACTTTTAACGGTTTTGGTTTATTTTTAGGCCCCTTTGTTTGTTGACCTATCATATTTTCATAGATAACATATACATGCGAGCAGAGTTGAACATCTTTTATTATATTTATACAAATATATATACGAAGGAACATAATTTACGAAATACAAGATATTTTATTAAAGAAAGCTCAATTAAGAACATAATCATTAATAGCATAGATACAACAAAGAACAACATTTAATTTATTCCTGACAAATGCGATGTTTTGAAAAGATTCAAATGTAAGTACAAGAAAAAATTGGAGTATATAATTATTCCAAACAATATATAAAACTTTTTTTTGTTGCGTGCATGGTGCATATCAACTTCCATTGTCACTGTGCTTAAACGGCTGTGGGTAACTTAAGTTACCCACAGCCCAAGATGGAGCCGCCTTGCGTCGGTTAGATACTTTTCTTCTATAGAATAACAATATCACGAATGCATCAATTAAACAACTGAATTTAAAAGTTGTATTAATCGTTTAGGGAAACCCCTAAACTGGAAAGGTGATTAAATTCTACAAAATAAAGGATCACAGCACGATTTTAAAAAACACTTAGGCTGTCCGTAACTTCAAAACAACTTGTCCGTAACTTTTTTCATCATACCAATAGAGATGTCCGTAACTTTCAAAGAATCGACATACGCGGATGTAATGTTTAAACTGATGATAGAGATTGCATCGAATACATATTCACAAAACGAAGTAGATGTCTAGTATGATATAATTCATTGTATCGATGGAAGACAAAATTAGGAAAAATATGAAAAAAATCACGATAAATCCGCAAAAACTCGGGTATCATTTTGTATAACGTCGGGGTACCCGAATCGCCTAGTTCGGAAGGTTGTTTCCGATCATAGCAGATAAACTGTTGAAACATCATTGTTCGTTTTTATTTTTGAACAAGTAGACTACACAAGTATTTTTTACACATACATGTAGCATGTATACACTTACTGATTTTCTGTCAGCAACGACAAGGGTAGCGTGAATCCGGGATTTTGGAGGGGAACCCAAATTGCCCAGGCATGCAGTGGATAGACTATACGAGACTTAAGTGCACAAACTTTTCCCGTCTTTTTGAAAAAGCCAAAAACACTTTTCTCTCATCCCCACAAAAACAAATCCCATCAGCATTGACAGTAAAATAAAAGGGGTGTCAATCTGGACACACTGGGACGTTGCGCACGGTGATATTGCGGCACCCTGGCCAAGATTTACAGTAAATGGGAAAACTAAAAAAAAAAAGGACATTTTATATAAATGAATAAACCTAGTTTCACAGCTAGCTGCATATTTCATTTGTATGCAAGTTGCATTAAATCTCATTAAACTGAATACAACTAAAAGACACAATAGGTAAAAGTCAGTGACAATAAAAGGAAAAGACCAGTCAACATAGTGTAAGGCAGCAACCATTTGATTTTCTGGGGGGGGGGGGGGGGGGGGGGGGGCTATGGTTTTTTTTTCTGGACAAGTCGAAAACAATTTTTTTCTTTCTATTTTAGCATTACATATAGTGGCAGCTGAGGGTGAAACAAACAATTTTTTTTTCTCAGAATCAAAAACAAATTATTTTTTCTCCAAAAACTGGAAACAAACTTTTTTTTCCAAAAAAAACCATAGCTCCCCCCCCCCCCCCCCCCCGAAAATCAAATGGTTGCTGCCTAACAATTCGACATAGTATATAAAAATATAAATAACTACGTAGGACAACAGGGTAATTTAATAGTCTAACAACCCCTGATAACATACAAAGAGAGAAAAAAAAAACATACTAGGAAACATATTCATAAAATCATAACACTATAACTAACTGGTGGGATGTATAAATAGCCGCGTCAAAGAGTATTCATCAAAATACACATAGAAATAAACAGAGGTGAAGGTAAACCGCAAACATATAATTAAACTCAAAACATTAAAGAGTATGGAAAAGCCTTGGTCTGACAAGCGAAAAACGTCGATAAGACGCACATCAGTAAATAAAAGTTCAAACCATAACCAGGATGGAGTACCACAAACCCCACATAAAACGTCTGTGGTGTAAGTATGATGCGTTAATAAAATCCCATTTGGTGGTGAATGAGTAGTATAAACGGCCGCGAAGGTTACAAATATGATGTTAATTGTCTTCTAATTGTTGAAATTATAATTCTTAAAATTTTAAATAAAAAGTTACCCACATCTAAAAATAAAGTTACGGACAGTCTTCTTAGTTTCGATCAAAAAGTTACGGACATCTTATGCATTTTTTAAAGTTGACCTTGCGCTTTAGTGAACTCTATATTAACAAATTTATGGTAATTGTTAGTCATTTCTTTATTCAATAATCCTATAAATATTTACATTCTGCATGAAAACCGTAGCAAAAGGTACATTTTGTATGAATTAAATATCAACGAGTTTAGAGTCCGCCATCTTGGGCTGTGGGTAACTTAAGTTACCCACAGCCGTTTAAGCACAGTGATTGTGGAACTGTATCTCGATGACTCATTTTAAAAATAAGATTCTTAAAAGAACTTCGCTGTAATACATAACTGATAACAATCTATTAGTATAGTTGTAGAACACATTTTGTTGGTAAAAAAAAAGAATTTTAGATTCTTTGATTTGTAATACATACCAATCTTTCAGTATAGCTGTGAAATACATTTTGCTGGTAAAAAAAAGTACTTTAGGATTCTTTGGGTTTTTTTTTATACATCCCAATATATCAATATAGCTGTAAATACATTTAAGGGGTAAAAAAGTACTTTAGGATTCTTTGATTTGTAAAGTAATGTATAAAACGTGTGTAGGGATGATACATGAACTTTGTAAACAGAAAGCATTTACTTAAAGTTGACGCTAGAATGTTTTACCCTGTAATTAAGCTATTGTATAAAGTTTAAAATTGCTGTACTTTTATAAGAATATGCACTTAAACTTACCAGGGTTTTACTTAATACACATAATTTCCATTATGGTTTAAATCTACCTCACAGCGTTCTCTGTTCATAGTAATCCTTGGGAAACATTCATTGGTTTATTTAAACATTAATTGAAATATTTGTACTTATGTATCTACAACTGAATAATTATATATAATTCATTTTTGATTATATCAACTATTAACTTGCTTTAATACTGATATCTTACTGCAGTCAGAGCAATATGTTAAGTTTTAAATCGATCATTAAAAACACGAGACATGTTAAATATTGATCAAAACTTCACTAATAACTATTGTATAAGAAAATTATGTCGAGGGTGTGGTAGGGTCAGGAGTGTAGACAAGATATCAACAGTGAGGTCAGGAGTGTGGACAGAGTAAATAAGAGTGAGACAAAAGTTTTATGACTTCAACCCCTGGAGTATAAACAATGCAATTTTGAGTGATATCGAGAGTACGGAGAGGGTAAATTAGAGTGATATCGAGAGTACGGACAGGTTACATAAGAGTGATATCGAGAGTATGGACAGGGTACATTAGAGTCAGTGATATCGAGAGTACGGACAGGGTACATTAAAGTGATATCGAGAGTACGGACAGGTTACATTAGAGTGATATCGAGAGTACGGATAGGGTACATTAGAGTCAGTGATATCGAGAGTACGGACAGGGTACATTAAAGAGGCCCCTCATGGGGGGGGGGGGGGGGTCCTAGTAATCACATAATCACCATTTTTTGACAATATAATCACATAATCATTAAATATTTGCTTATCTTTAGTAATCAAATAATCATAAACTAAAATACAGTCCTAGGTAATCAAATAATCATGAAATATTTGGCTTAATAATCAAATAATCATTAAAAAACGGCCAAGTAATCACATAATCAAAAACCCCATGAGGGCCCTCATTAAAGTGATATCGAGAGTACGGACAGGTTACATTAGAGTGATACCAAACGTATGGACAAGGGTTATTGAAGTGAGATCATTATCAATGACAGGGTAGAAAAGAGTTTGAACAGGAATGTGGTTAATGTAAAATTGGTGAAGCTGAGAGCTTGGAGAAGGTCATTTATAGTGAGATGTTGAGTGTGGACAGTGTGAATACGATTGAGGCTAAGAGTGTGAACAGGGTAAATAACAGTGTATACGGTAAATTAGAGTTAGGCCAATAGCTATGCCAGGGTAAATTAAAGTGAAATAAGGAATGTTGACACGGTTTGATTCGAGTAAGTAAGTAAGAAATTTTTATTGGTTTGAAATCCAAAATTACAGGATTAATACTAAGACAATACACATTGGTTATACACAAACATACAAACATTTATATCATACCAAGTTTATAAACATTGTATATATATGTATATATATATGACTGTATCTTATATTAATTTGTATCTGTAAGAATAACATCTTCATGCCTTATATATCATGTACTGTAGTACGACGCTAGATTAAAACTGACGTGGAAAGGTAACACCCGGCCACCGAAAGCTTCATTTTATGAAGCCCAGGTGATCGTGTGGTCTAACGCACCGGTTACAGTGCAGGCGATTTAGTGTCACGATATCTCAGTAGCATGGGTTCGAATCCCGGCGAGGCAAGAAACAAAAATTTGCGAAAGCTAATTTACAGATCTAACATTGTTGGGTTGATGTTAGACGAGTTGTATATACACAATGTACACAGCCATGTATCACCATCACTGCTGGTGATCCGATGGATAAATCTGTTGTAGAGTTGTCACTGGCTCAGACATACTTATAAATATAATATTTTTCTGTGACTGTATCTTATATTAATTTGTAGGATCCTTTACTATAGATAATTTAGCTGATCTGTAAGAATAACATCTTAATGCCTTATATATCATGTACTGTAGTACGACGCTAGATTAAAACTGACATGGAAAGGTAACACCCGGCCACCGAAAGCTTCATTTTATGAAGCCCAGGTGGTCATATGGTCTAGCGCACCGGTTACAGTGCTGGCGATTTGTTGTCAAGATATCCCAGAAGCATGGGTTCGAATCCCGGCGAGGGAAGAACCAAAAATTTGCGAAAGCAAATTTATAGATCTAACTTTGTTGGGTTGATGTTTATACGAGTTGTCTATATATATATACCGGATCACCAGCAGTGTTGGTGATACATGGATATATATATATATGAGGAGGTGGTACCACAAAGTTATTTAGTACTTAATAAAGCATTTCTAGAAATGTACATGTCGCTTATAAATTTAACAATAATTCTAATTATATCAGTCTCACCACACGTATACAAAAATTTAAATCTTGCTTCATTAGTCATATTTAAAAAAAAGGGGGAACTGTTTCACTAATTTTGGAAAACAATTGGTCTCTAATTATATTTGGTTTTGTACATTTTAAAGTGAAATGAAATTTACAGTGAGACTAAGAGTTGGAACCGAGCAGACATATCTTGTCCTGAGGTCGTCATTCGTTATTAGTTTCAAATGATCTATTTCTAGAGATAGGTATCAAAATCTATGACTAACTGGTAATACTATCATATGCTTGATAGTGAACGAAGTAGAGAAACTCATGCCAACAAAATCACAACAAATAAAACAACGATATAACATGAAATTTCTGTTATTAAAAAAATAGTCCGCTGAAAAAAAATATGCTGATTGTAGTGTATAGGCAATATTTGAGAATGGGCGAGGTAATCTTTACGTAACACTAATTCTAAAGATTATGATTTAAGCAGGTTGACATGTGCTTGGTTATTGCCGGTATATTACCTGGTAAATATGTATTTAGTGAATAAGGTTGTCAATATTGTTACTCTTTATTGATATTACTTGTATATGAAAATATGACATTTTTCATTCAAAGAAACCATAAGATACCTGCTTCTGTAGTTAAATAAATAGTTTATGGTATGTAAACTATTTTGCCACGTGCCCCGAGACCGTAACAATGAGTAACGAGCTTTAACTACTATTTTCTTTCCTTTTAAGCAAATAACTTCACATTCTTGGTGTACTATTATGGCAATTACGTAACCAAGCGGGCACTTGTTCTTTTATTTAGTTAACCAATCGATTATATCTTTAAAGATTTATTTTTAAAGATTTATTTAATGTGAATACTTCCTTCATAATGGACCACCTTACATGTTACCTGATGAAGAGGTAAGACCACAGTAATAAGATTATCTATTATTATTTATTTCCATACGACTTTTTTTACGAAAACATTTTGTTGTTGTTTTGTCAACATTGGGAAGGACGTATTTATCTCGTATGCAGATGTTACAGGATGTTAAAATCATTTGGACAAATCGCATGAATCCATTTCAAAGTAGAGTTTATTTTCTTTTGAAGCCCTCCCCCTTTTTTCTCCAGTTGACACAGCGAACATAGACAGAAACGAAATAATGGTCACACGGAAGTCTTGTCGAATATTATTATGTCCCATTAACTGAAATTGAATATTAATAAAGGTAAAACCCAACACTTTAAAAATACGGAAATAAAATGTCACGGTACACCAGCTACATTTATAAACTTTTATTTGTATGAATGTATCTTAACGATGATAGATAGTAAGCACATGTACTGAGGTGTACAAAAAAGTACGTACATTATTGTAATTAACACATATTTATTTGACTATGACAAGTGTCACATTGTTATCTTTTTTTACTTTTTTAGGTGAGGTGTTGTAACTTTTATTTTTGAGAAATTCACGGGGATCTGATCTGCATAAAATATGTTAAGGTTGTTAACCATTTTAACTGTAAATGAAGATTAAGATTAATCTCCTGATTCATGTAGGTAATCGTAATCCATTTATTATAGCTTTGTGTCTGCGAATATATAAAATCTTTCAATATATAAACCGAACTTTTTTTCTAAATACATAGATTATATGACCACTTATTAATCTGATTGATTATCTATAGCCACTCAAATCTATTATGACTGGGGTTTTATGTTAAATGAAAGTCTGTCAGAACTGTCATCAATATACAACTATATAATGATTGTTTACCAAACGGTATTTTTTATTATTATTTCCCCCTCATTAGAATCCGTATTGATCTATTAGTTAATTAAGGTAAAGTGTTGATTGCTAACTAGTGAAATTGTCACCACAGATAATGATTTTCCTCGGTCAAATCCATAGATTACGGACCACAGATTTACAGTTCAGTTGGAATTCTATTTGATAGGAATCAACTGTTGTCCGGTGAATTATGTATTATCTTGGCAATAATTAAATAATAAGCTGAATATTTCATAACATTTACTCTAATTACAATTTCAGGTGAAAAGAGTGGTGGCACTTTCTCTCAAGAGTGATGGTAATATATTCCCATTGGAGCTACTGAAGTGATTTAAATAAATTATGCCTGTTAACGGTATGCATTACACATCTGTGAACGATAGTAGTTATAATCATTCACTACAGATCATCATGGGGAATACAAGTGCAAGTCCGCAGACGTCAGCTTTCCTACCAAATATAACAAACGGATCAGACTTTTCCTCAAAGAAAAATAATACAGTTATAAATTCTGGAATAATGTTTGGGGCAGGGATTTTGGGAAATATTTTAGCGCTTATCGTCTTAATTCGATCCGGACCAGAACAAAGAAGGACTATATTTTACAGATTGGTAGCTGGTCTATGTGTCACAGACTTATTAGGGACAACATTGACATCACCCGTTGTGATAGCTGTATATGTGAATAATTTCCAATGGATAGGCGGAACAGCTATGTGTAATTATTTCGGATATGTAATGATAATGGCAGGGTATGCCACAATGTTGATTGTATGTAGTATGTCTATAGAACGGGTCGTATGTATAAAACATCCACTTATATACAATGCCTGGAAATCTACAAAACATGCTACAGTGATTTTAATATTTTGTTGGACCTTAGCAGCTTTCATGGCCGCTCTACCGTTTATGGGTTTTGGCAATGTAGTGCTTCAGTACCCAAGGACGTGGTGTTTTTTCGACTATTATACAAAAGAACCTGTTGACAAAGCATTCAACTATTTATTTGCTATATTAGCAACTGTGATTATTTCTGTGACTGCATGTTGTAATTTAACTGTGATATATACTCTTATAAAAAGTCGACGTCGCCAATGTCTACTGTCAGGAAATAGCAGAAGAAACTATTTTAGTTACTCTAAACGATTCACCGAATGTCAGATGTTAGTACAACTAGTAGGAATTACTATAGTGTTTAGTACTTGTTATATGCCTCTTATGGTGAGTATGTCAGTTAACGTTAACTTTTTTTATTTATATATATATATAATTATAGTAATTTCAGTGGCGGATCCAGAACTTTGCCTAAGGGGGGGCCCGCTGACTGACCTAAGGGGGGGCCCGCTCCAGTCATGCTTCAGTGATTCCCTATATAATCAACCAAATTTTTCCCACGAAAGGGGGGGCCCGGGCCCCCCAGGGCCCCCCCCCTGGATCCGCCTATGAATTTTTGTAGACACTTTACTTATTATTTGAAAATAGAATAATTCTACTTTTCTTGGTGTCTTAATTGTTTAAATAGCAGATATCACCGCTCATTTGAATCATTTTGGAATCACTTCTTATATTTAATATTTATCATAGTTTTGATTTAACCCCTAAAGTTAATTTGTAGAAATGTTCTGGTTTATATGTTAATACCTTTGGAACAAAGAATAAAGTACTGGTCTTGGACACAATCACAATTTATAAAGTAAAAACACCAAATTTTTCTTAAAAAGACCGACACACACATACTAAGACAGTTGAATTATATCTAGGCACTGACAAGATTCACTTGGTTGTTGTAAAAGAAAACATTACATAAAATATATAGATTTATATTTTATTCAAGAATGTAGAACGTCCAGTTTTTAAAGCATTTTTGGCTGTGAGTTTGTTTTTCTAACATTTCAAATCTGCTGGTTAAAGCTGAGACTATATCTTTTAATACAAATCTTGAAAAATCCGCAATTTCTGATCAGTATTTTATCCCGACCGAGTGTATTTGTAAAGAAACTTTATGTTTTTTTTTTTATCTTTTGTAATACAAGACGCTACGCTACGTATACGAAGAAGGGATTTGTATTCACATTTCAAGAAAATGTGTTTTTACTTAACATAATTATGTACTTTTGAATATACCCTTACTTGTACTATATCGACTCGACTTTTAATGATTTTTCAACATATAAGCTATATATAAGTATTGCTATCACTCATTATCAAAAAAAAGATAAATTTCTTAATTATATAAATATTCATAAAAATATGTAATGTTCTCCCAGGTCTGTAGTTAAATGAACTTGTATCTGTAATGTTCTCCCAGGTCTGTAGTTAAATGAACTTGTATCTGTAATGTTCTCCCAGGTCTGTAGTTAAATGAACTTGTATCGTTAGGTTACTGTCTATTCTTGTTTTTGTTATTTTATTTGCCATACATTAAACAAAACCCAATTATTTTAAATTTAAGGATTGTTAATCTACATTTAGTTAGGGGAAACATGTTTGTTAACTACATTTTTTATAGTTTCCTGTTTAAAAGTACACAATCAAAAAATGTATGTTATTATCATATGCATTATCCATTATCTATTGACTACTTTAACAAATAATAACACAACCGCACACCAGGACCGTCAACTAAAATACAGCACCAACTCCAAGGTCAACACCAATATTACACTCCGTGGTCAACTAAATACCGCACTCCGTGGTCAACTAAAATACCGCACTCCGTAGTCAACTAAAATATCGCACTCCGTGGTGTACTAAAATACTGCACTCTAGGTCAACTAAAATACAGTACTCCAATGTCAACTCAAATAACGCACACCTAGGTCAACTTAAATACCACACTCCGAGGTCAACTAAAATAACGCACTTCAAGGTCAACTAAAATAGGAAAAAGACCATACAACCTCAGAAAAAGCCTTGAATATATCAATCAACGGAACGATCGGAATAGAAATTTCAAATTTCTGACTTAAAACAAGCGTTTTATGAAGACAATGATGGCTAGCTAAACCTCAAACTTTATGACAGTTGTTTATTAAATTCATTGCATGTTAAATGTCAGGACTATTTGCAAGTCATACAAATACTCATACAATTTAAGAAAGTTTATTACCTTTAGATATCAGATTCATAAGTAAAATATGATTTATATCTATGATGTGCATTCCATGACATATCGTATTACACTGTCATCAACATTGTTGACTGACTTACATAATATAATACCAAATCTTTGTATTAGATACATGCTGAGGACATAAGCTCGAATTGTGTATGTAATTTACACCAAGATATTATTGTCAATGCACAACGATAGTTTTCAATAATTTTGAAGGGGATTTTTTCAGCGATTTGAACAGATGTTATACATACCTGGTGTCCAATATCATTCATCTTTATGTACAGGCAAATGTGTAGATGATTGGAAGTATATAAACATAGATGTACAATAAATCTATGACAACTTTTATCGTAAGCTCTGTTGTAAGTCCACTGGCACTTGTCTCTGATATTGCTTTTTAATGACACACCTTACAAAGTCTTCAGCATTGACTTGCTGGGTTTTTTTACAAGTATAGAACCAACATGATCATTTTCATGTAGAAATAAAATCAAATTAGCAAAATGACATTTGCCAGATTTACAAATTGTTCTTCAAAATTGTCAGTAGATAAAAATAGATAAGAGAAGAAACTAAAGAAATATAAAAAAAAAAAAAAAATCAGCAAGACACGATAGATATAAATAAGTAATTAAGAAAACAATGACGGAAACAATGACGGAAACTTTAGTCGACCTTTTGTGACTTATTCTCTTAAACGACCATGTTTTTCGTTCATTTTTTTACATAAATAAGGCCGTTAGTTTTCTCGTTTGAATTGTTTTACATTGTCTTATCTCGGCCTATTATAGCGGACTATGCGGTATGGGCTTTGCTCATTGTTGAAGGCCGTACGGTGACCTATAGTTGTTAATGTCTGTGTCATTTTGGTCTTTTGTGGATAGTTGTCTCATTGGACATCATACCACATCGTCTTTTTTATATGTTCACCATTCTTTTGTGGTTTTTGTGCCGTCTCTGGATTTCATTGATATTTTGCTCGGACATGATATTTATATTGTTTGTTGGAACGATGTTAACTGATTATAATTATCTGTGTTTTTTGGACAATATTAAATTTAAATTCATGTGATAGCGTTATCACTTCAAAAAAATTTGAAATGCCTTCATATAAAAAATACAAGCAAAACTTCATGAACACATGTTCAAAGCAAAAAGACATAATAAAAAAAAAGCTCCATATAGTATGGGAGAATGAAATGATTCAGAATGAAATGATTCACTAACTTTTGCGTCGAACAAGTGTTCAAGAAGATTTTCTGTAGTCAGTTTATGTATGAAGGCCATTAATCTTATCTTTTTGTCGTGATAAGGCCAGCAAATGAATTCGACATAGTCCAAAGTTTTAACTAGACAGTTATTCAGATACAAGTTACTATAGGGAAAACGGTACTATTTATTCTGCCATAGGCGACAATAGTAACATTTTCTAAATTTACCACTTTTTATAATAAAAACCTGGATAAAACAGTTATGTGTGATGTAGTTCTTTATTACTTTATTTTAAAAATTGAAGCCAAATAGTATCATGACCAATTTCCAACGGAGCTTGTATATGTTATCCATGCCCACCGTCATTTTGCACCAAATTTATGAAATTTTGGAAGCCTTTTCGAATAATTCTCTAGAAAATATTTCAATAGGTTTTAAAATTTATATTGTAAATTTACACGCTGCAGTTATTCATAGATACATAAAAAAATATATTGTACTCTTACATCCAATCACAGCCCTCCTAAGTTGACTTCCTTCGCCTGTCTTGGGTACACAAAAGGCCAACCTAATGCTGGGAAAATGTAATAGTACCGTTTTCCCTATAACAGATACGCCCAGTTTGGCTTTTACAAATTTAATAAGTAAAACTTTACCGATTAGAAGCCGCATTTTTCCCGAAATTTATGTTTTCAAAAGCCTTTCTATTTTTATATTTCATTGAAACAACCCTATTCTATTTTTGAAGATCCGGGCCTTTTATTCAATAGTCAGGCGCAGATACAGACGTTTTTTTTTAAAAGAGGCCACAAGACATACAAGTCATATAAAAGGGGGTGTAATGACTCCCATCTATTCTTTGCGGGCATTAAATAATGGACTTCATTAAAGATAACCGTTTTATTTATTGTCATATAATCCACTCTATTAACACAATGTAGCATGAATAACAAAGGTATGCTGGTGCTCAATGAATGATTACAAATGTTGACAGGTAAGTATAACTCCAAACTGAACGTGAACATCAAACGTAAACGGTAAAAAGCTGAAAGAACAAATAAAAACTCAATATAAAACCTATCAATCAAAAAGATTTGCCAAAACATACAAAAATACAAAGTTGGCTTATGACACTAATTGTGTTCCATACATTCACATAAAAAATACAAGTATTAACAATATATCAAGTTTGTAACATAACTGTGAGTCAAAACTGGTGTGTACAGCTTTTAATGTGTTGAAAACTCGACAAGTATCAAAAATTATGTATGCAAATTATGACACGAATTGCTTTCCATACTTTAAAAATAACGAAATGAGGGGGGTGCTATGAATCATACAAAAATTACCAAAAAGGGTATTTGAATGTTTATAGAACATTTTTATAGTGTAAATGTTGTATCTGTGTGTTTACAAGTAATAACAAACGGTTGTGAAACAATAAAACAAATAATCTGGTGACGTGGCATATTTGTCATCATTGTCATTTACCCAACGTTTTATACGTCATCAAAACACAATACATGTTATATATGTTTACAATAAACAGTTCTTCAAATTGTCAATATGTTATAAACTTACACTGTGACGGAATCTGGCAGATATATCAATAAATGATGCTGAATCATCAACGTGAGCATGTAAATAAGGGGAAATTACAAAAGAGGGGAAAGTAACGAAGAAGATAGTAAATGTAAGTCAACTTTCGGAAACATCATGAAATAATTACGGACGAGTCAGTACACTCCCCGTCTGGCATGCTATTTATGCCACTACACTATTCATAAGTTCTTGACAATAGCACAAGTTCTGTCACTGGTCTAACGAAGAAAGCTGGTTTTACACAGTCTTTGTCCACAGTACGCACTATACGAATTTCTACCTTACGTACTAAATTGTCAGCACTAGGGAATGTTTTAGTGACTATTCCCATTGGCCAACTTAAGCGATTAACTTGATTGTCCTTGAGCAACACAACATCTCCTTCTTGAATGTTTTCTCTTTCTTGGGTCCATTTCTGTCGACATTGTAAAGTTTGCAAGTATTCCACTCGCCAACGTTTCCAGAAAACGTTTGAAAGGTATTGTACACGCTTCCACTGTGCATAATACATGTCTTTACAATCGAATGACACATCCTTTGGAATTAATACACTAGGCTTTTGAGTGATGATAAGATTAGGTGTGAGAGGTAATGGCTCATCAGAGTCCGTAGGTACACATGTTAAAGGCCTGGAGTTAATTATCGCAGACACTTCCGCTAACAATGTTACTAACACTTCATGTGATAGTTCTTTTCCAGGAAGTTCTGATAACATAGAGTCCAGGATTGATCGCGTTGTTTTTATCATTCTTTCCCATATACCTCCCATATGAGATGAATGAGGTGAATTAAAATGCCACTCTATGCCATTATCATATAAATGTTCCTTTATTGGTCCATCTTCTACATTGATACTATCAATACCTAGTTGGTCAGTGGCTCCGACGAAATTAGTACCTCTGTCAGACCTAATTAGTTTTACTTCCCCTCGAATAGCTATGAAACGTTTGAAGGCGTTAATAAATGACGAGGAAGTCATTTCCTCTACTACTTCTAGGTGAACACCTCTTGTGACTAGACATGTAAAAATGATGGCCCAACGCTTTGCGTTCGCAACGCCACCTCTAGTGCGTCGGCTTATGACGGACCAAGGTCCAAAGGTGTCAATCCCTATAGATGTAAATGGTGTTTCAGGGATCACACGGTCTTCAGGCAAGTCAGCCATTTTTTGTTGTTCGGTATGCCCTCGAAGCTTGCGGCAAGTTATACACTTGTAAATTATTGATGAAACAAGACGCTTTTCACCTACTATCCAGTATCCTCCTGTTCGTATAGCTCCTGATGTAAATTGTCTTCCTTGGTGTTTTATCTTTTGATGAAAGTACCGTATTATTAAAGTTGCAATCCAATGTTTACTAGGTATTAAGATTGGATTCCTTTCATCGGGTTGTACATTTGCCATTTTGATACGCCCACCAACACGCAGAATGCCTTCATTGTCAATAAATGGACTTAACTGCAACAGTGCACTATTTCCACGTAGTGGCCTGCCATTTTTAATACAATCAATTTCGTCTGAAAAGATCTCGTTTTGCACAACTCCAACAACGAACATCTCTGCATCCCTGAATCGACACCTAGTTTCTTTTGAGATTTTATTAACAAGAAAGTTCTTTATCAGCGCAATTGATCTAACAAGTGACTTCCAGTTTCCAAATCTTTCGAATCGTTGTGATCCTAAGGAGAGTTTCTCGAGACTCGTTGTTTTTCTAGTTGTAATGTCAGGACGTATTTCGTTATCTGTGTCAGGATTGATGAGAGAAAATCTTTCAATAGTTTGATCGGCGTCCTTTTTTATCACCGGACCAGATAGCCATATACTATTTTCTAATTTCGAAGGAATTATTGATCGAGTTGCCAGATCGGCTGGGTTGCCATCTGTATGCACATAAGACCATTGCTCGGAATTTGACACTGTGTGGATTTTCGCAACACGGTTTGAAACATAATTGTAAAATCGTCGTGATGAATTGAAGATGTACCCTAGTACAACTTTACTGTCGGTATAATAGTGAATATCAGACAAAGGTATATCTAACTGGTCGGATATTGTTTGTACTATTTCTGTTGCTAGCAAAGCTCCACATAGTTCTAAGCGTGGAATCGTATGACTGTGACTGGGTGCAACCTTTGCCTTTCCCATAATAAAACCAAAATTCTTATCGTCATCTAGTTGTATGTAACCAACTGCGGCTATTGCCTTCTCTGATGCGTCAGAATAAATGTGTATCTTCCTTGTTTTTGCTAAAGTAAATGAAGTAGGTACAAACATCCTTTTGAATTTTACTGTTTCCAAATCAAAGAGTGACGTTCTCCAAGATTCCCACTCGTTGTAAACCTCTTCCGGTAACGGTTCATCCCACATGATCTGTCCTGTCATAACTGATCTGAGCAGTAATTTTCCTTTAATAGTTACTGGCGCTAAGTATCCAAGAGGATCAAATATACTGTTTATTGTTGACAATAATCCTCGACGAGTATACGGTTTGACATCTCTATCGATGTAGTACATGAAAGTATCAGTTTCAAGGTCCCAGTTCATACCAAGGCTATGTTGTATTGGAAGAATATCGGAACTTAGGTCGAGATCCTTAAGACTCTTTGCAAGATCTTCATTATCAAACGAATGCATAACTTCCTCAACATTTGAAGATATCTTGTGTAGTCGAATGTTACCAATAGATTTTAAAGCTGACTTAGTTCTCTTCATGAGATCAATTGCTTCGGCGCTAGAAGGTTTCGAAGTTAAACCATCATCAACGTAGAAATCTCTAGTGACAAAATCAAGCATATCGGAGCCAAACTCATTTTCTCCTTCCATGGCAGTTTTTCTAAGTCCGTATGACGCAATTGCAGGACTAGGACTATTGCCGAATACGTGCACACACATGCGATACACTGTTAGAGGTTTGTCAAAATCATTGTCGGTGTACCAGAAAAATCGTAGATAGTCTCTGTGTTTTTCATCAACTTTAAAACTGTAAAACATTTGTTCTATATCGCCCATGATGGCCACTTGCTCCCTACGGAAGCGGAGCAAAACACCGATTAGATTATTCGTCAAATCTGGTCCACTAAGCAACACATTGTTAAGAGACACGCCATCAAATTGTGCAGAGGAATCAAACACAGCACGAAGTTTCCCAGGTTTCTTGGGGTGATAAACCCCGAATATTGGCAAATACCATTGTTCCTGATCATCGTTGATATGTGGGGCCTTCTCAGCGTGACCCTTTTCTAGAATTGTATTCATGAAAGTGAAGAAATGTTCACGCTTCTGAAGATCTTTGCGAAGATTTGCATCTAGACCTTTGGCTCTTTTCCATGCTAGATTTCTGTTATTTGGTAGAACTTGACGATCTTGTCGAAACGGTAATGGGGCGGACCAATTGCCACGTGAGTCCTTCCAAAAGTTTGTATCCATAGATTCTATAAATTCTCTGTCATCACGAGACAGTCCAGGTTTATCATCATCAGGACGGCGAATAAACACATCTTTGCCAATGTTGTCGTATGCACTTTCATTAACTTCAAGTGTACGCACTTCATCAATTTTAAGTTCACTTGTACACGGTGGAAATATCGATATTCTATCGGAAGAAAGTAAGTATGTCTTTTTAACACGAGTTTCGTCTGGATAGTGCAGTTTTCCGAGACAAGTTTCACCAATAACTGTCCATCCCAGAGGAAGTTTTTGTGCATAAGGCGCATTCCCAGATCCAATTCTTTGATCAAGTACGTGATGAGCAGAAATGAGATCACGTCCAATTAAGAGCAATATTTCGGACTCTTTGTCAAGAGGTTCGATAAATTCCACGAGATCACTGAGATGATTATGAAACAAAACAACTTCTTGAGTAGGTATTTCGTCTTTAGAATCTGGAATGAGGTTACACTCTAAAATGTCAGGCACATGTAATTGAGTTTGTTTATCTAATGACTCGACGACTAAACCACTAAGCTTTCGACCAGATGCTTGAGATTTTCCGGAACATGTTGACAAGGTAAAATCAGAGACACTCGTTGATCCAAAGTAATCGAAGAGTTCCGATTTTCCTAAAGTCCTATTCGATTGATCGTCCATTAAAGCATATACTTTTAGCCTTCTATCAGGATTGTCACTACGATACACTTCTACCGGTATTATCTTTGCGCATGATTTGCCACCAAATTTATCCATGCAAATCTGTGTGCATGCTGATTGTATAGGAGTTTGAACTTCATGTTCCACATCAACAGGCTCCCCGCCATGACCTGATGGCTCTGTAGACTGTTGATCTCGATTTTTTATGTGCAGTGCTGTAGGGTGATCTGTTTTTCCACACTCCCCACATTTGATTGCGTTAGGACAGTTCCGTTTAAAATGTGATGCTGACAAGCAACATCCGAAACATAATTTGTTCAACTTCAAAAATTGTCTACGTTCTTGTATTGGCTTTGACTTGAATGTTCTACAATCATTAAGTGTATGGTTTGTACCATGAATCAAACATTTCTCACGTGGATCCACACTTTGACTCCTCTCATTTTTTGTTTCAGCGAAGTCTGTTTTCCTGGTACGAACGTCATTAAGTTTCCCTTTTGTTGTTGGTAGTTTATCCTTAAAACCAGTGTTTGCCTGTTGACTGTCATATAAAAAACTTGGATTGTTCTTTACCTTACTTTGTTGCTGAATAAACTGAGCAAATACATGAAATGGCGGATAAATTGTTTTGTTTTTATCGTTATAATTAACGGCCATAGTAGTCCATCGTTCCTGAAGCTGATATGGAAGCTTAGCTACGATTGGTGTTACACCAACTGATGAGTCAAAATAGGAAAATATAACCTTGTAATTGTCATTTTCTTTCACAGATGATATCTCTGACAAGATATCTGACAGATCATACAACTTAAAATAATCTTTATTTGTAATGCGTGGAAAAGCTGCTAGTTTTGTCTTGAGTGCACTATCGATAAGCTCTGGGCTACCATACCTTTCATTCAATCTCTCCCAGATTAGCTTTAGAGCTCTTGACGGATTGTTAGTATTCGCAGCTTTGATACTTTGAACTTGTGTTTTAGAACTAGGACCAGTCCACTTTAACAATAGGTCTATTTCCTCACTTGAATCTGCATCAATCTCTTTCACTATTTTCTTGAAACTGTCCTTCCAAGATGGATAATACTCGGGTTTGTCATTAAAAATATTGAACCTTGACATTAAGAGATCACGTTTTAGCAAGAAACGTGTGAAATCAGTAGCAAGAGTTCTATCACTCGGATAAGGATGATTATCTGACACATGCGTATCTGCAATAATATTTTTTCTTGGAATGAACGAGTTGGCGTGTGGGTCTAATGTTCCACTGACATGTGTGTTTTCTTGATCGATATGAGTTGAATGTTTGTTTTCTTTATCGATATGAAATGCATCAGTGTTTTCTTTGTCGATCTCAATTGAACTAATTTGTTTCTGAACATGATTAATATATGCAGCAGTTTTTGATTTCGAATCAAGTGGTGGTTGATCAGGCAACACTTGTGACATATTTTCATCGCATTCATTTTGCAAAGCATTAGCCTCCGCTTCAACTGCTGCTGCTTCCTTCTGTCGAGAAAGCAGGTCTAAATCGGCTTCAATGTCGGCCTTCTTGCGTTCTACTTTTGCTGATTCTATCGACCTTTTCTCTTCTATAAGAGCCTTCTCCTTCAATAATAAAGTTTCTTTCTCTGCAAAATGAACTTTCACCTTTGCAGCTTCAGCTTTGGCCCTTGCTCTTGCAAGAACTGATGAAGAGGAGGAACTATGTGTTTTTCTGGATGAGTGGCTTCTCCTAGAACTTCTGCTAGCTAAGGAATTCTCTCTCTCTATAGCACGTAACTCATTATTGAATGTGTTCATTCGTTTACTTTCTGTTTCCACAAATTGCGTAAAATCTTGCATTTCACCTGATAGTTTATGAACTTCATCCATGCCTTCAGCAGTGTTAGTCCTCGAAAGAAAATCTAAGTATTCTTTACAAATTGTGTCATAACGTACAGTTCCACTCATGAATTCGGTTTTTAGCTCCTGTAATGATGTTAACTCATTTGAATACGGTTCAATGTTTCTTGCTAAAAGCTGAAGGTCACTTTTTACGATTTGCATTTTCAACAGAAATTTTCTTTGTTTGTTTTCAAAAAGTTCTTTACCACTCTCAGTAAGTGTGCGTAATCTTTTATCGATATCCGCAGTGTTGATCATCTCGGATGTAGTACTTGACGCAGAGTCAGTATTGTCTTCTATACCAGCCATCTTGAATGCCGGGTAAGTTATATCACTAGCCAGTCAAATCTCCTTAGTCTTTTTACTGTAATGACTCCCATCTATTCTTTGCGGGCATTAAATAATGGACTTCATTAAAGATAACCGTTTTATTTATTGTCATATAATCCACTCTATTAACACAATGTAGCATGAATAACAAAGGTATGCTGGTGCTCAATGAATGATTACAAATGTTGACAGGTAAGTATAACTCCAAACTGAACGTGAACATCAAACGTAAACGGTAAAAAGCTGAAAGAACAAATAAAAACTCAATATAAAACCTATCAATCAAAAAGATTTGCCAAAACATACAAAAATACAAGTATTAACAATATATCAAGTTTGTAACATAACTGTGAGTCAAAACTGGTGTGTACAGCTTTTAATGTGTTGAAAACTCGACAAGTATCAAAAATTATGTATGCAAATTATGACACGAATTGCTTTCCATACTTTAAAAATAACGAAATGAGGGGGGTGCTATGAATCATACAAAAATTACCAAAAAGGGTATTTGAATGTTTATAGAACATTTTTATAGTGTAAATGTTGTATCTGTGTGTTTACAAGTAATACCAAACGGTTGTGAAACAATAAAACAAATAATCTGGTGACGTGGCATATTTGTCATCATTGTCATTTACCCAACGTTTTATACGTCATCAAAACACAATACATGTTATATATGTTTACAATAAACAGTTCTTCAAATTGTCAATATGTTATAAACTTACACTGTGCCGGAATCTGGCAGATATATCAATAAATGATGCTGAATCATCAACGTGAGCATGTAAATAAGGGGAAATTACAAAAGAGGGGAAAGTAACGAAGAAGATAGTAAATGTAAGTCAACTTTCGGAAACATCATGAAATAATTACGGACGAGTCAGTACAGGGGGGTTCGATTTAAATGTCCTCATAAAATTAAAACCATTAATTGACTAACAAATAGGGGGATTTAAACGTTGACTTATGATCACTGCTTGGAACAATTTGTATTATGATTATCCAACACATATATACTTGAATTAAGTGTACCTTCAACAATTTCATATAATCGCTTACTTCTAAAGACGAATGATTTACTTTAAATATTTCTGATTTGAAAACTTAATGCATCAGATTTAGCTCCGTCACATTCTGTATGTGTCTGTCACATGTCACCAGGAGCCGGTAATTCGATGGTTGTCGTTGTCTATCACATGTCACCAGGAGCCGGTAATTCGATGGTTGTCGTTGTCTATCACATGTCACCAGGAGCCGGTAATTCGATGGTTGTCGTTGTCTATCACATGTCACCAGGAGCCGGTAATTCGATGGTTGTCGTTGTCTATCACATGTCACCAGGAGCCGGTAATTCGATGGTTGTCGTTGTCTATCACATTCCTTTATGGTTTTGTCATATTTTAGACCGTTATATTTGATTTGAATCATTTCTTATCAAGTCATGTCAGGGCCTCTTATATGTTACTGTAAGGTACGGATTTTCCTCAATGTTGAAAGCCGTAATATGAACTATAGCAAACTGATACTTTAGTGTATAGTTGTTTAAATGTCGATTTGTTTTCCATGATAAAATCCAGTCAAGGACTATACAAATACATTGTAACAAATCATGAGAGAAAACACATCAGAATATTTTCATTTAAAAAAAACAGACTCCATGATTAAATTGGGTATTCTTTATAATCTTAACAATCCTGAATAATGTAAAATCAACACAGAAAACGGTTTGAAGGCAACAACCTTCATAGTTTTTCATTTTTTATATCTATGCATATATATTGTGTGTCGATACACACTCCTGTACCGTTTTTTGTTATTTTTGGCAAATACTGTCAATATCGTTTTGCAATTTGCTAAAACGTATGCTATTGTTGTAAGGGATTCTCCGAATTACTATTGCTCTCATTGACAGCTAAAATCATCAGTAGTAATTGTTTTCCAATAAGAAGTAATTAGTACTCTATTTATATGTTGAATAAGAGACAATCTACTCTCTCTTAGAATAAAAACAATTTCTTAATTAACATATAAATAACACAAAGGTTAACCAAGTGTCATTAAATGACAACTGCATGGAAGTTTTGTAAAAAAAAATGTAGAGGTATTTTGGTCTCCGATATTTTAAAATACCCATAACAAAAAAGGCTTTACGTGGACACAAACACATTTGCTGTTGGACATATTTTCGTACTTTACAATAATAAAATATGCACAAAGATGTCCTACTACAAAACAATGTAGGAAACAACAATAGATGTTCTCAAGATTAAAACTCTCGTCCATTTAAACTGTAACGTGATATTGAACGAGATTTAAGAAGCATTCTTTGATCCTATTATGTCCATCTGATGCCTCAGGTCATTCGATACATCTGCTTTAAGTCTGCATTATTTCTGAAGTATCACATTTGTTGTGTCAATGTCATTTTTTTGTTATTGATATTTTGAAGGAAAAAAAAATATTACAAACAAACGTTGTAAAGGTATTCCATTGTATATTAATGGAGATTATCGGGAGTTTTTCTTTCTTTTTGGGGACAAAGTTCAGAGTAGATCATTATTTTATCGTAAAATTTAAAAGAAAACAGTTTTTTTCCCCGAAATTTATCTACATGAACCTTACAGGCACTCCCAGCCTAGCATCATATTTGACCATTGTCTGTTTTTACCTTGATATCAACATTTGTATTCTTTATATCAAAAGAATGCAGAAATTTCTTTTCCAATTGTTAATTTTCCTTTCTTTTCCTATTGTTAATTTTCCTTTCTTTTAAGCCGATGCTTCGTTTGCTCCAATGTAGAGAACATGTTTGTTTCTTCCAACAAGTAAGTTTTCGAGTGATTGAAAATAATAATGATATATTTTCTTCCTAAAAGTTAAGAAAACACATTTACGATTTAAAATGTTATTAATATCATGGGCTCACAACGTTTACCTAATTTCGTCATCAATACATGCATTCATTGTGAAAGTATGATTGCTCTTGCCGAAATTTGTAAAACATAATGTATATCTCATGAAATCTTTACATGTCCCAGCTTTGTACAGTGTTCTGGTGGGTCTATCCGGCAGTTCGTGTCTTTAGTTGTCCGTTTTCACTTTATTTGCTATGATAAGGCCGGTCTATCCGGCAGTTCGTGTCTTTAGTTGTCCGTTTTCACTTTATTATTGCTATGATAAGGCCGTTCCATTTGCAGATGTTTTTGAAATATGAATGGAGGCTTCCATTCAACAAAAAATGGCTCGATTCCGATAATCTGAAATTGAATACTATTTTCTTGGGAAGGGGGTTTTGAAGAATTATACCATGTTACTATGCATAGGGGCGTTATATGTGTGATCTAGCTCACTAAAGGGTATTTTTATCACGTTTAAACTGACATATCGAAAACGGTCATAATATTACTATAATTAAACCATTGTGTCTGGGTTAGAAGGGATTAATAATCAAGCCGCCTTTTTTCAGTTTGAAACTAAGACCTATATGTCTCTTTTATTATTGTATTTTCTATAATATAATTTTGTACAACATTGCACAATATCATATCTTCTTACACTTCATGATGTTGTTTGCATGTGTGAACTTAATCCCGACAGAACAGCACGATTTCTATAAAAGAATTTAATGTAATATAGACATACGTTAATTAAGGTTTATGACCCCTTCTGTGGCCTAATTACGGAATTTTCAAACAGCCGAAGATAACGAAAAATAGAGATGGACCATTTCGTGCAAAGCATTATTATTTATAGTTTAAATTAGTAGAAAAATATAATCTAATGAAAATAAAACTTAGATATTTGTAGAAAATCCACAGACTTTAATACAGAGATTTTTGTCATAAAATTTTAAACATAGATGATAGATTACTCACTTGTTTTTCTATGACCCTAGAAAGTGTACCTGAATTGGTCCATATTTATATTTGTTTTAACCAATATCTAAATTTATAAACATGTTTTAAGAAAATCATTGCTAGCAATGCATGCAATAATCCTCTATCTATCAAGCATCGAATTGCCAAATATGAGAGTACATTAGGGGAAAGGCCAGTTCAACATGGATTTTCTATAAAATTTCCATATGTTTAGAATTGAATCAACACAAGGGTACATAATCCTTAACAACAAAGAAGTTAATGTCATATATCATTAAATTTTGAATGTAACACGTTTTCTGATTAGCTAAAAGTTGTTTGTCTATCAGCTCATAGACATAATTTTACGATGTGACCGTGATGTCATCAACGTTTTTTTCCCATTTTTATCTCCATAAAAATGGAATTTTTATCTCCATAAAAATGGAATTTTTAATTAAACTTTAACGAATGACTAATATTTTTTCTGTCTATTTGAAATAACATAGAAATGTGGTGCACACTTTTAAATAACCTGCTACGCGGATTTTTCAGTGAGCACCACATTTCTCCTTATATAAATTCCTTACATTTATGACCAGAGCTGTTGAATTTCTACGTAATTATCTTCCTTTAATTTAAATTTCTAATCTTTTGGCTCGAGTACGTCTGTTCAGTCTTGTTTTTAAAAGAAACGTGCTTCTGGCAACCTCCATGTTAATTATGATTTGATTAAAATTTGCAATCTTATTGACCTTTTTATACGATCAATAAACATGCAGTAGTTGCTAACTTTTACATCAGTTGAAGCTTAGTGAAGAGTTGTCTTGTGAGCAATCATATTCCATCTTCTTAATTTTACATTTATAATGAAAATTACCACAGACGAACATACCACAATAGTATATCTAATTTGTTCTACGTTTTAATCTTAATTTGTTCTTTGTTACATAATAAAGAAAAGTGACCGAAATTAAAAATAATTTAGGATATGCTGTCTCATTGAAATTTACAACGGATCTAAAAATATACTCCAAAACAAATACAATGTTATGTAACTTAACGTACTAGTTTTACTCTAAGATAAGTTTCCCAGAATTTCTTCAACCTGTGAATTTGTTGACTTTTATGAAGATTTACCCAATAACGTGCCCTTCTTGTAACTGTGTATGAAGATTTACACAATAACGTGTCCTTCTTGTAACCTTGTGTTATTGATCGCTATTCTGTTAAACAGAATATCTTTTTGAGGTCGTATCAAGTTTTTCAATTATATTTATTCTTATTTCACATGATATACTTGCAGCTAATCACGAGTAGACAACGATGGCTTGTCACGAGATTTTAAAACCCCCTTTACATTTTTCTCTTAACATATTTTTGGCAATTTCGTATCTGTTACTATTAAAAAACACATTTAAAATAAACAATAAACTCGCACAGAAAACGTAGTTCTTTTCGTAAAGATCAATTGATAATATATCTCATTAATCCTTTAAAACACACAGACGAGCATGTGTAAGACCAATTACGGAAGACAAAATGTGTTTGAGACTTTGATATGTTTACTTATTCATGCAAACGATGTAATCTACAGCCATACTCAGAGGCGGATTTAAGGGGGGGCAGGGGGCCCGCCCCCCTTTTTGGGAAAAAAATTGGTTGCTTATATAGGGAATGACTGAAGCGTGACTGGAGCGGGCCCCCTCTTAGGTCAGTCAGTGGGCCCCCACTTATGAAAATTTCTGGATCCGCCACTGATACTTATATCGTTGTAAAATGTTCTCTGTATTATTTTTAATGGTTAGTTCATAAAATAAGTAAATGAACAATAACACGAGACGTTTTTATGCTCTCACTGTAGGCGACGGATGCATTAAACTCTCGACCGTCCGTCCTTCCGATTTTGAGTCTTTCTGTCCTTCCGTCTTTCCATCTGTCTGTCCTTCCTTCTTTTTGTCTTTCTGTCCGTTCGTTCCATTTTCAAAGCTTGAGCGGGGGCATTTTTCTTTGCAAATATTGACATATAGAACTGAGGGATCTCAATGCTCGATACCACTTCTAGTAGACAAACAGTCCCGAGAATATCGTTGGTCGATGCCACTGCTAGTAGGTCATCAGTCGCGAGAATATCATTGGTCGATGCCACTGCTAGTAGATCATCAGTCGCGAGAATATCATTGGTCGATACCACTGCTAGTAGACAGTCAGTTGCGAGAATCTCATTGGTCGATACCATCGTTAGTAGTCAATCAGTCCCGAGAATTTCATTGGTCGTGAACAGTCAGTCGCGATTGTTTCATATATTTTGCTCTTATTCGCCCCAGTTTCCAAAAATAAAATCGCGGAGATTATAAAGAATTCCCATAGAATTAAAGTAAAATCACGGTTTCTGTTTAAATATCAAACACTGTTTGTAAACAGTTTCCTATCTCAAGAGGGTTTCAAACTGAGTATTACCATACAATTTATTCCACGTTTGATCATGTTTATAACGATTTAATTGTACAAAAATTTATCAAATGTTGATGACTTTTTGTTGTTATCTTAATTATTTATACTTTCAGGCACGAGTCATTATAAACCAGACAGAACTGTTACCACGAAATGTTCGATTGGATTTAATCATGATTAGATTCGCGTCACTCAATCAAATTCTAGACCCGTGGGTTTATATTTTATTGCGGAGAGAATTGCTATGGAAAGTGATATCAGGCTTTAAAATGTTGTGTCGTATTAAACAAAACGAACCAGACGTTATCCCGCAGAGACCTACCTTTGACATAGAGAAAGATACGTGTTGTGTATTTTGTTATCATTGTTTGTGTGATCCCCCTGTCAAACGTCCAAGAGCAGAATCTACGTATATTACAACATATGACTCAGAGCGTCGCCGCTCAACTCTGACGTCATTGACCCCAAGTAACATTCGAAGAGGCTCATTTAGCGAAATGGACAGAGACGTTTATCTTCTGTTGACACAAGCACCACATCAGTACAACAGAGTCATTAGCACATCACCATCCTAACCCGCAACCATGTGTCAACAACTCAATCATAACGCAATGGCAAGTTCACCCTACAGCTCAGTGGTCAAGTTTGTCATTACCCGAAACAATGTGTTGACCATCTTTATAACGACGCCATGACGAACACGTCATACAGCTCAGTGGTCAAGTTTGTCTAAACCCGAAACAATGTGTTGAACATCTTTATAACGACGCCATGACGAGTACGTCCTATAGCCCAGTGGTCAAGTTTGTCCTTAATCGAAACAATATGTTGAACATCTTAATAACGACGCCATGACGAGTACGTCCTACTGCTCAATCGTCAAGTTTGTCTAAACCCGAAACAATGTATTGAACATCTCAATAACGACGCCATAGAACCATTCTTATCTTCGTTTATTTTCACTGGGTATATAGGTTAAGAATCCTGACAAGGTAATCAATCAAATGGAAAGATTAGCCGAGGTATTTCACACCAGTATAATATCATACAGCAAATAGCTGAGAGGGTGATAGTGCAGATCGTTACACAGAGAAAACATTGTTAACTTAGGGGAAGCCAAGGACTTTGTGTAACTAAATTTATAAGTTGAGACCCCCTGGAAACAGTCTGAAATATTATACATTATTTTTAGTTGCATAGGGGTCAGCTGAACCCAGCTTCCGAGCGCGGGGTTTTCCCGCGGCGTTGAAGACCCATTGGCGGCCATAGGCTGTTTTCTGCTCTTTGGTCTGGTTGTTGTCTCTCATATTCTCTGTTTCCATTTTCTAAATTATGTTAAAGAACTTTCATCAGTATTAGACATGGTTATTCATCATTAAACATATATTGTATTGATCACTGCCATTGTCACAGAAGAAAGAAATTTACAATGTTTTTGTGAATTAAAGAAAATCTGAAAACTTAACTTTTGCTTTTATCATATTGAGCCAACCATTTTCAATAAGATGTATTGAGTTGTCATCAGACAGACATACAGGTACAATATTTATAACTTATCTTCACATGAACTTGAGTTTTATATACGATTCCTTTTAATAAGTGTCCATATTTGGATAAAAGAATACCAAGAAAAACTGCCTGCCTCGTTAATATACATGTAACGAACACAAGAAGATGCAATCGAAAAGTCACTGATTAAACAATGCAGTTCTAAATTAAAAAGAGTGGATATTAAATAATAATTTTAAAATTTTATAACGAAAACTAAAGATTTAGCGACACAAGTCAAACTAAGTGACCTTGCTGTTATGGTGGTAAGAGTGTTTGTGGTTCCCATCTACTGTTTATGGTTTATACTATACACAATAATTTGTGGGATTTTTTTTTACCATCTAAATAAATTAATTGGGCTTTTGGTGTACGCACATAAGACATTCCTAACAAACATCAACACCAATTTCTGTTTTTCATCCGTGAAGTATATCTTTAAAAAAAACATGATTTTTTGGCAATAAAGAATAACTATAAACCCAGTAAAAACAGACAGACAAACAAACCCGATTGTTACATCATCAGACAAACAAACAAACCCGATTGTTACATCATCAGACAGACAAACAAACCCGATTGTTACATCATCAGATAAACAAACCCGATTATTACATCATCAGACATGCAAACAAACCCGATTGTTACATCATTAGACAGACAAACAAACCCAATTGTTACATCATCAGACAGACAAACAAACCTGATTGTTACATCATCAGACAAGCAAACAAACCCGATTGTTACATCATCAGACAGACAAACAAACCTGATTGTTACATCATCAGACAGACAAACAAACCAACTTTTTTATATCGTATACTCATCAGACAAACAAACAAACCAGCTTTTTACATAATATACTCATCAGACAGACAGACAAACACAATTATTACATCTTATACTCACAAGACAGAAACACAAACCAGCTTTTTACACTTTATACTCATCAACCAAACAAACAAACTAGCTTGTTACATCGTATACTCATCAACCAGACAAACAAATCCGCGTGTTGCATCGTATACTCAAAAAACGGACACAAACAAGATTGTTACACCGTATACTCACAATACAGAAACACAAAACAGCTTGTTACATCGCATATCAAACAGACAAACAAACAGGCTTGTTACAACGTTAACTCATCAAACAGACAAACAAATCCGCTTGTTATATCGTATACTCATCAAATAAACATTACACCTTGTTGCACCGTATACTCAACAACCTGACAAAAAAAACCAGCGTGTTACCTCGTATACTCACAAGACAAACACAAAACAGCTTGTTACATCGTATACTCATCAAACAGACAAACAAATGGGCTTGTTACACCGTATATTCATCAAACAGACAAACAAATCCGCTTGATACATCGTATACTCAGCAAACAGACATATAAACAGGCTTGTTATACCATATATTCATCAAATAAACAAACCAGCTTGTCACATCGTATACTCAATAACAAGACAAAGAAATCAGCTTGTTACATCGTATACTCATCAAACAGACTAATAAACAGCTTGTTACATCGCATATCAAACAGACAAACAAATAGGCTTGTTACACCGTTAACTCATCAAATAGACAAACAAATCCGCTTGTTACATCGTATATTTATCGAATAAACATAACACCTTGTTGCACCGTAAACTCAACAACCAGACAAAAAACAGCGTGTTACATCGTATTCTCACAAGACAGAAACACAAAACAGCTTATAACATCGTATACTCATCAAACAGACAAACAAACAGGCTTCTTACATCGTATATTTAGCAAACAGACAAACAAAGCCGATTGTTACATCATGTACTAATCAAATAAACAAACCAGCTTGTTGCACTGTATACTCAACAATCAGACAAACAAACCCAGCTTGTTACACTGTATACTCAACAATCAGACAAACAAACCCAGCTTGTTACATCGTATACTCACAAGACAAACACAAAACAGCTTGTTACATCGTATACTCATCAAACAGACAAACAAATAGGCTTGTTACACCATATACTCATCAAACAGACATATAAACAGGCTTGTTACACCGTATACTCATCAAACAGACAAACAAGTCGGCTTTTTATATCATATACTCACCAAATCAACAAACCAGCTTGTCACACCGTATACTAAATAACCAGACAAACAAACCAGCTTGTTACATCGTATTCACATCAAACAAACTAACAAAAAGGCTTGTTACATCGTATTCTCATCGAACAGACAAACAAATATGCTTGTTACATCGTATACTCATCAAACGGACAAACAAATAGGCTTCTTACACCGTATACTCATCAAACAGACATATAAACAGGCTTGTTATACCGTATACTCATCAAACAGACAAACAAGTCGGCTTTTTATATCATATACTCACCAAATAAACAAACCAGCTTGTCACACCGTATACTAAATAACCAGATAAACAAACCAGTTTGTTACATCGTATTCACATCAAACAGACTAACAAACAGGCTTGCTACATCGTATTCTCATCGAACAGACAAACAAATATACTTGTTAAACCGTATATTCATCAAACAGACAAACAAATCCGCTTGTTACATCGTATACTTATCAAATAAACATAACACCTTGTTGCACCGTATACTCAATAACCAGACAAAAGAAAAACCAGCGTGTTACCTCGTATATTCACAAGACAGAAACACAAAACAGCTTGTTACATCGTATACTCATCAAACAGACAAACAAATCCGCTTGTTACACCGTATACTCATCAAATAAACATAACACCTTCTTGCATTGTATACTCAATAACAAGACAAAAAAACCAGCGTGTTACATCGTATACTCACAAGACAGAAACACAAAACAGCTTGTTACATCGTATACTCATCAAAAGACAATTAAACAGGCTTGTTTATACACCGTATACTCATCAAACAGACAAACAAATCCGCTTGTTACATCGTATTCTCATCAAAAACATCGTATACTCATCAAAAAAACATAACACCTTGTTGCACCGTATACTCAACAACCAGACAAATAAAAACAGCGTTTTACATCGTATATTCACAAAACAGAAACACAAAACAGCTTGTTACATCGTATACTCATCAAACAGACAAACAAATCCGCTTGTTATATCGTATACTCATCAAACAGACAAACAAATCCACTTGTTACATCGTATACTCATCAAATAAACATAACAGCTTCTTGCACTGTATACTCAATAACAAGACAAAGAAACCAGCGTGTTACATCGTATACTCACAAGACAGAAACACAAAACAGCTTGTAACATCGTATACTCATCAAACAGACAAACAAACAGGCTTGTTACACCGTATACTCATCAAACAGACAAACAAATCCGCTTGTTACACCGTATACTCATCAAACAGACAAACAAATCCGCTTGTTACATCGTATACTTATCAAATAAACATTACACCTTGTTGCACCGTATACTCAACAACCAGACAAAAAAAACCAGCCTGTTACCTCGTATATTCACAAGACAGAAACACAAAACAGCTTGTTACATCGTATACTCATCAAACAGACAAACAAATAGGCTTGTTACACCGTATACTCATCAAACAGACAAATAAACAGGCTTGTTACATCGTATACTCATCAAACAGACAAACAAATCCGCTTGTTACATCGTATATTTATCGAATAAACATAACACCTTGTTGCATCGTATACTCAACAACCAGACAAACAAAACCAGCGTGTTACATCGTATACTCACAAGACAAACACAAAACAGCTTGTTACATCGTATACTCACAAGACAGAAACACAAAACAGCTTGTTACATCGTATACTCACAAGACAGAAACACAAAAACAGCTTGTTACATCGTATACTAATCAAAAGACAAACAAACAGGCTTGTTACACCGTATACTCATCAAACAGACAAACAAATCCGCTTGTTACATCGTATACTCATCAAATAAACATTACACCTTGTTGCACCGTATACTCAATAACCAGACAAAAAAAACAGCGTGTTACCTCGTATACTCACAAGACAGAAACACAAAACAGCTTGTTACATCGTATACTCATCAAAAGACAAACAAACAGGCTTGTTACACCGTATATTCATCAAACAGACAAACAAATCCGCTTGATACATCGTATACTCATCAAACAGACAAACAAATCTGCTTGTTACATCGTATACTTATCAAATAAACATTACACCTTGTTGCACCGTATACTCAACAACCAGACAAAAAAAACAGCGTGTTACCTCGTATATTCACAAGACAGAAACACAAAACAGCTTGTTACATCGTATACTCATCAAACAGACAAACAAACAGGCTTCTTACATCGTATATTCATCAAACAGACAAACATATCCGATTGTTACATCGTATACTCATCAAATAAACAAACCATCTTGTTACACCGTACTCATCAACTAGACAAACAAACAGGCTTGTTACACAGAGTGATACAGAAACACACATAAGCTTATAACAGCGGATAACCTTGAGGTGTCAGTCAGGTGTTTTGCTGGCGCAGAAATTCTGCACATGGCCATTGCGTTTCACTTCATGTAAATCATATGAATACGCGGACATTATGAAGTGCAAAATAACAATTAATATCGATTATAATATATTGATTTCATCAATAAATATGCTTGAATTATTTTTAAGATAGATAAATCGTATGAAAATGTTTTGTCGCCAAAAATATACAGTATATATCAGTAACAAATAAAGAAAATTTGTGTTCTCGAATATCTCGAGGACGTTTTGCAACAAGGATGAAAATGTGCCTGCTATATATATATATATGTTAGCGGCAATAAGTAAAATTAGGCATTAAGCTTAAATCCTAGGCAATAAGCTAACGCCTAGGCATTAAGTTATTGCCTGAAATGTTTAGGCATTAAGCTTATTGCCTGAAATCTGATGATGATTATTCATCCTATTGCCGAACATAATTTTAGGCAATAAGTAAACTCTAGAATTTATGCATATTGGATGATTTATTCTTGATATAGAGTCGTTTTTATTTATATTTCTAATTCTACATTTATAAATATACATTCATTTGACAGATCTTCAAATTTAGTAAGTTTATTTAGTAATTTTATCAGTTGAAAAACAGAATTAACTAATACTTTTTTCATGTTTGTGTGGTATTTCTTAGTATCAAAAAGACTTAAAAAAAAGTAATTGTATCCAATTGAAAAAGGGGGGAGATTCTATAGAATAATTATAATTATTTTTTTTGAAAATTTGTACACTTCATTAGTCGAGCTGGTTTGAACTGGTCAAAAGTAGCCCAAATTAAGATATGTCTTTTTTTATCACACCATTTTCCATTTTTTATATTGGATAAGTAAATTGTCTTTGTTAATAGTTCCACAATTTGTCATAACAAAATGATTTTTAACACAAATTTCTTTCAAATTTTTATATTTCTAAATTATTATTTGAAGCAATTTAATATAAATAACATATTTTATTAGTGAATTTATTTTTGGTCTCTCGTGGAGATTTGTCATATTGGCAATCATGCCACATCTTTTTTTTTTTATATTTAGGATGACACTGGGCCCTGCACTTTTGCATCGTTAAAATCACTGAAATTCGATTTTGTTTTCTTCTGCTCATTTTCAAACGTATGTTATTTGCAGTAATAAAATAAAATAGTTGAAGTATTTATATGAAAGATGCACGAGATTTTCCTATGAACTTTTAGGTATGAAACCGTGACGCTTCGAATTCAGGTCCCTCAAAGCATAAAATGATTTTACCGATTATATATTTAATTTTAACTATTTACAATTATTTTGTTCAATTCTAATATAAAACGTAGTTATATTCTTTTACTTATATTTTGTTTCAAAGAGTTTAGATCTACAATTATAATATAAAAATTATTTATAACCTTTCATTTAAAACTAATAATTATTTTCTAATAATTAATTGGTTTATGAATTAAAATTTTTGGTTGAATTTGATACAATATTTCATTTTTTTTTTATTTGCTATTTTTTTACGCCAATACTTAGGACATCCCAGCTAATATAATCCTCAGATAGCTTCGATGTGCAGCATGCTGAGAAATGTCGTAAGTCGATCCTAACTATATCATATTTTCTGTCCTAAGAATATCTTATAGATCTAATCTTAGGACAGTGTCGATAAACAGGCCACAGTTATCATAATGTTATTATGTAACAAATGTATTTTAATTTAAATTAATAAATGTCTTTTATTTACTCGCATTTACATTTTAGGCATTAAGCTTAATCCCTGCACATATTTTTCAGGATTTAAGCTTACATCCTAGGATTTAAGACTAATGCCTAACATCATTTAGGCAATAGACTTACTGCCTAGGCGTTAGTTTATTGCCTAGGATTTAAGCTTAATGCCTACTTTCACTTATTGCCGCTAACAATATTATAATATATATATAACTGTTTTACAAATATTGATAACAAACCAGATTATACTGATAACAAATGATTATTTCACTACAATATAATTATTGTTACGGTGAGTTGAAATCCCTGTCATTTATTCTTCATCCACACAGGAACTTGTCTCAAAAAAAAAATAAATCTATGTACTTTAACCTTACTTTCAGGAATAGAGATAAGATTTTTTCTGAGAAAGGTGCCTGTGACCATCCACAAGAACTTGCAGTCATCCAATGATCATTACTTCAGTACTTTGATTTCATCGGACACTCATCAGACAAAAACCAAAAACCAGCTTTCACAACGTATACTCATCAGACAAAAACCAAAAACCAGCTTTCACAACGTATACTCATCAGACAAAAACCAAAAAACCAGCTTTCACAACGTATACTCATCAGAAAAAAACCAAAAACCAGCTTTCACAACGTATACTCATCAGGCAAGAACACAAACCAGCTTTTACAACGTATTCTCATCAGGCAAGAACACAAACCAGCTTTCACAACGTATACTCATCAGACAAGAACACAAACCAGCTATTTACAACGGATACTCATCAGAAAAAAACCAAAAACCAGCTTTCACAACGTATACTCATCAGACAAAAACCAAAAAACCAGCTTTCACAACGTATACTCATCAGAAAAAAACCAAAAACCAGCTTTCACAACGTATACTCATCAGGCAAGAACACAAACCAGCTTTTACAACGTATTCTCATCAGGCAAGAACACAAACCAGCTTTCACAAAAGAGGGACGAAAGATACCAAAGGGACAGTCAAACTCATAAATCTAAAACAAACTGACAACGCCATGGCTAAAACTGAAAAAGACAAACAGAAAAACAATAGTACACATGACACAACATAGAAAACTAAAGAATAAACAACACGAACCCCACCAAAAACTAGGGGTGATCTCAGGTGCTCCGGAAGGGTAAGCAGATCCTGCTCCACATGCGGCACCCGTCGTGTTGCTTATGTGATTACAAATCCGGTAAATAGTCTAATTAGGTAGGTCAAATTCATGAAAGGGAAGGGGATTGTAGTTACGACGTGAGGAACATATCCGATATCATTTGTGAAATGGTTATTCCATAACGGTCAACCAACTCGTGATGGCGTCCGTAAAATTTACGAAGGGATGATTTCAACTTCACCATTTGGAACTCTTGATTTAATAGCTTCCTTGTGAGCAGTAACCCTCTATCAAGAAAATCATGATAGGAAATGCAAGCACGGGAATATCGTATCAATTGAGAGATATATACCCCGTATGCAGGTGCTGCTGGAATGTTGCTACTTAGAAATGGAAAGTTCACAATTGGAAAGCTGAAATCATCTCTTTTGTCGTAAAGTTTTGTCTTCAACCGACCCTCATTGTCAATTTCTAGATGTAAGTCAAGATATGAAGCTGACTTAACTGTATCTGTAGTATCCTTTATCTCCAATTCGATGGGATAGATGCGTTCCACATAGTCACCAAATTTTGAATTGTTTAGTGAAAGAACGTCATCTATATAGCGGAAAGTAGAGTTAAAGGATATTGCTAACTTCTTATCTTTCTTCCTAAGAAGTTCCTGCATGAAGTCAGCCTCATAATAATAAAGAAACAAGTCAGCAAGTAGAGGGGCACAGTTTGTTCCCATTGGTATGCCGATAGTCTGTTGAAAAACACGTCCTCCGAACGTAACAAATATGTTGTCAATCAAGAAATCAAGCATCTTGATAATATCGATTTCAGAGAATTTTTTGTTTGAATCAGAGTGATTCTTTACAAAGTAGGATTTATCCCTCCCTAAGACAAGATACTTGTATCTACGTTGGCCATTCTTTTTTATGAAGCAAAGTAATACCAACTCTTTTAATTTGTCTTTAAGTTTGGAATGTGGAATACTTGTGTAAAGAGTAGAGAAGTCAAATGTTTTAACGTCACAACGTATACTCATCAGACAAGAACACAAACCAGCTTTTACAACGTATTCTCATCAGAAAAGAACACTAACCAGCTTTTACAACGTATACTCATCAGACAAGAACACAAACCAGCTATGTGGTATGGGCTTTGCTCATTGTTGAAGGCCGTACGGTGACCTATAGTTGTTAATGTCTGTGTCATTTTGGTCTTTTGTGGATAGTTGTCTCATTGGCAATTATACCACATCTTCTTTTTTATATTTACAACGTATTCTCATCAGAAAAGAACACAAACCAACTTTTACAACGTATACTCATCAGAAAAGAACACAAACCAGCTATTTACAAAGTACACTCATCAGTCAAGAACACAAACCAGTTTTTACAACGTATTCTCATCAGAAAAGAACACAAACCAGCTATTTACAACATATACTCATCAGAAAAGAACACAAACCAGCTATTTACAACGTATACTCATAAGACAAGAACACAAACCAGCTTTTACAACGTATTCTCATCAGTCAAGAACACAAACCAGTTTTTACAACGTATTCTCATCAGAAAAGAACACAAACCAGCTATTTACAACATATACTCATCAGAAAAGAACACAAACCAGCTATTTACAACGTATACTCATAAGACAAGAACACAAACCAGCTTTTACAACGTATTCTCATCAGACAAGAACACAAACCATCTATTTACAACGTAAACTCATTAGACAAGAATACAAACCAGATATTCACAACGTATTCTCATCAGAAAAGAACACAAACCATCTATTTACAACGTATACTCATTAGACAAGAACACAAACCAGCTTTTACAACGTATTCTCATCAGAAAAAAACCAAAAACCAGCTTTCACAACGTATACTCATCAGGCAAGAACACAAACCAGCTTTTACAACGTATTCTCATCAGGCAAGAACACAAACCAGCTTTCACAACGTATACTCATCAGACAAGAACACAAACCAGCTTTTACAATGTATTCTCATCAGAAAAGAACACTAACCAGCTTTTACAACGTATACTCATCAGACAAGAACACAAACCAGCTATGTGGTATGGGCTTTGCTCATTGTTGAAGGCCGTACGGTGACCTATAGTTGTTAATGTCTGTGTTATTTTGGTCTTTTGTGGATAGTTGTCTCATTGGCAATTATACCACATCTTCTTTTTTATATTTACAACGTATTCTCATCAGAAAAGAACACAAACCAGCTTTTACAACGTATACTCATCAGAAAAGAACACAAACCAGCTATTTACAAAGTACACTCATCAGTCAAGAACACAAACCAGTTTTTACAACGTATTCTCATCAGAAAAGAACACAAACCAGCTATTTACAACATATACTCATCAGAAAAGAACACAAACCAGCTATTTACAACGTATACTCATAAGACAAGAACACAAACCAGCTTTTACAACGTATTCTCATCAGTCAAGAACACAAACCAGTTTTTACAACGTATTCTCATCAGAAAAGAACACAAACCAGCTATTTACAACATATACTCATCAGAAAAGAACACAAACCAGCTATTTACAACGTATACTCATAAGACAAGAACACAAACCAGCTTTTACAACGTATTCTCATCAGACAAGAACACAAACCATCTATTTACAACGTAAACTCATTAGACAAGAATACAAACCAGATATTCACAACGTATTCTCATCAGAAAAGAACACAAACCATCTATTTACAACGTATACTCATTAGACAAGAACACAAACCAGCTTTTACAACGTATTCTCATCAGAAAAGAACACAAACCAGCTTTCACAACGTATACTCATCAGACAAGAACACAAACCAGCTATTTACAACGTATTCTCATCAGAAAAGAACACAAACCAGCTTTTACAATGTATTCTCATCAGAAAAGAACACAAACCAGCTTTTACACCGTATACTCATCAGACAAGACCACAAACCAGCTTTTACAACGTATAATCATCTACAAGAAACACATCCCTGCTTGTAACACATGATACTCACCAAACAAAAACATGCTTGTTACACCTAATACTCACTAGACAGACACACAAGCATTCTTGTTAAACTGTATATATAAATTAGATAGAGAAACCCCAGAGTAAAACCAACCGTTTCAAGATTATAAAGTGAACAGATATTATTATATGTCGACTTATTGGGTAAAAAGAGTTTCCAACAAAAAGAAAGTTTTGATTTCCGGCGTTGTTGAAATATAACTGAGATTGCAATTTAAATTGCGACGTCACCCATGTGCACCCAATTATCTCTAGGTATATAAAATAAGAAGATGTGGTATGATTGCCAACTTGAGACAACTCTCCACAAGAGACCAAAATGACACAGAAATAAACAACTATAGGTCACCGTACGACCTTCAACAATGATCAAAGCCCATACCGCATAGTCAGCTATAAAAGACCACAAAATGACAATGTAAAACAATTCAAACGAGAAAACTATCGGTTATATACAAAACAATGAACAAAAAAACAAATATGCAACACACATGTTAGCGGGATCCCAACCCTCACCTAACCTGGGACAGTGGTATAACAGTACAACATAAGAACTTTTTACAAAAATCAGTTGAAAAAGGCTCAACTCATCAGATAGATAAAAATACAAATGGACGTGGACGGGTACTTGTACATCCTAACAAATAGACTGTTTTCATATTACCAACTTTTGAATGCTTTTATAATTTTGTGACAGGTTGGTTACCTTTTCTTTGGTAAGACATCCTGATACTCAGTCATGTAAAAAAGTATACTGAACTCCGAGGAAAATTCAAAACAGCAACCAAAATAAGTAAAATCAAACCGTGATATAATCGGTGTAATTTGAAACTTTGAACTTTTTGAAAAACTAAGGATTTTCTTATCCCAGGCATAGATTACCTTAGCCGTATTTGGCACAACTTTTTGGAATTTTGGATCCTCAATGCTCTTCAACTTTGTACTAGTTTTGGGTTTATAAATATTTTTGATTTGAGCGTCACTGATGAGTCTTATGTAGACGAAACGCGCGTCTGGCGTACTAAATTATAATCCTGGTACCTTTGATAACTATTGAAGTAAAAGTCTATTTATTCTTGATGATTTTGTCACGTAAAGAAAATATTAAGAAGTTAATCTTCCGCACAAAATGTACCGATTGAAAGCTTGATTTTACGTTGCTCTTACTAAAGTTGGTACCAGGAGGTCCAACTACATTATAGGTAACCAGTCGAAAAAATATAAACTTTGGAGTCAAAAGTGGTTAATATGAAAACAGAAATGGTTTTGCTAACAAAACAGAGAAATGCGTTATATTCTTCATAGCAATCAACAATAGATCACAATAGACTGGTACATATAGTGAGTTAACTAAAAGACTCAGTTCTAAACTCTCGAGCATAGAAATAAAAATTCGTTCCACTCCTTCAACCCAATTGTCTTTTTTTTCGTCCTTTTTTTCGATTATGAAACCGAAAATTAATACTTATATAATAGATTGATAGGTATTTCCATCTGAAACAATTAATTACAAAGACTTACTGAGGATCTAGCTAGGGTTTACAGATTATAGAATAATGTACCAAATTTACCAAAAATTATGAAAAAATACGGAAAATAACTACCCATATTAAGGTAACACGATACCGAATGGCATATCTCCCGATTTCCAAATTTTTTTGGCATACATTTACTTTGAATCGAGTTACATCGGAATATGTAATAAAAAATGGGGGTCACCATTTTTGTTTTTTTTTATAATTTTCATAGGAAAACGTCAATTTTGGGGACAATTTTACTTAGGTATATAGGGGAAATGCCTTTTTTTCGGCTTACCTTTTTAGATTTTCGAATGGATGGCTATTTTCTTATATACGGAGAAAAACAAAAAACTAACATAATATCCAGGATTGCATAGTGAATCCATACACGTATAGAAACTCATATGTCACCATCCTTGTTTTTGAAATAATTTTATATATAATATAATTTTATATAATTTATGGCTTCAAAGTTGATCGATAGGCCTAGAATTTGACAAAAACGTGTGACGTTATGATGTACGGAATATAACGTTATTCCTTCTCAGAGAAATGAAAAAAAAAATGTTTTGGGATCTGAATGAGTATATTTTATTTTCATATCCCCTGTCGACTGTCGTAAAGTTCCTAGTAATGCAATATAAAATTCTACTGAATCAGATATAATTTTATTTCGTCCTGCACATGGAATTTCACTCATATGAATTAATATTAATATCGTCTGATTTTGACATTAAATGAACATATACTTGAAACTTGCGTGAACAGGTTCCATGTGAATCTTATGGTAATAGTTCATGCATAATTCACCGCAATTTTGTACACGTTAAATTCACGTAAAAATTTGAAATAAAATTATTTAAATAATATCAAAGTTTGATTAAAACCACAAAAAATACCTTCAGATTTTTGTTAAGTTTACGTGAAACTGAAACATTTCAAACTGTATTCAAACAAATTTCAACATTCTGTCATATAGTATTTTAAAAAATTTGATTCATTTAACAGTTTTTTAATTGCTCGGTTTGATGGTTGTTTAACGTTCAGTGGCAAATAGTTCATGCATGTTCGGGACGATATAATACAATTTTGAAAACAGTTGTTAATATATATATATATATTTTATTTAGAAAACTACCCCTTTACATCGGGGGCACCAGTCATCAGGGTAGAAGTGATGGTGCGTCTATACTATATTATTTACAATTATATACATTATAGTTAATGGTTTCATTCTAAAATGTCTTTGAAACAATAACATACATGGCACATTAATAAGACAAAAATAGAGATTTCTAAAATACTAGTACATAATCATAATAAAAAAGACGATTTATAGAATGTTAAAATATACATGTAATTTAAAACACTCATAGACAAATATGACCATGCAGCATGTATAACCCATAAAAACTAAGATCAATATATAATAGTACATACGAGTAAGTAACTCAAAGGTTATTTTGGTTCAACCATAGTTTGACGTAATCTAAATAATTCTAAGAGATACATTCTACCATAAACATCATAAAATGAACCAATTTCATCGTTAAAAGCATAACCAATATCGCCAACTAAAAATAATACTTGTGCACGTGGCGACAGTTCCAGAAAACTTACATTTCTATTATTAAAAGAGGCAAATAAGGTGAAAAATTTAGACCTGGTTTGTTCAAGAGATGTACACCCGAGCAGAAAATGTTCTAAATCTTCTGACTCCCCTGAATCACAAATAGGACAAAGGTTGTCTTCGGACATATGCATTCTAAAAAGAAACTGCTTTAATGGCAAATAATTTGTTCTTGCGAGCAGTTTAAGACGAGATGAATTAAAATCGCTTATGTCCTCTAAGTATAACTGGCTACCTGTCTTAATATAGCAGTGCTGATACAAATCAAGGCTACTTTTAGTAGTAACATCAATAATTAAACTTTCCCTTATTGCATTACCATACTGACAGTTGAAATTATCAGACCCAAAACTTTCCGTGTAGGTGTTCATCTCTTGAACATATTTCCAGACACTTTCGTTTAACTGAACCATTTCACTAAAGACTCGCTTGCACAGTCTATCGTCTGGTAGGTTAGTGAACCTTTTAAAGTACGCAACTTTTTGGCGGGTGATAAATGCAGATACGGGTTCCCATCCAAGCTCGAGAAGGAGAGCGGAACGGGGAATATTCATTTTAGTGTTCATAATGATTTTAGCTGCGCGGTATTGCCAACTATCGATGATCAATATATTTGTAGCTGAAAGTGGCATCCAGACGGCGCATGCGTGTGTTAAAGAAGGCCGGAGCACTGAGTTCCAAAGGGCGTCTCCAAATTTTACACGGTTAAAACTTCCATGCTCACCGAGAACACGTAACAAATAGTTCAGCATATTATCCATCTTATCTTTCAAATAGTTATTAACATGGAAATTTGACTTTAGTGATCTATTTATGTAGTAACCGAGGTATTTATATTCGTTCACTTCCTCGATCTTTACATCACCAAGAGACCAGACTCGATCCGGATTCAACCGCTTCCCAACCACTAGAACTTTAGATTTCTTATGATTAAATTTCAAGTTCCATTTAGTTGCGAAATCGTGTGAAATCCGAAGTAACGTCTGTAAGTCTTCTGGCGATTTGGCAACAAGTACAACATCATCTGCAAATAGGAGACAATTTATAAGTTGTTGCGAAAGATCAAAACCTACACCGCTTCCATTAAGCATATCAACTAAGTCATTCATGAGCACAGAGAATAAAGTGGGTGATAATACACAGCCTTGTTTGACACCATATTCCTGTTCAAACCAGGTAGATTCAATGTCACCAAATAGTACCTTATTTTCTACATGACTATAAATATTCTTAACTAGACGCCATACCTTCCCTTGTATCCCACTTTGCCATAATTTAACAAAAAGCCCATCGCGCCATACCCTATCAAACGCCTTTGATAAATCCAAAAAGGCTAAGTAAAGGGGTCTTTTAGAAGAGCGTGACAAAGCACAAATACCCTGTAGAGCAAATATTTGATCTTCAATGCGTCGATCCTTTCGAAAAGCGCCCTGGTTTTCCCCAAGTACTTTGTGTTGTTCGAGGAAGTTCACGATATGTATTTCCAAAGTCTTCGAAATAAAAGACTACATTTGATGCACCAGTCAAAAAAGATTAAACATTCTATTATTTGTGAAAATTATGAGGAAAAATAATGATCCTGATAAAATACACATTCAAAAAAATAAAATAACAAAACTCCCAAGAAAAATTCAAAACGAAAAAATCCCTTATCAAATGACGAAATCAAAAGCTAAAAAACATCAAAAGAATGATAAACAGTTGTCATATTCTTGACTTGGTACATACAATACATGTAGTAAGTATAGTGTACTCTGCGTGGTGTAAATGTGTTACTTGTTTGCTCAGCAAGTCGGACAAACCTTGCAAACTGTTAACCCGAATAATTCAGTCGTTATATTCCGCTTACTATATTAAGTAAGTAGGAGAGATCGATTACGGGGAGGGACTGAATTATTCGGGTTAGCAAACTGTTTTCAAACAAATTTCAACATTCTGTCATTTGTGAAAAATTATTTACATAACAAATCTTGAGATCATATATGCATTCTTTATATAAGTAAAACAACTGCGAAATTTAAAAGTTCCAGCTTGAAATTCAACCTGTATTAGATGTAAGCCGGAGTCTGTACTCTGTGTGCCTTTGTATTTTATCAAAATGCCTAATCCAGCAACCTGTCATGAAACAAAAACGAAAATCCAGACGATATGCGCACCTATAATATGAGTAGTAACACCAGGTACATAGTTTTAAAGCTGAAGCAAAACGACTGTAGTCCTAAATAATTAGCCTAATTAACCCTATATATACTGAGTGCGGGATTAACGGTCGAACGTACAAATGTTTTATTTTAAACAATATGATGATACGTGCTCTATAAGTAATTTGGTGACAATGCATATTTTTGAATATGCAGTTCATATAATGGAATGGTAATTTGGAGATCTGAAATTTAGTAGCAATGTAAGAAGGCTAGCATTTCCGTCATTTCATCTTTGGTGGAAAGTTGATTAATTGGAAATTTTACCGCATCTCCTTATATTTCATTATGGTTTGAATTTTCTAGAGAAGAGCAAAAGTTTTAAGACTTAAACTAGTATTTACCAAGAGACTGAAATGTTACTGTGACAATTATACTACACATACTCAAAATTTTCCAACGTTTACTTAAACTCCAAATAAGAAGTGTAAAGATACTATTCCAATTAGCATTAGTCACGACTTTCTTGATGTCTTCAAGGTGTTGATGTCGTTTAATTAATGCCCAGCTGTTGCTATCTTATAAATTGCATATCACATATCTCCATTTATCATTCTATCAGCCCTGATAAAACTGTTTATAATACGGTTTAAAATGGAATTTAGTATTAAATTATAAGAAATGACTGTAATATTTTTTCTGTCTATTCGAAATAACATAAAAAATGTGGTGCACACTGTTAAATAACCCGCTACGCGCGTTATTCAGTGTGCACCAAATTTTTTATGTTATTTCTTCATAGACAGAAAAAATATTACAGTCATTCCTTAAATAACAAAATAACGTCAGCCAATCAGAAGACGCGTTACATCCAAAATTAAATTATATTAGAATGCTCGAAACTTGGATCATCTCTAATGATAAAAAAGAGGATGTGGGATGATTGCCAATGAGACAACTTTTGTCCACAAGAGACCAAATTACACAGACATAAACAACTATAGGTCATCGTACGGCCTTCAACAATGAGCAAAGCCCATACCGCATAGTCAACTACATCTTCGCTAGCCAAGGGTTCGTAACCCTTGGCTAGCGAAGATGAGTCAGCTATAAAAGGTCCCGAAATGACAATGTAAAACCCCTATTTAGATCCTCTTAACTATTATAATGACAAATAATTTCAATACAACAGACGACAAACCATAATCAGTTTGTATGATAGTGATAACCAGATGTTCAAGTAACAGTACCACACTAATTAAACCAGATTTTTCTAATACCAATTTCTACAGATTGACAACAATGTGTTCATAATAGGATGCTAAATTGAATTGATAATATATAAATCTTTATTCTTCGCAAACCAAAGTACAATGGTACAATAAGATGCTAATTTGAAATGATAACAGGGTACTAATTTGTTGTACAAACCTCTGACGTCCAGTATCATACCAAATCGTTCGGCCATTCGGAATTCCCGACTTGTCTCATTCACACTAGCCTTTCCCCTTCCCTGTTTTGTAGTATTTGGCTTATTTGCATTGTTTGAATTAGCATCTGTTGTTTCGTGATTTCTGTCTTTTGGTTTATTTGCCACATTTGTTTTTGGTTTCAGCTTCTCAACCTCTTCAGTTGACTAAGAATCATTTACAGATTCATCAGTGGTCACTATTTGTTCTCCATTATTGCCTATTACTTGGAATGCATTTGGACAATCCATCATCTTGTGGCCTGGTAATTTACATTTTCTGCACACCCAATCGTTTGGACAATCCATCATCTTGTGGCCTGGTAATTTACATTTTCTGCACACCCAATCGTTTGGACAATCCATCATCTTGTGGCCTGGTAATTTACATTTTCTGCACACCCAATCGTTTGGACAATCCATCATCTTGTGGCCTGGTAATTTACATTTTCTGCACACCCAATCGTTTGGACAATCCATCATCTTGTGGCCTGGTAATTTACATTTTCTGCACACCCAATCGTTTGGACAATCCATCATCTTATGGCCTGGTAATTTACATTTTCTGCACACCCAATCGTTTGGACAATCCATCATCTTATGGCCTGGTAATTTACATTTTCTGCACACCCAATCATTTGAACAATCATACACAAAATGACCAACCTGTAAGCATTTATAACATGGTTTTGTATTGCCATCACTGTTAGAGCATCTGTTTTCATGACTCTGACCATGTATTTGCCTCTTTGTAAACTTCTGGCTATGGGTTTGTCTAACTTATTTTTATTCTATCTCCAGTTTGGCAGTTAGTGATTTTGCCTTTAACCCGTAACCGTATTCTATGGAGACCCTGTATATCACAGCCCTGCAATATAAGGGCTCTATGTATTTGTCCATCATCATTGCCTGGATTTCGGGGATTTTGAGAGTGCTGGGGAACTTACAGGCCACGTAAGTTCATTCCTGTCACTAACATAGACAGTTTGTCTTCCTCGTTATCCATGTAAATGCACCACATATCACGGATTCTCTGGATACCTTTTATCCGTTCAGCTGGAATTTTTGTTTCCATCGCGTTGTATATTTCTATGTTTGTATGCCATAGGGGTCTCTGTGGTTAAACAGAACCAAATACATCGGTCAGAAATATAAATTTTTTATACTCACTGGGATCACTTGATTCACCTGTAACATTATCAACCCCAACTGTTTTGTTTTGTTTTGTGTTGGTGTTTGTATTCGACAGTATCCCGGAATAGAACGCCATATTTGTTTCGTTTTGATTTGAAATGGCCACCTTGGGATCTAACTAACAACTCTTTTTGCATACCTTGCATATCTTCTAGTAGACGTTTAAAACGATCTTTTGAGAATTGTTTACATAATGCTTCAATTTCAGGTTCCATCATGAAGTTTAACCTTATGAAAATTATATTTTTTTCTGGAGCGGTATCTCACTTAGCTTTAGCAATAAAGGGACCTCACTCTCTTTTGTTCTTGACATTTAAATGAAACCTACACGTCATTTGTTCAACAATGACCTAAATATGATTAATTCTAGTTCATGTCAAATCGTTAATGTTTACATATAATAATTTACTTACTACTATATATCTTGATTACTGAAGCAATATTTTCTCACCTCCACAGCGTTTAACCCGTGTCCCCTTTCTTCACACTGTTAACCCATCTAAACAGTGTTAATATCTATACAGTGTTAATTCATCTACACAGTGTTAACCCATTTACACAGTGTAAACATATCTACACAGTGTCTACCCATCTGCACAGTGTTAACCTATCTAAACAGTGTTAACCCATCTACACAGTGCTAACAAATAAACACAGTGTTAACCAATCTACACAGTGTCAATCCATCGACACAGTGTTCACCCATCTACACAGTGTTAACCCATCTACACAGTGTAAACCAATATACACAGTGTTAACTAATCTACAGTGTTAACCAATCTACACAGTGTCAATCCATCGACACAGTGTTCACCCATCTACACAGTGTTAACCCATCTACACAGTGTAAACCAATATACACAGTGTTAACTAATCTACAGTGTTAACCAATCTACACAGTGTTAACCCATCTACACAGTTTTAAAACATCAACACAGTGTTTATCCATCGACACAGTGTTAACCCATCTACACAGTGTTAACCTATCTTCATAGTGTTAATCCATCGACACAGCATTAACCCATCTACACAGTGTTAATCCATCGACACAGTGTTAACCCATCTAACTAGTACTAACCCATCTTCATAGTGTTAACCAATCTACACAGTGTTGACCCATCTACACAGTGTTAACCCATCTACATAGTGTTAACCCATCTACATCGTGTTAAACATCTACATTAGTGTTAACCCATTTATACAGTGTAAACCCATCTATATAGTGTTAACCCATCTACACAGTATTACCCCATCTATACAGTGTTAACCCATCTACATAGTGTTAACCCATCTACACAGTGTTAACCAATCTACACAGTGTTTATCCATCGACACAGTGTTAACCCATTGACACAGTGTTAACCCATCGACACAGTGTTAACCCATCTACAGAGTGTTAACCCATTTACATAGTGATAACCTATCTATGTTAACCCATCTACACAGTATAACCCATCTACACAATTTAACCCATCTACATAGTGTTAACCCATCTACACCGTGTTAAACATCTACATTAGTGTTAACCCATCTATACAGTGTAAACCCATCTATATAGTGTTAACCCATCTACACAGTATTACCCCATCTATACAGTGTTAACCCATCTACATAGTGTTAACCCATCTACACAGTGTTAACCAATCTACACAGTGTTAATCCATCGACACAGTGTTAACCCATTGACACAGTGTTAACCCATCGACACAGTGTTAACCCATCTACAGAGTGTTAACCCATTTACATAGTGATAACCTATCTATGTTAACCCATCTACACAGTATAACCCATCTACACAATTTAACCCATCTACACAGTGTTAACTCATCTACATAGTGTTAACCCATTTACACAGTGTTAACCCATTTACACAGTGTTTACCCATCTACACAGTGTTTACCCATCTACACAGTGTTAACCCATCTACATAGTGTAGTGTAAGCCATCTACACAGTGTTAACCCATCTACATAGTGTAGTGTAAGCCATCTACACAGGTCAATCCATCGACACAGTGTTAACCCATCTACACAGTGTTATCCCATCTACACAGTGTTAACCCATCTACATAGTGTTAACCAATCTACACAGTGTTAACCCAACTACACAGTGTCGATCCATCTACATAGTGTTAACCCATCTACACAGTGTATAAAAAAGAAGTTGTGGTATGATTGCCAATGAGACAACTATCCACAAAAGACCAAAATGACACAGACATTAACAACTATAGGTCACCGTACGGCCTTCAACAATGAGCAAAGCCCATACCGCATAGTTAACTATAAAACGCCCCGATAAGACAATGTAAAACAATTCAAACGAGAAAACTAACGGCCTTATTTATGTAAAAAAAATGTAAACCATTCTACACAGTGTTAACCCATCTACACAGTGTCAATCCATCTACACAGTGTTAACCCATCTACACAATGTAAATCAATCTACACATTTTTAACCCATCTACACAGTGTTAACCCATCTACACAGTGTCAATCCATCTACACAGTGTTAACCCATCTACACAGTGTAAATCAATCTACACATTTTTAACCCATCTACACAGTGTTAACCCATGTACACAGTGTTAACTCATCTACACAGTGTTAACCATTCTACATAGTGTTAACCCATCTTCACAGTGTCAATACATCTACACAGTGTCAGTCCTTCTCTACAGTGTTAATCATTCTACACAGTGTCAACCCATCTACACAGTGTTAACCCATCTACACAGTGTCAATCCATCTACACAGTGTTAACCCATCTACACAGTGTAAATCAATTTACACATTTTTAACCCATCTACACAGTGTTAACCCATGTACACAGTGTTAACTCATCTACACAGTGTTAACCATTCTACATAGTGTTAACCCATCTTCACAGTGCCAATACATCTACACAGTGTCAGTCCTTCTCTACAGTGTTAATCATTCTACACAGTGTCAACCCATCTTCACAGTGTTAATCTTTCTACAGTGTTAACCCATATTCACAGTGTTAACTTTTCTACACAGTGTTAACCCATCTACAAAGTGTAACCCATTCTACACAGTGTTAACCTATCTATGCAGTGTTAACCTATCTAAACCGCGTTAATCTAGATCTATATCTACACAGCGTTAACCATTCTACAAAGTGTCAATCCATCTAAACAGTGTTATCCTATATACACCACGTTAATCCATCTCCATAGTGAAAACCAATCTACAAAACGTAACCCCATTTACACGGGTGTAAGATATGAAAGATGTGGTGTGATAACTCTCCATCCAAGAGTTAGCCATTATAGGTAAAAGCACGGTCTTTAACACTGAGCATTGGCTCATATCGAACTACAAGCTATAAACGGCCCTAAAAAAGGACAAGTGTTAAACCATTCAAACGAGAAAAACAACGGTCCAATCTATATATTAAAAACATCTACAGAGCGTTTAACCGTATGTAAACAGTGTCAACCCTCCTATATATAGTTATAATTGAAATAAAAAAAAACTCATAACAGACTTAGTATTAAGTATGAAAGGATGGTAATTTGATCAGTTTTAGCACATATTTCATATTATATTGTCAAATTGTTGTGTAGGTTGTTTCCGACAATTTTTTTGTGTTTTCCGGGAAACGAAATCACTGTTAAGTACAATTGATTTTTGTTATGAGATTTGTACATTTTTTCATAATTTGCTATTCATTGATAAAATTCACTTAGCTGAAATCAAGTTCATTTAAATATCATTATTTTTGGCAGTAATGACAAAAAAGATTCATTTTATCTTTTACTGGTGAAGTTTGCAGTTTACACAATAACTATGTAACATATATCTGATTACGACAAGGATATAACAATTTGATGTTTGGTTTCATTGGGAACACAAGTGGCATTCCACAGTCATCAGCAACTCAACCATATAATCAGACCAACGAAACGGAGTATACTTCAAATATACATAATACGGTTATTATTTCGGGTGTGATGTTTGGAGCAGGAGTTTTGGGAAACATTTTGGCTCTTATTGTGTTGATTAGATCTGAGCCTGAACAGAAGAGAACGATATTTTATCGATTAGTAGCCGGACTCTGTATCACGGACTTTCTGGGTATTACATTAACATCACCCGTTGTGTTAGCCGTGTATATAAACAACCTACAATGGATAGGTGGGACAGCTATGTGTAGTTACTTTGGCTATGTCATGATCTTTGCCAGTTTTGCAACAATGCTGATAGTGTGTAGCATGTCTATAGAGAGGGTGTTTTGTATAATATACCCTCTAATATATAATACTCGTTCGTCAACAAAACATGCTACCATGATTTTGATATTCTGCTGGACTATAGCAGCATGTTTTGCAGCACTCCCATTCCTAGGCTTTGGACAATTAGTACTACATTACCCTAGAACGTGGTGTTTTGTCGATTATTTCACTAATGACCCAGTAGATAAAGTATTTAACTATTTATTCGCATTGTTAGCCATTGTCGTCATTATCGTAACCGTCTGCTGTAACTTAACTGTTATGTTCACCTTGACAAAACGTCAATGTCATCACGTGTCAAAGTACGGAAGATCCAAATATGGTAGTAACTCTAAACGCTTCAATGAATGTCAGATGTTAGTACAATTAGTTGGAGTCACCATAGTATTTAGCGCGTGTTATATGCCTCTTATGGTAGGTACTGATTCAGCTAACAGAAGTCATCATGGCATTTTTAAGGTTATGTTACGTGGGCATTTTTAAGGTTATGTTACGTGTATCCTATATCATAAAAAAAAGTTCTTTCATTAAATAAGTTTAAACAATAGACGAAATATTCTGTAATATTATTTTCACTGGATCAAATATTACATAATTTGATCCAAACAATAAAACAATTATAGAATTTGTGTTCCAACAGGAACATATAAAATGGCGAAATGACCAACAAAGTTTCATGGGAATTCTCTAAGGCGAAACAAATATACGTTGACATCTCACAGTAGGTTCTGCTTTAACTATTAAGTCACTATAATGTTAGGTGCCATTTATTCTTGTAGTAGGTACAACTTTACTTCTCAAATGCATCCACACCATTTCGTGGATTTTTATTCAAACAAAGTGATAAATATGTCTTTTAGAAAAAAGCATATTCTAGATTTTTAAATAGTTCACACTATTGGATTTTTTTTTATATAAATTATCCAAACTATCTGCCAAGCTTTTCACAAAATGTCCTTAGGTAAAGTCTTCATACTCCAATAAAAATGCAAGAGTGTGTTTTGTAAATTGGATTAAAAATAAAATTTAGAATGGAGAGATAAGAACGTATTTTGTATGAACACCGACGTTTGATATAGATTCCTTGTGAACCGTTCTTTGTGAAATGTGAAGGCCATTTCTTATCACAACTTACAAACAAGAATGTGTTGCAGCAATTACCTAGCTGTATGCCTATATATAAACATAGTTCACAAAATTGAATTTTTAATAACCATATGTATTTTATATTTTCAGGCAAGAATTATTATAAACCAAACAGGATTATTACCACGACATTTTCTTTTGGATTTATTCGTGATAAGAATTGCATCACTAAATCAAATTCTAGATCCGTGGGTCTATATTTTATTGCGGAGGGAACTTTTATGGAAAGTGATATCAGGCTTTAAAACATTATGTCGAATTGGACAAAATCAACCAGAAGATATTAATCCGATGAAATGCAACTTAGACATAGAGAATGATACGTGCTGTATGTTTTGTTATCACTGTTTATGTGACCCTCCTCGTGTGAAACGTCCAAGACCAGACTCAATGTACTCCATGTACTCATATGACCTTGAGACTCTACACCCATCAACTCCAACTCTCATTAGGAGTAGATCACTACATCAGAACGGTAGAGATAGCCATATCTCTATGAAACCAGTGAACATATCTGCACAGCACAGTTTAAAACAAAACTTCGTCGATAGTGTAGTCGACAGGTCATAATTCTTAATTCAGAAATATTTTGGCGCATTTATACGAATATTCTATGATACGGGTTTTAATAATAAATAAAAGATATGTTCAAATAGTTTTTCATTCCTGAATGTTGTTGTATTTGTTTTTTAATGAGATGCTGTCCTGGGACCTGGGGTCTAGTTTATTGAGTTAATATGTTGTTGTTATATGATGTTTTTTTATGGGTTCGATTGGATATTGTGTTATATTATTAATTCGTATATTTTAACAAATTTGATTCGTTTAGGGATAGTCACATGTTAAACTATATTTTCGAAGATAGAGAGAAAACGGCGGATAGCAAAAAGCATATTGACTGGCAAAAAGCATATTGCACGGTTATTTTTAGAATATCTAAAAACCGATATACTTTGTGACGTCATGTAATGAATTGCAGGATATTGTTTAACGTTTTGAAACAAATGGTATCTGTGATCGATTATTTGACGAAAAAAAATCTTAAAATGCATAAGATGTCAAAAAAAAGTAAATGAAATAACAACTAATATGTTGTTATTGTCAAAGAGACAATGTTGTATCTATAAAATTCCAACAAAAATAAATGACGATTTTCATACAAACATGGTCGGAAATTAATAATATAACAAATATAGCCTTTGTATGAGGTCAATACAGGATATATCGACCCAAAGAAGTATATCGACCTCGGACTTCGTCCTCAGTCAATATACTTCTTTCAGGTCAATATATCCTTGTATCGACCTCATGCAAAGACTATATTTATATAATATTGGACATATGCAATGGTATATAGATTGTTGGTATATTGTGAAGTTAACCGTTGTGTTGATTCCCGACAGACTCTCAACAGACTAACTACATCTGTGAGAGCTGGTTTTGTGTCGGCTTTACATGGTGGGGAAAACTAGCTGTGACAATGCCTAGGATGGTGTCTTGCATTGCTGCCGATATAGAGGCAGGCCGGGATCGACTGACACCTAGGCTATCAAGAAACTCGCCATTTAATATTATAGCGGCTTGATCAGTTTATTTACTAATTTCTGAATGTCCTAGCAACCCTTAACTGACTGTAACAAACAAAAGAATTTATTATTTATGAGTTACCAACAAAATTTAGAATGCTCAAATATAGTTATGTTCTAAGACCAGGCCAAAATTACAAGTTACATAAAACTGTTTTTTCTTTCATCTCTTCAATTTCTTATTCTAAAATTGCCAAATTATGTTTTCAATATATACTGACCGACTTTAGAAACGCAACACAAGATTATTTTTGTGTCATTTTTGAACGAATGTGTCACCATCAAAAGCGATGACTGCCTGTTACAAACGCCAAAATGATTGTCAGAAAGGTCAACAAATTCTGTCTGACATGTTTGGCTTCTGTTTTACACCTTCTGATTTTGCATTTGTTCAACCCATTAACTGGTTTTGGCAATTATGCGGTTGGAACTTGAGGGCTTTAAAGGGTTCCTTCAGTCGATTCTTTGGCAATTCAGTTGATGGCATGAATCTGTACTCAATGCACTCGGCAATTTGATTAGCAGTTGACGTTGCGACCGTAAACATGTCTGGCAAATGACGTTGCATAATCAAATTCTGTTGACGTTTCATTATCACTACACGTTGATCTGTTCATTGATGGCCAGCAACAAATCTTGTCTTCTTGTATCGTTGTCGGAAGGCCAGTAAGACGAGTTTCTGAAGTCATACAGTATGGTTGCAGCACGTTTATGTTTTCATGTTTGCAGTATTCTTAAGGGCTAATTCAGTTTTTTTATTTCTCAGTCTTGGCAAAATGGAGATGTAATATTTTTAAACTGATTTAAGTGAGGCAAAGGTTTAAAAGAACTGTTTCACAAAGCACAGTCTACGGAAGAAGCGATTCGATAAAAACTTTTCTTATATCAACGAGCAATATTGTCTTATATCAACGAGTTGCATTGTGGGAAATTTCAGACGAATTTTAGCATTTGTACGAAGAAAGGCAGATTTCTCGGCATAAAGTAATGACTCTTTTCTTAAAACAGGGTGACATTTAACACGACATACGTCTGGTGTATAATTTCCATGAATTCGGACTTCGGACTTTTATTCAGTTTGTGAGTTAATCGCCCCGGTTTACACATCAATAACCTCTAGAAAAAATGTGTTTAATCCTATAATATCACTAAAATTTCGTAACTGTAACAAAATTAACGCTTACATAAACTTATCATTTCGAAAATGTTGCTTGATCCTACTGATAGTTGAAAGTGTTAATAACCTGTTCTGTCTATTGTTTTCAATCACATGGTTTAACCGACTAATTCTATTTGAAGTGATGATGCAATGGCGGAATTTAAATGTGGTTGCAAATAGTCTACCGACCTATTAGATTCTAATATATGGGTCACACTGCTATAGCCTATCCACCTTGGTAATATCGAAATAGACAAAAATTATAATTACTTAAAAGAAACATTCATTCAAACAATCCAATCCAATACTGCTGGCTCCAAATTACAATGAATATTCAAAAATGGTAAAATAAATAATCCAAACAAATTAAAATGCACAAATGCTGATGTCCCGAACTTTAAAGATACCAACTGAGTAACCTCATACTATAAATTGGACAACTTCAGATACAATGAAAGTCAAAAATCTTGTCAAACAAAAAATGTATTTATTATTAACATAGAAAAAAATATTGAGAAGGAAAACGGTTCTTTTTTTTTATATCAAAGACTTTTCCCGTTGGTAAATCGAAATCTCTATGAACATAATCAGCTCGCCGCGTGGACGCTATTTTACATTGCGATGACCGTGAGGGCATTCCGATGTATTGTTGCCACAGAGATTTGACTTTCGTTTTTGACTAGTAACCGATCGTATAAAAACGCTATCATTTCTTAGTGCAAAATAACAATCCGTATCGCTTGTTATAATTTCATTTCTTCAATGAGTACTAAAAAAAATGTTAAGAACACAAATAAATTAGATTTAAATGTCGTTCTTGATATTGGAACTTGCTTGCGACTACGTTTTAATTCACCCAAAACCTTTTGACCTCGTTGTTTAATGCGTTAGATACGTAGTGACAGGCTTCTGATATAATACTATCACTAAAGTCTGGTAATAAAGCTTTCATCTCATTTATCATAATTTTTTTATGGAAATGTTTATTAAAAGCTCGAAGCTCTGCCATAGAGAGATTTTGAACCTTAATAAGGTGTCTATCCTTTATCAAATTTTCCGCACACAAAAGTTGTGCTTGTTCCCCAGGCGGCAGATCAAAACGACCAATCTGATCTTTAGCACTCATTGTCGGTGAACACTTAATGTGTAAAGTCCAAAGTCCAACTTCGATGAACCGTTCGCCCGGAGGTTAATACAACGGTACTCTGGCTATATTGTGTTGTGAGTAGATGTTGTGTTGTGAGTTGTTTTACAAAAATGTAAAGAAACTTAAACAATAATGTTATGTAAAATATTCTACACAGTAGAACTTACATACATTAACTCACAAACTATATGAAATAAAATAAACTGCATTTTTCTATTACAATACTATTATTATGAAAATAATTGTGAATATTGGATTTGGTTCCATATAAATGTATGAATTTCAAGATTATATATACGTCACAAAAATACATCACTGTTTGTGGTGTCCTGTTCTGTGGTCTAAAGAAGATTTCCGTTGTATTTCTGTGGTTAACATGTTGTAATTTACTAATATATTATTAAATTTTTCGTTTCCCTGTGTTGAGTGTTCTTGTTTGTACTGTATTCCTGTCACGTAGTGTTGTAATTTTAGCGATATTTTTTTTAACATTGCCATATAAGCAGTATGTTTGGCTAGCCATAAACCAGGTTTAACTCCCCCTTTCCCTCCTATTTTTATAAATGTTCTATACTAAGTCAGGAACATATGGTAGTTGTTATCAAATAGTCCTACATTTGTTGGCGTTTATTTTTGTTACACTTCGTTGTTTCTGTTGTTCCATTGTTTCCTCTCATAGTTGACGTGTTTCCCATGAGTTTGATTTACTAGTATTATCCGGATTGGTTTATCTCAATCAATTTACTTAGTATGACTTATGAGCAGTGGTATTCTACTATTGTCTTCTTTGTTGTTGGTATAAATGACATGCTCCAGGGGATTCAACCAACGAACGACTGTTTGCTGATAACCCTATTGCCTATGTCACAATCACGACTGTTTGCTGATTACCCATTGCCTACGTTACAATTACGACTGTTTGTTGATGACTCTGCAAAATCGGAAAAATTACGTAAAAATCGTAATGGTTGGCATCTATGAAACAGTCGTGATTGTGACATAGGCAATATGGTCATCAGCAAACAGTCGTGATTGTGATGTCGGCAAAAGGGTCACTAGCAATCAGTCGTGATTGTGACGTAGGCAATAGGTGTTGGGTTTTGAGGTGTATACTTCGCGTTGTGTTCGATTACGTTTGACTCTCAATAAAATACAAGTGTATGGTTCAATATTTATTTATTCATTCAAACATAAGCGTATAATCATAGTTACAATATACATAGAAACGCGACGGCACATATTGGAACGCAAAACGTTCCCGCAATCCTTGACAAATAGAGTCAATAGTAAACAGTCGTGATTGTGACGTAGGCAATAGGGTCATTAGCAAACAGTCGTCATTGTGACGTAGGCAATAGATTCATTAGCAAACAGTCGTTATTGTGACGTAGGATATTGGGTCAACAGCAAACAGTCGTGATTGTGACGTAAGCAATAGGGTCATCAACAAACAGTCGTGATTGTGACGTCAGCAAAAGGGTCATTAGCAAACAGTCGTGATTGTGGGATTTTAACTAATATTCAGTTAAAAAGGTTGGTTCTTTATTCCGGTGTTAGGACACAAATTTTAAATAGTAAAGAACATGTCTCAGTCTTTCTCTTATTAAAGGTAAAAAGGTTAACATAGACTCTTGCACCACACAATTTATTCTATTAACAGTCGAAAAGACCAATCAGAATGAAAGTAACATAACTATCAGGTAGTTGGATGTCATGTTTTATCTGGAAGTCATTTTCATATTGATAACTATATAAGAATTGCTAAATTTGATAATGCATGCAAGCCATCGGTGATTACCAACCTTATTTGCTATTTACTGAGAATATGTTCCCTTGTGAATAATGTTAATTATTGTTTACGACTTTCATCTCCCTTATAATGTAAATAGAACGTAAATATAGTACTTAATGGAATATTAACTTAATAACTCGATATCTTGTGACGGCAGCCACACATGGACATTAATTTCATAGAGTTTATATATCAAGTCCACATATATAGAATCAGTAAATACACATTACATATTCTTAAAGCGAATAAACGAAGGTATGCGAAAACATCCGATACACTTTCCATATTAATAAAGCGATATAAACGGAAGTAGGCGACTTAATCTCCGAGAAGACCACATATATGTCAGTATGATTTAAATTTCCGATTGAAAAAATCAGAATGTTTATTATAGTCATGGAGATTCAGTTCACCTCATTCGTTTGGTAATAAGTAACTTGACACATATTGTTCCTTGATTATCAGAGATAGAGTATATACATTTTCAACGAATGCATTTTGTATAGATTACTTTGTCAAAGTAAGATAAAGGGACTCGGTAGCATCCAGTGAGTGAGTCCTTTGTCAAAGTAAGATAAAGGGACTCGGTAGCATCCAGTGAGTGAGTCCTTTGTCAAAGTAAGATAAAGGGACTCGGTAGCATCCAGTGAGTGAGTCCTTTCAATTTGTTTTACATAATGATACGATGATATTTGCCGATGTTTTTCAAAGACGGTAAAAAGTCGTCAGTGCTTTGCGAATTGTTTTCACGTTGACTATTTACATGGAATTTTAACGAGCAATACCCTTCGATAACAGAAATCATAACCAAAACATATCTTTAAGAAATGATTGAATTTCTTCTTTTATCATAGGACGCTGGAAAAGCAAAATTTAGATATGATCCATTTGGTCAAGTTCTTATAAGGGACCCGAGTCAACATTGTTCAAGACCGAGAGGTTGTAAACTTTTGAATAAAAACACAAAAATATCGTCCACCATCGATGATAAATGGAAAAGAGTGTCACCTGACTATCATAAAGGTTCTCTTTCGTCCCTGTGTAATCATTATCGTAGACAGAAGAAATCCGATAAAAAATCTGTTGATTCTTATTGCATTTAAATAGTATAGTAGAGAAACGTTCAGTTCTCGCATTAACAATGGTTTGAGATTTTCAATTAGAACGGTACTATATTTTCTACAATATTATACTAGAATTCCATAGAGATTGATTACAAATAAATAAATGAATATTGCATTCTGAGGATTGACTTTTGTAAATATTTTCCATATAATAAATAAACTACGATTGGTTAATACTCGCAGGTCTTTGATGTACAACTAATTGAAGTTAAAAATCCATTCATGTTATCGTAGCGAATATTTGTTCATTCTATTTTACACTTCATTTAAAGTACATTTGACCTGTTCAATTCTGTGAAAACATGAAATACAGGAAATGTACAAACTGTGTTAAGTTTGTTTTTTTTTTAAATAAGATCACTACTTGTTTGTAGGTTATTACTAAATAACCGAAATAAAGCATATTCAATCACATTTTTTCTGTATTCATGTGTAGCATTTGTTATATTTAATGTATATGTGTCTAGCAACTACATGTCACCGTACGGCCTTCAATAATACAAACCCATGTACCGTATACTGAACTATGTCACGACATGACAAAAAATAAATGCTACATGAAAAGTGTAATCTGTGGAACTAAAGTAACATTACAGGTGTCATTACATGAGCAGATCTAATGAAATCAAATGCCACTACATAAGTTACATGACGGGTGTCACTAGTGGAACAAATGCTGCCACTACCTAAGTTACATGACGGGTGCCACTAGTGGAGCAGATGCTGCCACTACATAAGTTACATGACGGGTACCACTAGTGGAGCAGATGCTACCACTACATAAGTTACATGACGGGTGCCACTAGTGGAGAAGATGCTGACATTACATAAGTTACATGACGGGTGCCACTAGTGGAGCAGATGCTGACACTACATATGTTACATGACGGGTGGCACTAGTGGAGCAGATACTGCCACTACCTAAGTTACATGACGGGTGGCACTAGTGGAGCAGATGCTGACATTACATAAGTTACATGACGGGTGCCACTAGCGGAACAGATGCTGCCAGTACATAAGTTACATGACGGGTGTCACTAGTGGAACAGATGCTGCCAGTACATAAGTTATATGACGGGTGCCACTCGTGGAGCAGATGCTGCCACTACATAAGTTACATGACGGGTACCACTACTGGAGCAGATACTGCCACTATCTAAGTTACATTACATGTGTCACTAGTGGAGCAGATGCTGCCACTACCTAAGTTACATGACGGGTGCCACTAGTGGAACAGATGCTGACATTACATAAGTTACATGACGGGTGCCACTAGTGGAACAGATGCTGACATTACATAAGTTACATGACGGGTGTCACTAGTGGAACAGATGCTGCCAGTACATATGTTACATGACGGGCGGCACTAGTGGAGCAGATGCTGCCACTACATAAGTTACATGACGGGTACCACTACTGGAGCAGATACTGCCACTATCTAAGTTACATTACATGTGTCACTAGTGGAGCAGATGCTGCTACTACCTAAGTTACATGACGGGTGCCACTAGTGGAACAGATGCTAACATTACATAAGTTACATGACGGGTGCCACTAGTGGAACAGATGCTGACATTACATAAGTTACATGACGGGTGCCACTAGTGGAGCAGATGCTGACATTACATATGTTACATGACGGGTGGCACTAGTGGAGCAGATGCTGACACCACATAAGTTACATGACGGGTGCCACTTGGAAGAGCAGATGCTGCCATCACATAAGTTACATGACGGGTGCCACTAGTGGAGCAGATGCTGACATTACATAAGTTACATGACGGGTGCCACTTGTGGAGCAGATGCTGCCACGACATAAGTTACATGACGGGTGTCACTAGTGGATAGAATGCTGACTATGACAAAGTAACATGCTGTCATTTTGATACGATTACAAATGATAACGGGTTCTCTTCCAAAGAAAGACAACTCTTGTAGAATCAGGTTGGACTTTGTCAGATTTTACAACTCTTATTTTCCGCCCAGTGACGATTCAAATCATATAGGTCTGTAAAATCTTTTAAGATCATTCTAGCTAGTTTGTTGTCTTTTATTTGTTTTTGTCTCTGTAAGATCTCATACCTATAATAAGAACAACGCATTCACATTACCAATAGCCATAGATTTATTGTAAGATCTTACAAAAGTGCGTTATCGTAGTCTCTGCAATAACTATAATTCTGAAACATGTTTTTTTTTTCTTTGGTGTTTAAGATGATGTGAGTAGCCAAACAAAAAGGCCAATGGTTGACAAAGACGATTTGTTCGTTTCGTTGAAGCACTTCAAGTTGGATTGTATACTATCTTTCTTTTTATATTGAACAAATTAGCTTTCCACGCTTCTGGCCATGTTGTTTTTTTTTCAAGAAAATCATTTGTTTGGTACCTACACTTCGTCAGTACAGTTGCCATTCATAGACTGAGGTACCATCAATATATATGTCAGAAAGGCAGTTGCCACTTAAAAATCATATACTAGTACATATCAAGGAAGCAACCGACCTCAGAGACAAGTGCCTGTGGATATACCCACCAAGTGTAACCGTATTAGATATTTTATTTTATTATTTCAGCACTGGGAACAGTATATATGTTCCTGTTCAGCATTGTTATAAAAAAATGACTCAACGGTTTATATCATTGTATCCATGGCCGGCTCCATTAAATAATTTATTTTCTTATTTCTTCAATATGTATATGATTACATAAACATCCGGGACATAATATAAAATGTATAAGTTTAATATTCTCAGAAAAAAATTAAAATTATAAAAAAATACTATAGACAGACATATCTATCTAGCTTCTATCTATACTATTAAACGAGAAGACCTCATTTTGTGTGTCGCTTCTCTTCCTTCCACGATTAATTAATCACCATGCCTTTGTGTTCTATAGGTAACATGCATAGTCGCATTTGTCATTCTTATGATTATTCAGATTGAGTTATTTTTGGAGAAAAACGACAAAAAGGAGTCCGGATATTGATTCCGTCATCAGACTGACTTTTAGTCATAGATAAGACATCCGGTTTAAAACAACCAATCGTATGATAGATAACAAAAATCGATAAATAAATAAGCCAATCAGAGTGTTCTCCATATCATGGTGTTTAGATCGCAAGAACCACAACTATTATACCTCCTTACAGAGGACAATTATTTTACGCGTTTTATCTTCATGTAAACTACGATTATCCTACTTTAATATATAGTTCCTCTCTGTATTCTGTCTACTGTTTTCTTTGAAATGTTCATACCAGTTGCCTATATATTAAAATAAGTAAAATATGTGGAAACAAGAATGTGTCCATATAGTACACAGATGCCACCTCGACACTATACTTACTAAGTTTCGAATTGATCGGACTTCAACTTCATCAAAAACTACCTCGACCAAAAACTTTAACCTGAAGCGGGACAGACGGACGGACGTCACGAACGAACGAACGAACGAACAAATGAACAAACGAACAAACGAACGCACGGATGTACAAACTAGAAACATAATGCACATAAATGGGGCATAAAAATTTATTGTTGAAAGTGAAAGTAGTGATTTGGCAAAAATGAAAGTAGGGTAGAGACAAGAAGGAGGCAGGACCTTTTTCGGGACTTCGGGATCGGGTGTTTTTAAGCTTGGGATCTGGGGATTGATCAATACGGAATTCGGAAATATATTTTTCGATTTCGGTATTTCGGGATATGAATTTCTTTAAATTCTGCATCTCGGGATTTCATGTTTTTAATACCGGGATTTCGGGATCAGGACCCCTCCGATCACCCTCAAATTAGCCTTAGTCGGTCTTAGTCATTTATACAAGATTCATATCCTACCATTGGCATGTTAATAAGGCTCTCAAAAGAATAAGCACTGATGGATCAGATTGTCCTAGAAGCATATTTTATTACACTAATAATGGTCTATATATAAGTAGTTACATTTATTTCATGTTTGAAGCGGTGCAAATTTTTAATTTAATTTGACTTTTACCAAAAGATGCATTGTAGCAAAGGAGAAGAATAATTGTGGTCTGAGGCCAGAAACACGAAAATAGTTGAATTTAACAGAAAAGAAAATATCGAACTTTGGAAAAAGGGAGAGGGCTTTTGATACCTTTTCTGAAATTCTCCATGATACATAAATATCTTTTACAAACGTCATCCTACAACAGTTCACAAGCTGTATATGCCCGCGATTTCGCGGGTGTGTTCTAGTATTTAATATATATATATGTATAAAAATTTCGTAAAACAAATCTACAGTAAACAATATAGTAAATCTGGGAAAAGTACATCTAAGTATATAAATATTCCTTGTCCTGTTCCTGAGTATATCAAAGATTTGTATCTAGTAAGCTAGTTATTAATTTTTTGCGTGGAGTTTAAGGAAGTTGTCACATTGTTGTCATGTGACGGTATCAAAGTACTCGATCAGTCACATGATTTAGTAAATGGTAGACACAATGTTTGACAGATCATTTAAAATCAAAGTGGCAATAATTTTCTTGCACTTCGGTGAGTATTTACAGAGTATATTTCCCTGGTATTTATTCAGGTTAATATATGATGTTTCCATATTTTGAAAGTACAATATATCAAAAAAAACAAAAGAAACAATTATAGACTAATTATTAAGACTTGTTTGTTTAATACTGTTTGTTGTTACGATATTGGGTCGAGACAATGACTAGCTTGTGTCAAGTCGATTCGTTCTTATATAAAAGTATGTAAATAATATTTTTGACATGTATCATTTCCATCATTTTTTAGCATTTGTTTTAAGGGTTTTTGAAAATATTTCAGTTTTTTTTTTAGAGTATAAAGATATTTATGTTAATTTACAGAACCTTTTCATTGAATCTTGTTTCTGATTGATGTTTTGCATAGGTGATTTAATACTCACCGCACAATTAAATTGAGATTGATTTGTATAATTTCAATACCCCTATTGATAATCCAAAATAGTAACACAGAGGCGGATCTAAGAGGAGGGTTCCAGGGGTTTGAACCCCCCTTTTTTTGGTCGATCAATGTATTTAGGGACATAATGTTGTCTGTTATACCTTTCTCCCCTTGGTTTACAACCACCCTATTAAAATTGGCTGGATTCACCCCTTTAATATACATGCATGAAATAAAAATCCAGGATATAATTATAAAAGAAGCATTGATGTTTAATATAAAAAAGAAGATGTGGTATGATTGCCAATGAGACAACTGTCCACAAGAGACCAAAATGACACAGACATTAATAACTGTAGGTCACTGTACGGCCTTCAACAATGAGCAAAGCCCATACTGCATAGTCAGCTATAAAAGGCCCTGATAAGACAATGTAAAACAATTCAAACAAAAAAACTAACGGCCTAATTTTTATTAAAAATGAATGAAAAACAAATATGTAACACATAAACAAACGACAACCACTGAATTAAGTTTTTTACTCATTTTTAAAGTATACAAACATTTAAGCAATTGAATTATCATTTATGGGAAAGTAGTCTATTTGGAAATTATAGTTCCATGAAACAAAAAAGTGCAGAGTAAAAAAGAACCCCTGAAAATGCTACAACAAACAATAGTCTCCAAAAAAATGAAGAGAAAATAAAGGAGTACTGAAATGTAAAGAATAGAAAATAATGTGGTACTAAAAATTAATTTATACTGAATAGAGAATTATGGGCACAACAAATTTATTAAGAATAGAGAGAAATTCTAATAGATTATACAAAATAAGGGTAAAAGAGGTACCTCCCCGTGCCTCTCCCCCAAATCTAGACCCACATTATTACTTTTGCAGAAGAAAAACATCCTATGAATATGAAAACAGCAACCCAACAACAAAAATAATAATAAGAAATCTAGATGTCAATAACATATACTGTTTTAAACAGTTGACAGGTGTCTTTCAATGTGTCAAGCCCAAATAAAACAGGGTTTAAAATTGTGTATATTATTTGTTTCAGCGTCATGTTTGGCTGTGGACAGTCTAAGGTTCCTAGTAATGGGAGATTGGGGAGGATTACCAACCAACCCATACACAACTTCTATAGAGACAGGGACTGCCAAGGCCATGGGTGCCCTAACCTCGACATATGGAACACAGTTTAATTTAGCACTAGGTGACAATTTCTACTTCGATGGAGTGAAAACAGTCAGTGATGCAAGATTTAAGGTACCATATAAATAACTTCAGCTAGTTTTTTTAATATATCATATATAAAATTTAAACAAATCTATGAATAATTCATGACTTTATGGGGGTTAAATTATGATGTGAACTTTTTAGAATAGATGCCTCATTAGGATTTTGTTCAATATTTTGCAATCACTGAAATGTGAAGAGAGAAAAAAAGACATCAGGTGAAATTTTTTGGTTAAGAATCATCTGGAAATAAAGGATGTTTCAGTTAAGGTAAAGAAAAGCAATATTATTTTTTAAATTCACTCACTGTATTAAAATTTGTAGGACACATTTGACAATGTATTTGCAAACCCGTTATTTCAAATGATATATACTATAATTGTATTTTGTAGGTAACATTTGACAAAGTTTTTACTGACCCATCATTACAAAAGACACCATTTTACCTTGTTGCTGGAAACCATGATCATAACGGCAATGTTTCAGCACAAATAGCTTATTCTAAAGTTGAGGACAGATGGTGAGATACCTAATGCATTTTGCTTCAGTCAAAATACAATTCTTAATGTGGTACAAAACACTTTGACTTAAATTATTTTGGCTCGTTTAATTTTTGGTAATTTTTTTTACAAAATATTTACTTTGACCCTTTGACAAAAATATAAAAATTTCAAAAAATTTGAACAACACACTTTCTTGGAAAAAATTCATTGGATATATAGCGATTTGACAAACACTATCTTTGATTATTGAGAAGCTAAATATTTTTATAACAACCCAACTCGATTAAAACGTTCAGCTTACAGAGTTATTTCCCTGTATTGTATTGGACCAGCTTAAAACAATTATGATTCTTAAACATGGTTGTTTTCTCATCTTTGTTACATAAATTACATTTCAACAACAGAAAATATTTGCTCTGATGGTACAAATTTGGCGGAATGGGTGAGACTTGTTTGGCCAAATGATAAACCAAAGAAATCTGCTCTCACGCATAATCTACCTCTTATTGAAGGAATTTTAAAGAAAGCTCAAACAATCAAAACATGTTTAAGTTTTGATTAATCATAAAGCTCAAACATTCAAAACATGTTTAAGTTTTGATTAATTATAAAGCTCAAACATTCAAAACATGTAAGTTTTGATTAATCAAAGATTACCATTCAATTAACTGAGAAGTGTTCTCACTTTAATCAATTTTATTTAATGGAAGGTACCAAAATTATATATATATTAAACAGGAGATTTGAGTATCATTTTGTTATTTGAAGTCAATACTACCCACAAATACTTGAGTACTCCTTGATATTCCTAATCATTAAGAATAAGGATTTGACAGACTGTTTCACATTGTCCTTATTATTACTCTTTCAGACAGCAAAAAAGTAAAAGTTTATCCAAAATTATGTTATAGAACAAGGACTTGCAGTTATGATACAAATAATTCTTAGGAACTTTGTTTTTGCAAGTACAGGTTTACGCATATTATGCTAAAGGTTTTGATTATTATACATGCATTTTACAATTGCTATTTCATTTCTGTTTCAGGAATTTTCCTGATTACTATTACAAGTTAAATTTCCCTATCCCAGGCAGCCAAATGTCTGTAGATATTATCATGATCGACACTATCCTACTCTGTGGTAATAGTGATCACGATTTTCTTGGAAAACAACCAAAAGGACCAGCCAATCAGAAGGTTGCTGATGATCAGCTGACTTGGATAGAAAAACAAATACAGACAAGCAAGTAAGATTGTACTCATAGTTACAGATTTACATTAAAATTTGAAGTTAAATCTGATATTTTGATATTATTTTACACATAATTCTTTTCTCTTTTACAAAGTTTCATGCTTTATGTAATATTTTGTCAACATTGTACTTCTTTTAAATGAAATACTGAATCAGATTCATTGAAAGTAGTGATGTGATTCTTCATCTTGAAATTTAAAAAACATTTGACACATATCATATTTGCTTAAGTTTAGATGTGATTAAAGTACTTGCTTCTTACAAAAAAAAAACCAAAAGTTCAAAATTAGAGAATGATCACATTTGGTGCATTTCTGCATAATATGATTTTGATATGCAAGATTGTTTATGAGAACCTGCATGTATGTACTTCTCATATGTTTCTATTTTTTTCCTTTGTAAGCGTGGATTTATTAAAAGAAGCATGGTTTAATAGAATCAGTTGGTAATCTCATATAACTTGTACAAATATTGTCTCCTAAATGACAGTCTTGAACATATAAATCAAACATTCAATAAACGACACTGGTAATTTTCTTGTTTGCACTGGTCTGATGCTCGGGATGGCTGTCACTGTTTAACATAGTTTAATATAGAAAACTAGGAATAAACCCATAGAAAACTTTTTTGACCGAACACACTGTCAAGCAGCCAAACAAATTATCCACACTTGCATTTTCCGTAAAATTATTTCATGATTTATCAGAACTCTCTATATATATTAATTACCAGTGAAAGCTATGGATAGTAAACTAAGAATTGATACTTTTATTCCTCTGTTATAAAAACTAAATATCCTTTCAGTGCCTCATACCTGTTGGTTGCTGGACACTACCCAGTGTATTCCATAGCAGAGCATGGTCCAACTGATTGTCTTATAGATAAACTACTACCAACTTTACAGAAATATAAAATCACTGCATACCTCAGTGGACATGACCATAATTTACAGGTAATTACTTCCTAATGAGTGATTATATAAATCTCAGATAAACCACTAGTAAAAGAGGGTTGAAAGATACCAGAGGGACTAGAAAATTCAAACTCATAATTCGAACATAAACTGACTATACATATCAGTATTATGTATGATCAATTTTAGTTGGAAAAGTGTTTTATGAATAAGTTTCTGTATCTTACCTTAGTGTTTTATGAATAAGTATCTGTATCTTACCTTAGTGTTTTATGAATAAGTTTCTGTATCTTACCTTAGTGTTTTATGAATAAGTTTTATGAATAAGTTTCTGTATCTTACCTTAGTGTTTTATGAATAAGTTTCTGTATCTTACCTTAGTGTTTTATGAATAAGTTTCTGTATCTTACCTTAGTGTTTATTGCAATTATTAATGGTCATTTTATTAAAGTTATTGGTTCAGTGACGGATCCAGAAATTTTCATAAGATAGGAGTCAGTCCAAATTGACCCTTATGATAACCATGATTGATTTAATATTTAAGTAGAAATTTATGGATGGAATATTGCCACTGCAAGCTTGAATTAGAAATCGCTCATTGTTGAAGGCTGTACAGTGACCTATAGTTTTTAACTTCAACATTATTTATAAAATTAAATTTATGTAACTTATATATAAAAAAAGAAGATGAGGTATGATTGCAAATGAGACAACTCTCCACAAGAGACCAAAATGACACACAAATTAGCATATAGGTCACTGTATGGCCTTCAACAATGAACAAAGCCCACACCGCATCGTCAGCTATAAAATGCTCCAAAATGACAATGAAAAACAATTCAAATGAGAAAACAAATCGCCTTTTATTTGTCTATTACAGCATCTGTTGGTTACACGGCCTGGATTGAAGATGAACTTCTTTGTAAGTGGTGGAGCTAATTTTGCAGATAAAAGCAACGTACATAAAAACAAGGTTCCTGACAAGTCGTCTAAGTTTTTCTGGGCAGAAGAATCACAGCATGGAGGATTTGCCTATGTGGAGGCTCTTGCCACTAATATGACATGGACATTTGTCAACGGAAAAAGTGAAAATCTATACCAGTATGTTTTATATCCTAGGTCATAGGTTATGAATTCTTGATAAATTGGGTCATGACTTTTTATATAATATATTGAGGTATGACTTTTTTATACTAATATGTGCCATTAACCATGACAAAGATTTATTTAAATTAACACCAATAGATTGGTTTCTTACCTTATCATGCAGCATTATTTTTATATTATATATTTACATTTTTAATAATTACATTGTTGACTTTTTTTACACATTAGATTGAAATAAACTGCTGGTTACAATTTAATTTCTTTTATTTTTTTATGAATACAATTTTAGATGTTATTACAAAAACAGTATTTTTCACATGTTTGAAATGAATGTTTTAACAGTTTTATTGTCAGCTTCAAACTTTAATTTAAATATTTATAACCTTAAGAAAGGATGTTTAATGATGCTAAGATAAAAAGTAAAATGGGGAACATTGTTTTTCTAGTATGCTTATCAAGCAGGAATTAATCTGAAAAAAATTCTGTCTCCATCATTGTTGAAAAATAAATTACAAGATATTCTTAGTTGCTTTTATATAACATGTTTTAGTTGAAGTCAAGTTTAGAGCATTCAAACAATAGGTCACACATCATTTCTAGTCTTATAAGCATGTTATTAGTCATTGAACTATTGACACAATAGGTCAGACATCATTACTAGTCTTATAAGCATGTAATTAGTCATTGAAATCTAGTCATTTGATTATATGTTTAAATATGGAACAGATTTATATTCATATATTTTAATTTTATTTTAGAAAAAATAGTAAAGTCTGTGTATGTTGCTCAAATCTTATATATTCATTACTGAATGTTTTATTGTCTTTTATGTTTCTGTCACAAACATGTTGAGTTTTCTATTTAATTCTATTTGATTGATAACGTTTTAATATCAGTACCCATGTATTCATGCTCTTGAGAAATGTTTGTATTGATATTAAGTTGGCTTTTGCATTACCTCCCCTGCCTTAATTCCTTATATCATACAATAATATATGAGTTATTTCCTTTCATAGTAAGTACAACTTGTTATGAAATTCAATGTTAAAAGGCAATTTTTTTCTGTATAGTTGAAGTAAACTTTGGTTGATATAAATGTGAAATAAACTATAAACAAAAATACCAAACTCCAATAAATTACAAAAAGGGGAGGTAATAAAACCCCTGATAAAACCAAATGACCAAAGTTTATACATGTACATGGTTTGTTTAAAACATGTTTGATGTAGGAGTCTTTGTGATTGTTGTACACTGTCATACTTAATTACATTCATTTTGTTATTGTTGATCATATCAACCTGTCTTTGTGATTGTTGTACACGGTGATACTTAATTACATTCATTTTGTTATTGTTGATCATATCAACCTGTCTTTCATTGAAATAAAGTTATCATTCTTTAAAATATATTGTTGAAGTTGTTATATTTAATGTGTTTATGATTATTTTTTTTTTGAAAAAGTTAATTTTTAAAGTCCTTTAAATAACATATAAACAAATTCCTAACTAGAAGACAACCAAGATAAAACCTTGGCAACATTAGTTGTAGATGTTCAAATCTAATAAATCAGGGGGGGGAAAAGATATTTAAGTTAATGTAGCAAACAGAAATTGATGGGATCTTCTGAACTATGAAAGGATCACCTTATGTGTTGGCAGTGTAAGTATTTCCTGTTATATGTGAACCACAAGTCATCCGATACCACACTCTGTCATAATGTTACAATCAGGACTAGATCAGTATTTTTGTAACTTAAGATGTCCTTCGTCATAATCATGTTGTGAGTTGAGATACAAATATTATACTTCATGATAGTGACCGTAAAACTTTAAGAATGTATTTTGTGAACATGAACTAGCATAACAAAATTAAAACAAAATAGTTTTTATGTGCTACTCATATCTTGTATTCCACTGGTCCAAATGGGTACATAAACATTTATTAAGATAATTTGTCACTGGTCCCTATTTTTTACTGAACTTTTGTATAGGTTCAAGGGTCTGAAAAGAAGAAGCAAAATATTTTTATATATACATAGTGATATATGAATTAACAGAATTTCTATTTCTGACGGTTTCAATGAAAGAATTGACACTTCAAACTGGGTTTCCTTCTCCCTAAATTGCTGGACATATAAAGACAAGGATGCACTCGCTAAAATGTCTCTCTTTTATTACTAATCATTGATATTGTGTTGATAGTCCTAAATATATGAATCTTTACTATAACTATCACATAAACTTAACATGATCCATGAAAATAAGGTCAAGGTCAGATGAACCATTCCAGACAGACATGTACAGCTTACAATCCTTCCATACAACAACTATAGTTGACCTATTGCTTAAAGTTTAACAACAGATCAAAACACAAAAAATAAACACTAAGCAATGAACTGTGAAAATGAGGTCAAGGTCAAATAAACCACAGGACTGACCAGGGGCGGATCCAGGATTTTTGGAAAGGGGGGGCGAAGTTTTGAAAATTTTTTGGGACCTTTTTGGGGCTAAAAACATAAAATAAGTGTAATATGCACTTTCCAAATGGTTACTGGCGTGGGGCATGTATATTTTGTAGTTGCTGTAAAGTGTAAGGGTTGGATATTTTCAATGCTGTATTCTCTCTATTAATTGTCTATCATAAAATGATAGTATGGATCCAAAGCTATGAACTGATAAATTTGATGTGGGACTTGTCAATAGAAAATAGACATGGAAAATTGTCGCTGTTTTGATGTAAGTTATTATTACTTCACAGATTTCTTTTTGTAAACAAGATATACGCCGGGGTATTCAATGAAATTTACAATACAGCCGGCACAAGTTAAAAAAGACAAACAAGCAATTTCTTATCCAAATGTTTGGTTGATATGTTTCACCCAACAAAATTAAGGGAAGTGAGGAGTTACAATTCAACCAAAGGCTAAGAATGAGACTGAAATGACAACGAATTTATGAATGACGGTTGACAAATGGAGACATAAAGGCCACACCCATCAGGCAGGTTGCAGTCTGGTCTTGAAAAAAGTATTCGATATATCAATTCGGCAAAACAGACATTCCGTTCAGACATGCAAACCCCTGCCAGCAAAAAAAAATGCCCGTTTTTATTCATCATGTTCATATGCTAAATAATTCTGTTGTAAATTTTTGTTTCTAATAGTGGACAGTGATTATTGTTGTCAATCCAGATACAGCCAGAATTAAGGCAAAAATTAGTTAATTTTTTTTTCTCAAATATCTCAGACTGTCTCCTCAAATCAAATGATTCGTACCATAGACTTTAAATATATCTAGAGCTTATACTGACTGGGGATCATTATTCAGCTATGTTATTTTAAAATTGGCTGGGGCGTTTGGCCTATGGAATGTATCCCCATCTTATACACCAAGGTCTTTAGACAATCTACAAAAAAAGAACTACCGGTACACAGAGAAAAAAAAAAGAATGTTGGATTTTTACTGATAAATATAAGTCAGGGCTGATTTTTCTAAATATTTATGTTTGATACAATTGATTGAACTAATATATTAACAAACATTGGCAAGGAAAATGTAGTTACTGTGGATTAATTTTTATTCATTGGATTAATCGTTTTTTTGGTACAGGTGAACCACTAATTCCAATGTTCAATGAATTACATATTTTCAATAGGCTTTAGTTGGAAGCAAAACCACAAAATCAAATATCAATGTAAATGCAATTTTTCAGCAATCCACGAAAATTGATACTCACGAAAATAAATGAATTCACAGTCTGAGAGAATATTACCTCCCTTCACATGAAATGTTTGTATATTTCCATGATGTGCTTTCCATATATAATTTGTTGATACCATACCACCAAAGTGCACATAGACAAACATTCCAGTGAACTCAATCAAGTAGTTAAAGGATCACTGTGGATTCATGACATTTTTCGGATTTCATTTTTTTTAAGATTGTTATTATAGACAAAGCAATTCAATCAACAATGACATACAGATTTTCTATTATCTTATTAAAAGACAATGATGAAATTATGATAAAGCTCAAACTACTCTCTCAAATGAAATCAAATAAATCCACAGTATGCAGAAATTACCACTTTACTAAAGTTTGAGTTAGGTTGCAACAGTGTGGACCAGTGGCAAAAGATTTTAAGACTCATGACCATAGAAACTACTGTGGCTACACACAACTTAATACCTTAATACCAAGGTATAGCTTAATCTAAATGGGCCTGTCATACAATCTCTCTCCAGGACGGTTCATTTGCCTATCTCCCGGTTGGTAATATGTCTGTCCATTGGCCTTGCTGCTCCAGGTCTCTCCATTGGATTATTTTCTGTGCCATAATTTGGCCCGTCAACATGCCTTTCCAATGGCCAATCGCTCTGTCTATCATATAGTCTATCATATATCATATCATTAGGCCTATTACTAGATCTTGGACCATATTCACCTGGCCTACCTGCAGACCTCTCCCTAGATCTTGGCCTATCACCTAGTCTACCTCTGGACAAGGGTCTATTTGTATGTTTATACCTGTCATTTGGTCCACCTAGTCCACCACCTCTTGAGTATTCTGGGTCTTCAAATCGTCTAAAATAAAAGCAAAGTATCACATGCATGTCAATTTCAAAATGTGCAAATTTGATGTGACTGTCATACAAGTGTGAGGTTTAGCTAAATAAAATGTTATCACAGAGATATGTCTCACTGTTTTGTAATTTCGATAATGCAAATGTTGAAATTTGTTAAAATAGCAAAACTATAACAAGTTTTGCAAATATTCAAAGTCAATGAACCATGACAGAAGGTATATGATTAAACAATCTCCATGGAAATGAGATGTGTCAAAGCTAATATAACTGCATACCAAATACCATTGACTTATCATAAGTAGTTCCCTTTAAACAAACATGAACACAAACTAATACATGTAAACTAAGCAAAATTTCAAAGTCAATAGACCATGACTGAGGGAGCGGGGCCAAATAATTTCCATGGAAATGAGATATGCCAATGCTTATTCAACTGCATACAAATTATCATTAACTTACCACTAGTGGTTCCTCAAAAATTATCCTAATCACAAACTAGTACATGAAAACTAAGCAAAGTTTCAAAGTCAATAGACCATAACGGAGGGGATGGGGCCAAATAATCTCCATGGTAATGAGATGTACAAATACTTATACAACTGCATACCAATTGTTTTGACTTTAATGACATACCACTAGTAGTTCACCATAAACTAGACCTAATCACAAACTAATACATTGTTGCATGACGCCGCCGCCATCACCAGAAACAGCATACCTATGTCTCGCTTTTTGACTCCGTCAAGCCAGACATAAAACAGGTTCAATCCACCATTTTCTACATAATACAATGCCTGTACCAAGTCAGGAATATGACAGTTGTTATCCATTCGTTTGATGTGTTTGAGATTTTGATTTTGTCATTTGATTAGGGATTATGCGTTTGAATTTTGAATTTTCTTTGGATTTTTTTTTTTATTTTACTTTTAGAAAATTTTTCAGGAAAAAGTTTTGTCAATATCAAACTGTATGAGAACTGTAATGTTGGCATATCATCATATATATGGACATACCACAAATCCAAATCAAATTATTATAGACTGTCAAGTGTACATCAATACGGCTGGTAGAAAACCATGCTTACATCTTTGTAATTAAGACTTATTGGATAATTGTCTCATTTGTGTCTTAGTTGATATTTACAAAAAGCAAATTAAATAATAACCAACAGACAGACAGTCACAGGTACATCTATATGGCTCATACAAAACAATGTCTACGTTGTGTAAACTCTATGGAGATAAATGTCTCATTGGTAAATCATACCAAATCTCCCTCTCAGTATATCTAATGTTTTACCTGTAGGAAGCTTCCTCTCTTCGCTTTGAGTCTAAAATTTCCTCATATGATGGAGTTTGCCTTCTGCCATAACTTGCTGGACGGTCTCTGAAAATATATTATTGAAAAATAAAAATTATCTTAAGAGTTTATTACTTGCTGGACAATCTCTAAAAATACATGAAAAAGGTTATCTAATGGGGTTAATTAATTGTTAACCTAGCTTACTCATTTCAAAGAAGTTAAATTGGTGTGTGAAGGGGAGACTTAAAATAAAAAATAACTATGCAATTTTTTTCAATTATAATTCAGATGAAATGCACTAAATTCTATTCAGATAAAAAAAAATGTCTACGCTTTAGGTTGCACTTTGTAAATACAGCTGTTTCACAAACCATGCCTCTTTTGTGGAGATATATGATATTCATAGATAAATTGTTTTGTTTATGTACTGGTTCTCAGATATGATCTCTGTTTTTCATCTCATAGAGACATAACTCGGGAATGTTACCAGTTATAAAAGAAAATAGCACCTTGACTTCTACAGGAGATCAATAGCGAAGGTAGGGGTAGTACAGAACATAAGTACAAGTTTAAACTCGTTGAAATGTTGAAAATATGCCTGAAAGCTCTATATTTTGACCTTTGGAAAAAAGTGGTGCATTTCTATTCTAGGATATATTTTTTTTCAAAACTTCTTAGCTAAAGTGGTACAGTTTCAGCCGTAAAAGGAGTTCCTATGGGAAATTGCATTGTCTATATTTACAGAAACACAACCTATACAAATATAATATACCTTGGAGGTTCCTGATCTCTTACAGGACTTTTGTGAAATGGTGGAGGATCTTGCTGGAACCAACTATCCTGTAACATAAAAGTTATAACATATGAAATATTAACTCTCTAGGTTCCTGTAACATAAAGGTTATAACAAACGAAAATAATGACTCTCAGTATTCTTTTAAAATTCTTAGGTGAAATATTTACTCTTACTACAAAACAAACGAAAATAAAAATTATTTTTTGCCTCTTATCTTCCATTTAGAGTGTAAAAAAATCAGACATCGATATTAGTTCTTTAAGATTATATGTGAATATTTCTAGGCTTGTCAATTGTGAGTGTAAGTTTGTAAATTTTACGTCACTTTCTTTGTAAGTTTATTATTGAAGGTTTCATAGTGACTTCTGCATGGTTTTTTTGTCCCATTGTGCTGTTGGGTTGCTGAAAATGATATTTCTGCTTAAAATACAAATTTTGTACCTATTTCTATTCACTTTTCATTATTTGGTTTTTCATGCAACTGAAGCATTTACCAAAACATTAATTTTATAAGTAGAAGAAGACAATGTGCTACTTAAATGAGATTTTTTCAAAGATTTATTATCAGTTTACATGTGCTGTCCAAAGAAAGAAAACATTTTTGCTTCACACACAAAATAAGCAGAAAATAAAAGTGCTCCATTCAAAGCCATTCATTTCAGAAACAGCAGTTCAGATTATTTAAGAATAGAATTACTGAAAATAGAAATGAAATAACTCTGTATTAACATAATTGAATATTAGTGAGAGTAGAAGCAAAATTCAGGAAAAATGTGTGCCTTTAATGTCTTCCTCACAATCAAGTTGTGAAGTTGAGATAATTTCATATGAACAATTTGATTAATACACATTTTCCCTACCAACCAAAGACAGATGTAAAGATTCACACAAGATGATAAAACAGTCAAATTTTCACATTTTCTATATTTTGCAAAACAATTCACTGTTCTGATTAAAGATATCATCAATAACTTACAAATGCTACACTGTAAAAATTTGACTCTAATTTAACTGGAAATTTCCTTAATAAACAAAATTAGTAATTTTAAGTACAGGTTTTTTCCCCCTTTTTTTCATTTTTCCATACCCAAGCCCTTTTGACCCCTCATGACAGATATTGTTTTTTGTTTTTTTTTGTTTTTACCACACCCATACTTAATTTTATCTGATTCAAGAATCCCCTGTCCCACCTTTTAGAAAATATTTACTGTGCAGTATGAAAATATAAAAATAAGGCTTTGTCATTTATTAAAGAAATTTCCAGTGAGCTAGGACAAAATCAGACACCAACATTTTACCAGTGTTGGAGTTGTTTTGCGTTTGTGCTATAAATAGATTTAAGACGTTAGCAAACCACACATACAGGTGGTACCTTTCCATCTACCCAGTTAGGTCGACCTCGCGGCATGCCTTCTTTACCAAAAACTTTCTGTAAAAATAGGTTAGATATTAGTTAAGCTGGGGGGTTAGTATGGCCACTTTCTGTTCAGACATTAAGACCCCGTTTACACTAGCAAAAAAGATCGATCTTTGGTCTAATCATGGAAGTAATATTAAATATTACTTCCATGGTCTAATGTAAAAAATAAATCTGCCTATGTTCGGCAAAAACATATGTGTTTCAAAATGATGGATGGAATAAGAAAAGTAAACATTGATTCCGCTGTTTTTGGATTAGCTTCTAAATCAATAAGGACTATTTCTTTGCTGCAAATCCTCGTCTTTAAACGCATTGACCTTTCGTATTTTAGCGAAAGTCTACAAACATATCTTGTTTAATGACTTGTGATGCATGAACCAAAATAATAATTAATTAATCCATACTAAATCCCATTGAGCAAACTATCTTCTACATCATTTTGTAATGTGTGTGCCAGATGCAAAATTTCCTTTAATATTCTATTTTTAGAATTTTTTGTTTACGAAATATAAGGTAATAAGGTTTTTATGTTGTAGTGTAAACGCACTGAATTAAAATAAACATAAATGGTCTCAATTGATCTTGCTTGTGCAATGAAAACGTGAACCGATATTTTTCAGATCTAAGTTAGCTTGTTTCTTAATAAATAGTTGATATCATGATAGTTTATTATTAATTGTTTTAGTGTTTCCTTTTTCAGTTTTCCTGTGTACACAAAACTTCTCGTCCACCCTCCAGAAATGTCACAGTTTATTTAGGAACTTAACTGTTGCTTTATTTGCTTTATTGTTTGTCTTTGAAATTACTTTTGTAAACCAAAGGGTAAATAAATAAATCATAAATCATAAGTAAAACTGCAAAAGACATGGCAAAAAAAAACCACATAAAAAACCCCGACTCACAGTCTACAAAACTGTGACAAAACAGAGTAAACTAAAGACTGATGAAATAACCCCCCTAACTCTTACCCTTCAAACATAAAAAAATATATACAACAAGCTGTACCTATTTTTTTCAACACATTTTCATTCTCAATTTTCGTTTTCTACAAATGGTCAAAGTTTATGATTAGTAAATACTCAATATTAAATTACAAAAAATATACAACTTATAAGTGATGGTAAACATCAATTCAAACAGTTTAATAATAAGAAACTTGAATTTAATAGAAATAAAAAATACATTTATATTTTAAAATCTTCCTTCAATATGGACATTAAACCAGTAAGCATTTTTAAATAAAATTAAGGAATGACAGTAATGTATTTGAAGAGTTGACAACATCAATCAACGATTTGACAGCAGCAAATGTAATTTTTATTGAAACAATGAGGGACAAAAACAGATATTTGCGATTATCAACTATAATTAGAGGCTCTAAAGAGCCTGTGTCGCTCACCTTGGTCCTTGTGCATATTAAACAAAGGACACGGATGGATTAATGACAAAATTGTGTTTTTCTGATGGTGATGTGTTTGTAGATCTTATTTTACTGAACATTCTTGCGGCTTATAATTATCTCTATCTATAATGAACTTGGCCCAGTAGTTACAGTGGAAAATTTATGACAAGAGGCTGTCACAACGAAAGCAAACCGGATTTATTAACATTTGTTTGTGTCCTGGCAATATCACAAGAACCATTACTGATGAATGGTGAAAGTGAAAATCGTCAATATCAAATTTGACCTCCATTTTGTCATCAGTATCAACATATTAAAATTTGAAAAGCTTAGATTGAATGGTTCATGAGTAAATGCAACAACGTGAATGGAAACGCCATTTTACGATCTTTCAAGAACCATAAATCCTGAACGGTAAAAGTCAAAATCGTCATTATTGAACTTGACCTCCATTTTGTCATCAGTAACAGCATATTAAAATTTCGGAAGCTTTGGTAGAACAGTTTATGCATAAATGCACGGACACGACTGGAAACTTCATTTTTCAATCTTTCAAGAACCATAAATCCTGAACGGTAAAAGTCAAAATCGTCATTATTGAACTTGACCTCCATTTTGTCATCAGTAACAGCATATTAAAATTTCGGAAGCTTTGGTAGAACAGTTTATGCATAAATGCACGGACACGACTGGAAACTTCATTTTTCAATCTTTCAAGAACCATAACTCCTGAACGGTAAAAGTCAAAATCGTCATTATTGAACTTGACCTCCATTCTGTCATTAGTAACAACATTTTAAAATTTGGGAAGCTTTGGTAGAACAGTTCATGCGTAAATGCACTGACACGACTGGAAACTCCATTTTTCAATCTTTCAAGAACCATAACCCCTGAACGGTAAAAGTCAAAATCGCCATTATTGAACTTGACCTTCGTATAGTTGTCAGTAATAACATATTATAGACATTATAGAATATTGACATTTCTAGAGGGTGGACAAGCAGTTTTGTGTTAACAGGAAAAACTGAAAATGGAAACACTAAAACAAGGAATAATAAACTATCATGATATCAACTATTTATTAAGAAACAAGTTAACTTAGACCCTGTTTACACTTGCATGAAATTGAATCGATCTTAAAAAAATCGGTTCACGTTTACATTGCACAAGCAAGATCGATCTTATTTAATCCAATGGTTTACATCACAACATAATAGAACGGGTCTGACCTTATTACCTTATGTTTTCTAAACAAATAATTCTTAAAAGTAAAAGAAATTTTGCATCTCACACACTGCAGAATGATGTAGAAGATAGTTTGCTCATTGGGATTTAGTATGGATTTATTAATTATTATTTTGGTTCATGCATCACAAGTCATTAAACAAGATATGTGTGTAGATTTTCGCTAAAATACGAACGGTCAATGCGTTTAAAGAGGAGGATTTGCAGCAAAGAAATAGTCCTTATTGATTTAGAAGCTAATCCAAAAACAGCGGAATCAATGTTTACTTTTCTTATTTCATCCATCATTTTGAAACACGTATGTTTTTGCCGATAAACATAGGCAGATTTATTTTCATATCTAAATATAACATTCACCTGAAAAAAGATCGATCGCAATTTCCAAGCGTTTACACTAAAAAAAAAATGATTGAAATAAGATCAATCTTTTTAAAAACCCCTCTGGAGGTATACTTGAACGATTGAAAAATGGAGTTTCCAGTCGTGTCCGTGCATTTATGCATAAACTGTTCTACCAAAGCTTCCGAAATTTTAATATGCTGTTACTGATGACAAAATGGAGGTCAAGTTCAATAATGACGATTTTGACTTTTACCGTTCAGGATTTATGGTTCTTGAAAGATCGTAAAATGGCGTTTCCATTCACGTTGTTGCATTTACTCATGAACCATTCAATCTAAGCTTTTCAAATTTTAATATGTTGATACTGATGACAAAATGGAGGTCAAATTTGATATTGACGATTTTCACTTTCACCATTCATCAGTAATGGTTCTTGTGATATTGCCAGGACACAAATAAATGTTAATAAATCCGGTTTGCTTTCGTTGTGACAGCCTCTTGTCATAAATTTTCCACTGTAACTACTGGGCCAAGTTCATTATAGATAGAGATAATTATAAGCCGCAAGAATGTTCAGTAAAATAAGATCTACAAACACATCACCATCAGAAAAACACAATTTTGTCATTAATCCATCCGTGTCCTTTGTTTAATATGCACAAGGACCAAGGTGAGCGACATAGGCTCTTTAGAGCCTCTAGTTATAGTTGATAATCGCAAATATCTGTTTTTGTCCCTCATTGTTTCAATAAAAATTTAAAGTAAGATCTGGATAAATGCGGTTGCATGAAAAACGAAATAATGAAAAATGAATAGAAAATAGGTACAAAATTTGTATTTTAAGCAGAAATATTATTTTCAGCAGCCCAACAGCACAATGGGACAAAAAAACAAAACACGCAGAAGTCACTATGAAACCTTCAATAATAAACTTACAAAGAAAGTGACTCAAAATTTACAAACTTACATTCACAATTGACAAGCCTAGAAATATTCACATATAATCTTAAAGAATTAATATGTTCTCATTTTTTACACTCTAAATGGAAGATTAAAAGCAAAAAATAATTTTATTTTTCATTTGTTTTGTAGTTAAAGTAAATATTTCACCTAGGAATTTTAAAAGAATACTGAGAGTTATTATTTTCGTTTGTTATAACCTTTATGTTACAGGAACCTAGAGAGTTAATATTTCATATGTTATAACTTTTATGTTACAGGATAGTTGGTTCCAGCAAGATCCTCCACCATTTCACAAAAGTCCTGTAAGAGATCAGGAACCTCCAAGGTATATTATATTTGTATAGGTTGTGTTTCTGTAAATATAGACAATGCAATTTCCCATAGGAACTCCTTTTACGGCTGAAACTGTACCACTTTAACTAAGAAGTTTTGAAAAAAAATATATCCTAGAATAGAAATGCACCACTTTTTTCCAAAGGTCAAAATATAGAGCTTTCAGGCATATTTTCAACATTTCAACGAGTTTAAACTTGTACTTATGTTCTGTACTACCCCTACCTTCGCTATTGATCTCCTGTAGAATTCAAGGCGCTATTTTCTTTTATTTATACTGGTAACATTCCCAAGTTATGTCTCTATGAGATGAAACATAGAGATCATATCTGAGAACCAGTAAATAAACAAAACAATTTATCTATGAATATCATATATCTCCACAAAAGAGGCATGGTTTGTGAAACAGCTGTATTCACAAAGTGCAACCTATAGCGTAGACATTTTTTTTTATCTGAATAGAATTTAGTGCATTTTATCTGAATTATAAGTGAAAAAAATTGCATAGTTAGTTTTTATTTTAAGTTTCCCCTTCACACACCAATTTAACTACTTTGAAATGAGTAAGCTAGGTTAACAATTAATTAACTCCATTAGATAACCTTTTTCATGTATTTTTAGAGATTGTCCAGCAAGTAATAAACTCCTTAAGATAATTTTTATTTTTCTATAATATATTTTCAGAGATCGTCCAGCAAGTTATGACAGAAGGCAAACTCCATCATATGAGGAAATTTTAGACTCAAAGCGAAGAGAGGAAGCTTCCTACAGGTAAAACATTAGATATACTGAGAGGGAGATTTGGTATGATTTACCAATGAGACATTTATCTCCATAGAGTTTACACAACATAGACCTAGGCATTGTTTTGTATGAACCATATTGATGTACCTGTGACTGTCTGTCTGTTGGTTATTATTTAATTTGCTTTGTGTAAATATCAACTAAGACACAAATGAGACAATTATCCATTAGTCTTAATGACAAAGATGTAAGCATGGTTTTCTACCAGCCATATTGATGTACACTTGACAGTCTATAATAATTTGATTTGGATTTGTGGTATGTCCATATACATGAGGATATGCCAACATTACAGTTCTCATACAGTTTGATATTGACAAAACTTTTTCCTGAAAAATTTGCTAAAAAGTAAAATAAAAAAAAAAAACCCAAAGAAAATTCAAGATTCAAATGCAAAATCCCTAATCAAATGGCAAAATCAAAATCTCAAACACATCAAAAGAATGGATAACAACTGTCATATTCCTGACTTGGTACAGGCATTGTCTTATGTAGAAAATGGTGGATTGAACCTGTTTTATGTCTGGCTTGACGGAGTCAAAAAGCGAGACATAGGTATGCTGTTTCTGGCAATGGCGGCGGCGTCAACAATGTATTAGTTTGTAATTAGGTCTAGTTTATGGTGAACCACTAGTGGTATGTCATTAAAGTCAAAAACATTTGGTATGCAGTTGTATAAGTATTGGCACATCTCATTACCATGGAGATTATTTGGCCCCATCCCCTCAGTTATGGTCTATTGACTTTGAAACTTTGCTTAGTTTACATGTATTAGTATGTGTTCATGTTTGTTTAAAGGGAACTACTTATGATAAGTCAATGGTATTTGGTATGCAGTTATATTAGCTTTGACACATCTCATTTCCATGGAGATTGTTTAATCATGTACCTTCTGTCATGGTTCATTGACTTTGAATATTTGCAAAACTTTTCATAGTTTTGCTATTTTAACAAATTTCAACATTTGCATTATCGAAATTACAAAACAGTGAGACATATCTCTGTGATAACATTTTATTTAGCTAAACCTCACACTTGTATGACAGTCACGTCAAATTTGCACATTTTGAAATTGACATGCATGTGATACTTTACTTTTATTTTAGACGATTTGAAGACCCAGAATACTCAAGAGGTGGTGGACTAGGTGGACCAAATGACAGGTATAAACATACAAATAGACCCTTGTCCAGAGGTAGACTAGGTGATAGGCCAAGATCTAGGGAGAGGTCTGCAGGTAGGCCAGGTGAATATGGTCCAAGATCTAGTAATAGGTCTAATAATATGATATATGATAGACAGAGTGATTGGCCATTGGAAAGGCATGTTGAAGGGCCAAATTGTGGCACAGAAAATAATCCAATGGAGAGACCTGGAGCAGCAAGGCCAATGGACAGACATATTGACCAACCGGGAGATAGGCAAATGAACCGACCTGGGGAGATATTGTATGACGGGCCCATTTAGATTAAGCTATACTTTGGTATTAAGGTATTGAGTTGAGTGTAGCCACAGTAGTTTCTATGGTCATGAGTCTTAAAATCTCTTGCCACTGGACCACACTGTTGTGTAGCCACAGTAGTTTCTATGGTCATGAGTCTTAAAATCTCTTGCCGCTGGTCCACACTGTTGTGTAGCCACAGTAGTTTCTATGGTCATGAGTGTTAAAATGTCTCCCCACTGGTCCACACTGTTGCAACCTAACTCAAACTTTAGTGGTAATTTCTGCATACTGTGGATCTATTTGATTTCATTTGAGAGAGTAGTTTGAGCTTTATCATAATTTCATCCTTGTCTTTTAACAAGATAATAGAAAATCTGTATGTCATTGTTGATTGAATTGTTTTGTCTATATAACAATCTTTAAAAAAATGAAATCCGAAAAAATGTCATGAATCTACAGCGATCCTTTAACTACTTGATTGAGGTAACTGGAATGGTTGCCTATGTGCACTTTGGTGGTATGGTATTGACAAATTATATATGGAAAGCAAATCATGGAAATATATAAACATTTCATGTGAAGGGAGGTAATATTCTCTCAGACTGTGAATTCATTTATTTTCGTGAGTATCAATTTTCGTGGATTGCTGAACAATTGCATTTACATTGATATTTGATTTTGTGGCTAATCTCTTCAACTAAAGCCTATTGAAAATTTGTTATTCGTTGAACATTTGAATTAGTGGTTCACCTGTACCAAACATATGATTAATCAAACAAATAATAATTAATCCATAGTAACTACATTTTCCTTGCCAATGTTTGTTAATATATTAGTTCAATCAATTGTATCAAACATAAATATTTAGAAAAATTAGCCCGGACTTATAAATATTTATCAGTACACATCCAACATTCTTTTTTTTCTTTGTGTACTGGTAGGTTTTTTTTTGTAGATTGTCTAAAGACCTTGGTGTATAAGATGGGGATACATTCCATAGCAACAAAATTAGAAATTAGACTTCTGTATATTAATTTGTAATTTAATCTATTTTTAGATATGACTAATAGTATTCCTGTAAGCAAGAAGTTCATCACCATAGCAACACCATTATACAGATGACCTAGCAACAGAGCAAATAGGGATGACTTAGCAACCAAATAAACTGTGATATTTATGTCAAATATTTGTGAAGTTTGGAAATATTTAACCAAGAAAATAAAGAAGGATAACTCTCTTGTATTATATATGACAATGTTTTATTTATCCAGAGGATATACTAATACATGTTACAGATGAAACATAAACTTTAATTTTTTTTATAAATGAAATTGCACATTTATTTGATAAAGAAATAATATAGAGTAATGTACACTTAGAATAGAACCCATAGTTATTATTGTTTTATAGATATATTAAGAAACACAGAATATTTGTGCCAAATTATCATTTCTTTTATACATATTTAAGTAAAATGTTGAGTAAAATAATTAATTTACATCAAGAATGAAATTTTGTTTTTCTTTTAATTTCATTTATTTGAAAGGGATAGATTTTTTATGATTATGCATTATAACAAAAACTGAATTCTTCATTTTTAAAATTTCAATAAATATCTTACATTAAGATTCAAAGAATACCTTTTCAAAAACTAATTGGTTTCATATTATGTTCTCTTTATGCCTTCAGTTTCGTTTTTTTTTAAGGTATAGGTTATTTTGTTTTTATTTTATCATACAAAATAAAAGAAAAAAATAGATCAGCACAAATCAGACAATTTTACTTTATTTTCTTTCGATATTTATTTAGAATTTAGGTCCGTCTCTTAAGAATAGAAGTGACTGCTTCATTGAAATATAATATGACACATACTATTTTATACTATTTCACATTTTCTATGATTATATTTTTATATATATTTTATTTATTATCAATATCCGTCCATATATTGCCATATTCTAAAATATGTTTGTCATAATAATCTTATCAGTATTTCATTATTTGTTGGTCTCTTCATTCCAATTCTTGTGTTTTACAAGAGGGTTTATAAAATATTCAAACATATACTGCAAGTTCATTCTCAATTTTTTGTTTTTTGTTTTTTTTTGTATATTTATGTTAGACTGTATGTGTGTCTAATATTGTTGTCTTGGGTTTATTAATATTTTTATACTTGTTTGTTATACTAAGACTTTAAAATTATCATAGCCAGAATTAAGGTTCTGATAACATTGAATGGTGAAAATACTTTTTTGTTTAAAGTATATAGTAAATGGAATGATAACTATCTGACAAAATTAATGAAGATTAACGTCAATAAATTCCTATATTTAAAAGTAAGTAACATTTACATACATAATTTTGAAACAAGAGTAACTGATTTGAAATTTCACATCAAAAGATATGATCAATTTTAAGATAATCAAAGTGTGACAAAATTTTGTTTCTTTCTTTTTTAAAATTCTTTTTTCTGTTTATTGGATCAGAAACTTGAAACTCTTGTTCAACTTTATATATTAATAAAACTTGCCATTTGTAATTTGAATACATTTGATGTTGATGTCACTGTGACCTACTTTAATGTTTGAACTTTTGGGGTCTGGGTATAAGTGTTACTATAGTGCTAGGTATATGTTGAAGCATCAGTGCTACACCTCTTATTTATTTGTATAAGATAGAGAATTATGAAGAAATAAAATGTTTTCATATCTTTTAAATCTTGTTTCTGAATTCTTACATGATTGCCTTAGTTGGAAGTACATCCCTTGGCTAAAAAAGGTGCTGTTCTTCTCATTATATTGTTGGTTCAGTAAATCGTTTATAATTAAAATCAATCAATATAATCAAATATTTCATATGTTTTTATTTGATAGATAATAGAAAAATTCCTGCTGATCATATCTAACTGAATCATCTCTTTAACTGAAGATGTCCTGCCACAATCCAAATCTTTATACATTAATCCAAATTTTTCTATTTTCACATGTCTCTAAATATTTTGCCAAAGTTTAGTTTAAAGAGAACCATGTATATCCTGACTTGTGCAATTAGCGCTTTCTACCTGTCAATTTCAACAAAGGAGTAGGTCTGGTAAGGGCCAATTTTGGCCTCAAATTTCAGGTTCATCTGACGTAAGATTTTGAAGACATTTTAAACACTTAAGTGTCTATTTCAGTTGTTTCAATTAGTTTCTGGGAAAGATTTTAACTGATTTAGACATTAAAAATGCTCCCATTCAAGCTTAAATATTAAAAATCTACTAAATATGCCAAAAAATGACACTTTTCAGATGTTTTTGTCAAAAATGAAGGTGGCCGCATCCGTGTTCATCCTCAACCTTTATATATGTTATGTATTATCATCAAATACAACTTACATTTCAATATTTAGAATGAACACAAATGCGGCCACTTTCATTTAAGACGGAAACCGTCTAAAATTTAACAAAAATTCTAAAATTGTGAAGGTTTCAGTAAATAAATTCACGCGTGTTTCGTCTACAAAAGACTCATCAGTGACACTCGAATCAAAAAATGTTTAAAGGGCCAAATAAAAATCAAAGTTGAAGAGCATTGAGGACCAAAAATTCCTAAAAGTTTTGCCAAATACAGCTAAGGTAATCTATTTCTGAGGTAGAAAAGCTTGAGCATTTCAAAAATTCAAAGTTTTGTTATTTTAGCATGACTTAATGATCTGATATATGTGCATTGTATTGTCAAAAACATCCCATATTTATGTAGCAGAAGCAATCTACTTTCCAATGAATAACTAAAAGTTTACATTTTAACAATTTTGTAAAACTGCTATATTTTGGGGCCAAAAGGGGGTCTTACTGTGCCTACTCCTTTGTAAAGCATTGTAGTGATGTTACCAACTACTAAAGATAGCACTTTGGTTTTCATAAAATTTTATTGAGCATGAACCAAATCATGAACAACATCTACATTTAAATTGCGAATTTTTATGTGCAAGTAAATTTGGGGTCAAAATATATTTCTTATTCAATAAAAGTTATATTCAGGTAAATTCATTTGCCATTTTAAGGTGAACAATAACATCAAAAGCACTTCTTTTGTCAGTGTAGGGCTAGTTTTGCCAATGCTCTAAATATATATGGTTCAGAGGTGAATTGGTGGTGTGGGACATGAAGCAGGGTGAAATGATTATATATAAAATACCAATGCTAAGGTAAGGACAATGAAATAAAATGTCATTGAAAAATATCATTTCTTACCGTTTATTCCATGGACATAAACAAAATAAATATCATTTCTTCACACGCATGGCACTTGAACCTATTGCAATTGATCATTAGTAAATATCCAGACCCATGGTAAAATTCAATTTCTGTCATTATGACCACTCCATGACTCAGATTAATAATAAGAAAAAAATATTTTGTCATTTGATCTATGTAAAGATGTTTAAGGTATTGATAGAAGTTATGCTTTTTTTTTTATTCAGACTTAGCTTTCTGATCAAACAATCCCTACTGTCATGAAAAATGAACGAATTTTTGTCTATGATAGCAATATATTGGTGTTTTTTGTTGTGCCCTTTAAATCTTGAGAATTGTTCTGATCAATGCGACAATAATAATCTGTCCTAGTGAATAAATGGAATGGGTTTTGAGTAAATGTTACAAACCAATTTGCCAGATGAATTGTGTTGATGTGATCTACAATACAAATAGGAATGCAGCTGCCTAAATCAAACAAGTGATTTGGATTGAAAACTACCATTCTGTTCACTTAAAAAATAATGAAATCGACAAAATTTTCTGTGAAACAATCCCAAAAATTAATTTCAAAGTTTAACCGATTTGAATTGCTGTACAAATCGACAGGATTCAATAATAAAAAAGGATATTAAATCGATACAAAAATTAGGTAAGAATCTTTAATACCTATGTAATTTGCTCAGTCTAAATGATTTTTAGAAAACTGTATAAAACCAGGTTCAATCCACCATTTTCTACACAAGAAAATGCCTGTACCAGTCTGTTCAGTCTAAATAATTTTAAGAAAACTGTATAAAACCAGGTTCAATCCACCATTTTCTACATTAGTAAATGCCTGTACCAAGTCAGGAATATGACAGTTGTTATCCATTCGTTTGATGTGTTTTAGATTAGGATTTTGCCGTTGATTAGGGACTTTCCGTTTTGAATTTTCCTCAGAGTTCAGTATTTTTGTGATTTCCCTTTTTTTCTATTACAATGTTATGTTACAACAGAGATTGACACAAATGGTTTGTCGACTTCAAATGACAAAAGTTTTTAACGACTAAGTTTCACATATGCCTGTGGAAACATGAGGACCTAATCAAATCGGTTTCAAATTGGAGTGAACTTTTGTTAGAATATATATTCAGTTATTTCGTATTATATGGATGAGATGTATACAGATCTCCAGAGTTCCACGGAATACGAAAATACAAGTAATTCCCTGACTCAACTGGACCCAGGGACCTTAAATTTATCACACAAATCGATTTTTTCTTCTTCAAAATATAAAGAAACCCGAAAGAGATTCGCTGACTTAAAGCTTGACGTGTGTGTGATACTATTATCGGTGTCTTTTGTTTGTGAGATGTCTTTTTGTTTTTAATATGTGATAATAAATTCGAGCGTATATACTACAATCATAATTGTGTATATCATGTTTCTGACGGAAAGAACGATTCCATAATTTTTAAGGTGGCCTTGCACTCATGCTTAACTTATATGTACAATTGTTAAAAGTGAGTGTGTATTTTTCTATTTTTTCAGCATGCTCATAAATTTCCATTAGACAGCTTTGGTTAATATTCCACGTTAAATTGAAGCCTGAACTAAAACCTTTTAAAGACGAGGGGATGGCCCCACCCTTTCTCATAGTTATTGTGAATACTTCCACGTCATATATGTCTATATGATCCTATATGACACATTCATTCGTTCTGGATACACAGCAAACGTGACGGTGCTCTTTATACGGTAAAGTTATTTATAATATATACTTAAAATCTTTTTTGTATGATACTGTTATGTAGTTGTTATGTTGACCATGCGAATACGGGTCATCAAACCCATTAAAAGAGTTTATCGGAATGAATATTTTTATACTTTGCTCAAACTTCTGCGTGCAATCTGTATTGTATCAATTTAATATTACTTGTCTGAAACTTCCTTCAAATCTGAATAACTCGTGTAACTTTTAAGAAAGTATATCATGGAATATAATAAGAATTGTGGTTATCTGTAAAAATTGTCTGATTTAGAACTTTCTAGGCAGTTGTTGTCTGATTGATGCAATACTTTAACATGTTACAAAATCAAATATGATATCCCATTATTATATGGTATTTAAACTATTAAGGTCTTAAATCAAAAAGTGGTTGACACAAACATTGAATTGACTAAAATATAAAGTGTCTTTGTTGAAGACAACACATGACCATATTATGTATTATACCCGACTTACACATGTTTTGAAGATAGGTCGATACGTGTGAGAAGGAAAAGGAAACAGTTACCAAAAGGCGTTAAACCGCTTCTCCGTATTTCTTAATATCTTTATCATAAATGTTATTGATATCAGCGATGTAGTTTTGATTTTGGGATTTGATAATGATATTTTTAAAACAAAATGATAATATGATAACATATTAGCCGATTTATCTGAGTCCTCTTCAAACAGTTTCCCGTGATTTGTCACGCTAGAAACTATTCCAAATCTTATTCTATCTTTCGTAAGATTCACAGGATAACTTTTTTCGGAATTTACCTTGGGTTCAACAAGTTCAAATAATACTAATTTTCAAAACATGTTATTGAATGTTATTATACGACAAGAGCAATTGCCTTTACAATAGATAGGTTATAAGAAATAGTAAATTGCTTTTATTCTTTTTATCTGAAAATGAAATATGTGACGTTGATACATATTGCGTATTCATCCATAAATGGAGTTAAAGCTTAAATCCCTGATGGCAAATGACTTTTCCCTCATTGTTTCAACGCCTACTGTAAAAAGCACTTATCACCATGCCAGGACAATTATTGCATACAAGATAACTGTGAGTGTCTCCCTTACATTAATTGGTGCCTGTGATGAAGAAGTTGTGAGTGAAAGTCTGACGGTACATGGTAATTAATTACCTTCAAGATGATAAAGGTGTGCAACCTTCCGAAAAATAGTTTACAAAATCATCTTCTCCGATGTATTCTATTATTTCTGCAATATGGTTCAGTTTCACTCAAATCTTGATGAAGAAGGCATATTGAAGATCATAAAACAAGACAACTTTAAGGAGTATCATACTATTTCTATGTTGAAACATAAAAAATTATATACATTCAGTTATTACGTTTTATATGGGCGTGATGAAAAAATGTTCATAGTAAACTAACCTCTAGAGTTCAGGGAATAAGTTTTTTTTTTTTAAATTTGAACATGCTCATAAACTTCCATTAGATAGCATTTGTTCATATTCCACTTTAAGTTGAAGACTCCTGAACTAAAACGTTTTTCAGAAGAGAGGTTTGCCTCACCCTTTTCTCAGTCATTGTGGAATACTTCCAAGTCATGTCTATACTGTTCTGGATTTACAGTAAATAGTTATCAAAGGTACCAGGATTATAATTAAATACGCCAGACGCGCGTTTCGTCTACATAAGACTCAACAAGTAAAAAGTTGAAGAGCATTGATAATCCAAAATTCCAAAATGTTGTGCCAAATAAAGCTAAGGTAATCTATATTCCTGGGATAAGAAAATCCTTAGTTTTTCGAAAAATTCAAAGTTTTGTAACAGGAAATTTATAAAAATGACCATATAATTGATATTCATATTTATAACTCATAAAGGACAATGCTGTTGATTAAAAAATACTCCTTTCCAGGCCATTTTGTTTTCCAAATAAATAATAGTACCAATAATTGATAAGTTCCAGGTCGACGGGTTCAAACAGAAAGATGTTGAAAGCAGAGAAAACTGTGCATCTTATAATCGGCATGACTTTATCAGATGACAGTACCAAAACTAAAATAAGGCTTACGCATAGGTATATTCTTTAATTCAGTCACAGACCCGCGATATCACGGGTGTGTTCTAGTACCTTTTAAATAGAGACGATGATTTCGGTGCATTATGTTCAGAGATGTTTATTTTAATTCTTCATAAAACTATTTTGGTAGAATGTTCAAAGCATATCATAACTTTGTAATTTTCTTAGCTTATCAAGGGAGTAATGAAAACTTTGATGTCTGGTGAATTCATACTATTGAGTATTTATGAGAACGTTGCCTCTTTATTTTTGCTAGCAGTATTTGACATATATGATAAAGAATAAAAGTCATATATGCTGAAGAGAGAAATAAATGTACCAAATTCGACGTTTTAATATTAAAGCATGATATTGGTTTCGGAACATATCTTTCTGGAATAAAAATCTACGAGTAAACTTTTAGAAAAAAAACCAAGGTCTACTTTGTACGTTGGGTCGTTGCCTTTTTTTCCGACGTAGTCGGTATAGTTTGGGTTTGTGCCCTTTGAACTTAAGGACGCTTGACTATGGCAACAGAATATGCATGCTCGAAAATCCTTTCTGTGATTGGACAAAATGCTGTCATGGTGGGTGATTTGGTTGTGTTTGAAAAAACGTCTCGTTAATTATATCGTGATGGAAAGCAAGTGAAAAACTATAAATATTTGAACTAGATCTTACAAAGATTTATATTTTTATTAAAATAATTTTTTCTCCAAAAGCTCTTTGCATCCGTAGCAGCTGTTTATTCGGGACAATTATATAATTTTTAATGTAAACTTTGTTGTACGAACGTACATGACTTTTAGAACGCACCTACGCTTGTGATAATTCCGCGGGGTTTTGGTGAATGTAAACAGAAAGATACGAGGACCGAGAATACTGAACACAAACAGAGAAAACGTTATTTAAATGGTATCTTTGTGCTTCTGAAGGTTATCGAAATGATAGTTTTAAACATATACTCAAATTTAAATACGTCGGATATCTTTTTTAAAGATACTAGTAGTTCTTGTTTAATTTTAAGCCATATACAAATACGGGCATATGGTATGATTGCCAATGAAAAAAGTATCAACCAGAGTTCAAATTTAATAAATGTAAGCAGGCCACTGTTAAACCTTCAACAATGAAAAATCCACATCGTTTAGCCATGTATATATATTTTTTTTTATTTAGAGAAATTATTACTAAATATTGACATAATTCTTTCTAATTGTGTGATGCGTTGTAACAGCGCAACGTGATGAATATTTTAGCCCATAATACAATGCAAAGTGTGTAAAATAAAGACACTATTATGTAAATATAATATAGAAGGCAATTTCGTTCATTAAAGTATAATTATGTGTTTTGTATAAATTTTATTCCTAGGTATGTGCTAACTCATGGGGTCCTTCGTGGGGTGAAAATGGATATTTCAAAATAAGCAGACAACAAAATGACACGAAAATAGAATCATTTGTGCTTGCTGTATGGGGAAACCTATGGAGATTAAAGGCAGATAACATCTATGAAATCCGGAAGTTAGTTGCACAAAGAAAGAAATTGAGACTATTGACAGAATTTCAAAATGACAGTGGTTCTGTGAGACATTATAACAGAAAACTGAGAAGATTAGAAAATGTTTCAAAATTAAAAGATGAGAAAGGATTGCTAAAAGTTTGACATGTTATTTTTACCTCATTTTTATGAAATGATATTATTTTCTTGTTATGTTAATAAATGTTTTAATTATGTATCATTTTTATATTGTAACTCATTGTCACTTATTTATCTGCAAGTACACATCCAAGGCTCCAAACTGTTTAAATCACTTACATAGCCAATCACCTGCGTAATATTACCTTACATGACAAGGTTTTGTCCAGATTGACTTAAGTTTGTATTTTACTAGGTTAGAAAAATATAGCTTCATCTATACTATGATTACGAAGATTTCTTTTATAACAAGGAGATCAGAAAAAGCTAATAGCTAGTGTGTGTCATACTCAACTGGTATAAATTGTATTACGAATTTAAAAGCCACCTCCAAAGAACAATACAATTCTGTCATCCATTTGCCGATCTCTCGTACTATGTCTAATTTTTGTATTGAGAACTAATTGCTTATGCTTACTAAACGTGTTTAAAATAACGGTGATCATCCTATAGGAACCAATAGTGCATCAATCCTCAAGACTCGTTTCTGTGTCATGACCATATTTGGACTTCTCAGGGAAAATGAAGAAAATGAAAATTTTCTTTTTACTTTTATGACGTACGTCCATCGCATATTTGATATCCTCTTGTTGAATGATCTAGTTTGGTGACTGTATTAACTACATGGTCACAATTCTGGTATAGTTCCCTCGGGAGACGGACGTATACAGTTTTTTCGAACTTGTTTCCAAATCCCAAATCTGACTGCTGTGTAATATTGTACTTTTATATGTCCCGAGAACTGAGTTATTTCGTAGTGCATTTCTTTTAGAAAAAAACATGAAAATACCACCTGCGCATTCTCAATAAATTTTTGTATAGTGTGTTGTACTACTTTTTGGACAAATTATATCACAATTATAGGAAATTTCATCAGCTCTAACTTACAATATGTACAATATGTACAATTTTATGTTAAGGGGGTTTTGAAATCTTTTGACAGCTGAACTAAATTACTTATTAACTTAATATGTACAATTTCTTTACAGTGTAATTTCACCCTTGACGCATAAAATATGATTTTGAATTTTCCTCGGAGTTCAGTATTTTTGTGATTTTACTTTCCACACTAGGGACTATATTCATCCGTACGATAACTGTGTTCTCGGTCCATATTGTTTTTTTTTCAATAATAAACTAAATCTTTATGTATTTATCTTTAAATACTAATAGTGTTGACATGACTTTCCTTTTAATTTTAAACTTTTAAAACTCTTGATACTTTTTTTAAACTAATGTCATAATTTACTTTTTTGTGCTTTCAAATGGCTTTCTCCACCCCAAAGTTCACAAAATAACTTCCTTTCTATATCATGTGAGTCTTCACGATATAAGTTACTAGCAGCAACAACCATTGCTTTTAAATTCCGAACGACCTTTGGGTCTCCTTCACAGTAATTGTGTAACCAAGATTTTGTCTGACAGCTGGCACGACACTCATTTGAAGATGCCATCGACCAACTGGACAAAGACATTCAGAATGTGTGCCTTGCTAGAAAACGACGACGACGAGTTTAAATTTGACGCGTTACTGGACGACGAAGAACTTTTAAAGGAAGACGGGGAAAAAAAACGTTTTTAAAAAGCTGAAAGAAGAACTTGACGCCTACTGTCACCAAACCGTCTTTCTTGGATTCAACTCGGCTAAATACGACATAAGGCCACACCAATTTGATTCCTTGTTCGACGGACCCGCCCGCACCTATTTATTTCAAAACAGAATTTTTTTTTTTTTTTATATTCCCGCTTCCCGCATCCGGAAATGTAATCATGTCCATTTCCCGCACCGTTTTTTTTGTAAACATTATAAAAAGATATCAACATTTGTTTTTAAAATCAGTCTAACCTGTATATAACGATTTTAAACATAAAAGCACCCCAGCACACTTTGTAAATATCTGTGAGAATATTTGTTTCAGCATGAAACCTACTTATCCAAAGCGGGAGTGCTCCGATCAAGGATTTGTATCTCCGATATAAATCTATATCAGCGGCAATACCGGAGTAAAGAACAAAAAATTGGTTACTTTCCCCCTTACTTATATTCCCTATCAAAACATGTCGTTGTTAGAATAAAGCATTAGTGGCAAGGTTTCGGTGCAAAATATAGTTGACATGCATTTTGTGTCCGGACACATGGACACAACGTTAAATTACAAACATTGAATATAGTAATTCAGTTTAAATGCTTGATTTAATATAAATGACCACATGACAAATGACAAATGAAAATTCAATCAGATTCAATTTTCTTAAATATGAATTATACAGCAAATTTCTTTTTTTCATTGTATTTAAGCACCGGACACATATAGAACACCAATGACTATACTTATATTTAATATTCAAATCATTCCTGTATATTAAAAGGTATGCAATATTCAAGATATAGAGTGAATAAATCGTCAATATAATATTATACCCTCATATGAAGTATGTAAAAGGACAAACTTGCGTTGACCAAATTCTTGCAACTTTTACTGAACTTAAAATACGCAATGCGCAGGCGCACATACAATCTATTAATCCAGGGTACAGGTAATTTTTTAATTGGTCCTCATGACTATTGATAATAAAATCGCATGGCAATGCAACTAATCCAAAGTAAGAATATATATTATATTCCTAGATAATTATCAGATATTTAGGCGTATATGATATAAAATATTTTAGTATAATACTATTTAAAACTACTAAAAATATTTTTTTTATTTTCTCCTTTCTTTCCGCTTTAATTATGAAATTGTCAGCGGCTGTTGCATATCTGTAAACTGACCTGTATCCTATGGGTGTGAACTGAGAGTTTCATAATTCTGAGGGGTCACCCGGGATACCCGCTAGGTCGTTAAATAACCCAGGAAATCCGAAAATGATCCGTTTTCATTATGATTCCTAATCCATCAGACTGATTTCATAAGTGTTTTTACTTTGAAATACGGCGGCAATTTCGTAATTCTAGCTTCCATGGACAGGAAGGGAAGTTCAACTAGTTGTGTGTACTGTCAAATTAGCTGACACATAATTGTATGACTTCACTTGACACCTTTGGTGTCAAACGCACTAATTACCTTAGCTTTAGGTCGTAAATAATTTGTGTATTTCAAATATAAAAAGAATATGTGGTATGCGGATTGCCTTTGAGACAATTCTCCACAAGAGATAAAATGACAAAGAAATTAGGTTACCGTACGGTCTATAACGATGAGTAAAGCCTATACCGCATAGTCAGCTAAAAAAAGGCCCCGAAATGACAATTCATAACAATACAAACGAGAAAAATAATATAACGGCCTAGTTTATGTACGAAAATTGTTTACAACAATTTGAATTACTTCCCCTTTTTTGTCACCTTTCAAAACATACTCCATACTCCTTGAAATTACGTTTATATAATTTGAAAAATATACTAAACGAATCTAAAACAAATTGAATTTCATATACATATTACAATATCACTTTTCATTAATTTTCTACCTTAGTACAATTACACCGTGTAGAACGCCACATGCTGGATGTCGGCTATGCTTGACACGGGGTGGCGGTTTCGAGCGGAGAAAAACGATCCCGGCAGGTTCAAGTATCAAAATAACTTTTTTTTAGAGTTGTTAGTACCAAATAATATATTACACGGAAGGAACCGAACAATAATCTGTTTCCTGCAAGCAATAGTAGACGCTTCTCGTGGCCTATTTTCTCAAACACCTCCCTAGTTCTTCATATGCAAGTTTCAGGATAAAATACTACTTCTAACGATTTTTTCCTGTATAATTTACTAAGAAAAAGTCCAATCATGGAATTTAAGCAAATGCCAGCTTAGATAATAGTGCCGGACATCGATTACAATCAACGTGACATTTCGACGCTGAATGAACCCACCACACAAAAAGAGATCACTATAGTGCAGTCGAATTCGCGAAACTACGAAAAGCTTCTGGATTTGATGAGATACCAGCAGTAGTAATTAAAAACACAGCAGCCATTGCACTTTTGTATATAATCTGTAACGATTGTTTCGAACTGGGAAAGTTACCAGATAAATGGACTACTAGCATAATCAATCCAATTTCATAAACGAAGTTGCGAGGAACTGGCATAAATGGAAAATCGAGCGCGTAAATAACCTTCAAGACAAATCCTTCTATTCAGATATACCAACAATATCTCCTTTAAATTGTAGTTACACTTTGGCCTATGTAAATAAACTCACCATAGATACCAGGACTAAATTTTGTATATACGCCAGACGCGCGTTTCGTGTACAAAAGACTCAAATGCTTCAAAATAAGCCCTCACAAAAATGGGTCACCGACCTCGTTTTCGATTTGAAACTACCTCTTTTTCGAAGAATTTGAAAATCGTGACTCGGCTTGCATAGTTTTTTGCAATATATAAAATTTTATAGAAAGTCCGAATAACTTAAACAATTGCTTCTTTTGTTAACCTTTTTGTTTGCAGAATCTACATTATTCGTAAACGTTATTTTCTGAAGAACAAGAGATATCGATAATTTGCTTTAACAATTTTCCCGCCTTTGTATGGTGCAATGTGGAGGTTATCTTAGTAATTTAAAAAAATGAACAAGTTTTTTTTCTCATAAAAATTCGATACAATATTCATTTCTATCTATAAAAACAATATAATCAAAGTACTGAAGTACTGAACATCGGATGACCGCAAGTTCTTGTGGATGGTCAAAAGCACATGTCACAGAACTTGACTGACTCGCATCTCTATACATGAAACTGAGTATACTTACGGTTACAATTGAAATTCGAAGTTATTTGTGCAAACATTCTCATACAGACGGTAAACAAAAGAAAATAGTAGCATGAATTCCATGCGTTGTTCAGTATACACAACAACGAGATTGGGGAATATAACATTATTTGTATAATAAAGTACATAACCACCCTATCATGCCTATGCTTTCTCTTTTTTTTCTGTCTATTATACGTGATTTGATGAAAATTACGATGATCGTTAATATTTAGCAATATACAAACGAATTGTTAGTATTTTATTACCTACATTAAAACCGCATACTTTCACCTGATTTTAAACTATTTTTGAAAACTTGAGGTAGCTCTATCGGTACCTTAGAGTTAAGTGAAATCTTAGGCGTTTTCTTAGTAAAGGGGGTTTATGCATTGTGACTTAAAACACTTAAGATTTTACTAAGGAAATACTTTAGTTAGTTTAGGACTTTTTATGCATACCACTGAGATAAAAAGGGCGGAGTTTCAACTTAAGGAAAATCTTAACTTAAATAGCTTTATACACAGACATCCGATACGAACTTTTTTTAAAAATCACTTGAACTTAATGATGACTTTGACAGAATGAATACATAGATTAGATTTATTGCTCTTATAAACTTGCAAATACATACACACGTTTTAAGCTCCTCCATTGGATAGATTTTTTCTTAGAAGAAAAAAGATTTTTTGATAAAATTATGATTTGCAAACCATATGTATTTTACCTTTAGTTTTATTTTTTTTAATTTTTTTTTGTGTGCATATTTGTATTCTATTTATAAAATTATGATTTGCAAACCATATGTATTCCCCTTCAGTATTATTTTTTTCATTTTTTTTTTGTGTGCATATTTGTATTTTACATAAATGTTATTATGTTACTGTGATATTCTTTATTTAATACCAAAAGTTTAAATACGCGCCGGACGAACAGAGTTTACAACGCATGCTTAATGTCCTGACAGACTTGTGCTCATCTTGAAAGTTTTTCATAAACCCAGAAAGGATGAAAGTAGTTCTCTTTAGAACACCATCGTTTGATATTTGAGACTTTAATTTTACAAGTAGTAATAATGATTTAACAATAACGTATTCTTATAAATACCCTTATATTTGGCATGACGAACACTAAATACGTTTAGAATTACCAAGAAACTAGCAACATCAGCAAGCCGAACCATTGGGACTGTTTTTTTGATATTTTGTTTTATCCGGTGGTATCTCCTTTAAGGTTTAAATTTCGCCAGATGACGTCACGAGAGCAAAAAACTATTTGAATATTAGTCTTATAAACGGAAGACTTCATCTTTAATTTAAAAAAAAGTCGTGTATCGTTTCTTTTGTTGACTGGTAGTTGGAGTCGGATATCACGTCGACGGAAAGGTTGAAATAAGGAGGTGAACAATACGGTCAACCTGTTGGAAATTAGGAACATTGTTACTTTGTTAGTGATGTGACAATGAGTACAAAAGTAGCCTTGAAAAAAAGTCATTGAACAAGTTAACATCATAAATAACACAGAATGGCAGAGAGAACTCTTTAACGATCGCGGAAAAGACAATGGAAACTTATAACATACAGGCAATACCAATGCAACTGCTCCGTTGAACCGTTTATTTCAAAAATTATTCCACGATCGAACCGGCGTGATACAGTCCTTTTTCGTGCAGGCTTGCTCCCGTTAGTTATTGAGACTGGAAGATACACCAAGCCTGTTAAAGATCGTTTATGTACTCATTGCTCTGACATTTTTTTATTGAACAGTTGTCTATATAATGACTTTTAAGATTTGAAGTTTACTCATAATGTTCACAACATATATAATAGTTTCGATAATTTGAAAGATGATTTAAAATTTATGCACATCATGAATTTCTCAAACGGATTCGGCCATTTTTTTACTACATTTTTTGTTAAATATTTTTAATGCGAGGTAAATTGTTTACATAATTTTCAAACGTTTTTTTCATGCGACATAATTTAATAACTTATTTTTTCCGTAAATAATTATTCTAATTAATTATGTTCATTTGAATTATGCACATAAGATTGGGTTTTTTTTCATGACATCTTAACGTAAATATTTTCACACATTAGATACTGATATTTTTCAGTTATGTGGTCTGTTTACAAAATGATGCGTTAGAAGCATTCGTCTACTTTTGTCTATTGCCGAACATTTTAAAATGGAACTCGTCGCCAATATTACAGAATTTACACAAAGTACAAATACGATTTTCTCTCTGAATATTTCCCCATCTACCAATTTCTATATGGATTTTTGTTGTCATTTTTCTAAATCAACAAAATGCAGCAACATTTTGGAGTACGTCATGACATAAAAAAAGTCCACTCAGGATAGAGTGAGCGTAAAGGAATGCTTATAGTTTTTTTTTTTTTAAATCAATTTTATCGGCACGAACCGTTATTTGGGATTAGCCATGCACGACCGATGATCATATTCAATACCGATAACCGTGTTGATTAGGTCGTCTGATCTCTAAAAATTAGGTGTCACTGTGAAGGTAATAAACACATACAAGTCGGAAAAATTTCTATTCATTTTATTTCATTTGCAAACGTTAAATTATCAACCGAATCCATTACAAAACGTGGTATCCTAAGGGATCCACTAATGTTCTAACAGCGTTTGTCTAGTTTTGCCGAATATGCAAAAACATAATGAAACTCGTCCTCAATAGGAATTACATTTAATACTAATGACATTTTCTTTCTGATTAATCTGCCGTCTACCAATTTTAAAAGTTTTTTTTTGTTCAAAGTTCTTATCATAACTGCCTTCTATGAAAGATAGCTTTATAATTGATGTCAATGCTTTTTTTTTTAACAATTCATCTTTATTTCAACAATTGACGATGAATAACATTTTCTTTTATAATGTAATAGGCATATACTTTAGTGATTTAAGAAACCAAAATATTCACAATGTGTTATAGAAGTTAACCATGCCAAGAAATTGCCTCCGTTGAAATTCTGCAAACACCCTTAGAGCAAATTACATGGATGATTAATATTGACCATTTGGTATATGGCTGTGTTCTAAGCGACACGTACATGAAGGTCATAAATTAATTCCTTCAATGAAATCAAATCTTCAGCTACTAATGACTACCGGGTGACTACCGTAGGGGATCGACCGGAATTTTTAGCGAGGATTTCTTGGCATGGCGTAACATATAGAAAACTCAGGGTTAGAATTCATAGAATAGAAAAGTGGCAGTGGCAAATATTTCATGTATATTTTGAACACGGAAATAATTTACCTGCACCTTTTGCCAAAAAAAATCTTTCTTTTTCTTATTTGTGCCTTCCGACTTTATGTTTTGAATTATAGTTTCACTTTCCATATTCGGTATTTATTCAAATGTAAGCTCCACATGGTAAAAATCACGTGATGCAGGAATATAATATCTTGGAGTTAGACTATTTCTTTCTTTTCGGGCGGAGACTCCAAGCAAACAACATGCATGTGTATAACGGCACTGTAGATTTTCGTATTAAATAAAGAAAGTTGCCGGTCCGTTACATGAATAGATTGGTTAGAAAGCAAGGTTTTAATCCGTTATATTGTAGTTGTATTCCTAACAAATCATATGAATTTATTGTTATTCTTATGTGTATTTTGTATAGTTATAAAATTAATGTTATAAATATAATAAATTGCAATGGTCAATAAATACGAATTTGTTGCTGAACATGTCTATACACGTGGAAATAATATGCCGCCGACTATATGTCACAGTCATATGCAGATCATCAGATGGAAACATGAAACTTCGTTCCGAACACGACCCTGATTCCATACTTTACCAGAGATCAGCAAAAAATTAACTTTACAAACAAGAAAACAAAATTAAAAGGATAAAAAATATCAAAAAATAAGAGTAGATAATACGCTATTACTATAGAAGTAAAGAATATAACAGAGACAGAAATACAAAATAAACACGATATATGGTAACAACAAACACAGAACATTTTGAAATACCATATACATGTTTAATCAGTATACAAGTGAATTGTAAGGTTTCGATTATAGCCGGGTGAAGGTTGAGCCAGAGACATATATATGTTACAGTGAATTTGTATAATCAGTGATTATGTAAAATCCCTGAAATTTTCAGGGATTATGTAGAATCACTGGCCAGTTTAGGGATTATATATAATCACTAAAATTTTCAGGGATTGTGTATAATCACTAGAAAAAAAGTCAGGGATAATTATACATAATAACTGAAATGAAGAAATAGTTTTAATTTATAAAGAAAATAAATAAAAGTCAAATAATTATGCTATAAATGATCAAAATAAAACAGCATTACACTGTATAAACATAAACTGTAAAATGTTAAGCACAACATATCAAAATGAGAACCCTATTTTTTTTTAAATGTTAAACACAATATATTAAAATAAATGCCTCACATCTGTTATTACCACAATATCCACATTTTAGAAACCATTTTCATTCACATATCGAATCAGATTTTATGACCCGCTTAAGAGAAATAAAGTGTTCAGTAAAAAAACATCTGTAGGTACCCCCCAAAAAGGGAATTAGCAACACCGAACTGGTTCGAGCAAGAAACCATGTTTTTTGGCCAGGCGATATCCTTTTTTCAGACTTTTGGTGAACAATTATCATTAAGTTTTTTGGTATCCCCTTTCCTTTTTTACCCTGTGAAATCATGCTAAGAGAATATTACACCAAATGCCAGTTTCCTCTAAAGTTTTGTTCTAATTGTCAATCCTTAGTTTTTCTATACATTTAGATGCGTAAGTTCTCTCTGTTTAAATATCTTGTTCATTTGAACAAAAAAAAAAACAACAAAAACAAAAAACAAAAAACAGATGTTCCATAATCGTCTTCACCATTTGTTTTCTATGTACCACAAATAACATGCTCTGTTTAATTACAAATAGAACATGAATATCCATTGGACTCTGGCTTTTAGTAAACAAAAAATACATGTAAAGTTATCGCTTTAAAGTGAATCTTGACAATATTAATTTTGAAAGTCTTCAACTTTATTTCTAAACCTTCAGTTGGTTGTATCATCCTCTGTGTTTAAAAGCAAAATTATTTCATCTACAAGGAATATGAAAGTATGATTTACTTATGTCTAATCCATTTTGCTTTAATTCAGCAAATAAAATATGTTATTTGGAAATTAGTATGGCGTTCATTATCACTGGACTAGTATATATTTGTTTAGGGGCCAGCTGAAGGACGCCTCCGGGTGCGGGAATTTCTCGCTACATTGAAGACCTGTTGGTGACCCTCTGCTGTTGTTGTTTTTTATTTGGTCGGGTTGTTGTCTCTTTGACACATTCCCCATTTCCATTCTCAATTTTATTAAACTAAACTATGAAAGTAAAAAAAAGATGATTAGTCTATATGTATTATTCTTTTTATCAAACAAAGGATCCTTAAATTATTCATAATCCCTGAAAAATGTTAGGGAATTTGTAGAATAATTATTAAAATGTTCAGTGATTATGTAAAATCACTGGTCATTTTCAGGGATTATATATAATTACTAATGATTTTAGTGATTCTACATAATCCCTGATTATACAAATTCATTGTAACATATACACATATGTATATAAGACATATATACACATATGTATATATTATATATGTCTCTGGTTGAGCGAACGTGAATTTCTTATCAATGACACAGGTGACAATCAACAGCTTGAGGCGCTAGCCGAGGACCTTGACCTGACTACAAGTGCAGAAAAACTATAGGTGTCAGACCACCAATTACTCCCTCCAATTTAGAACGTAGTCCTACTTGACACAAAATAGTGCTTTTGATGTCATTGTTTACTTAAACTAACCAACAAATTTGCAGAAATGAAACTTTTGGTGAAAGGGAAATATATTTAGACCATTTTGAGCTAAAATTCACTTGTCTATGAGTTTGCATTAAAAATTCAGGATTAATGCGCTACATAGTACACTAATTTAAGATTTCCAGAAAACCGGGAGCTATTTTGGTAGTACCTGTCTTTTCAAAATCAGAAATTTGTTACAAGACTTTAAACATTGGTTGAAAATTGGCATGAAGGAAGGTGATACATGTACAATTCAGGATATACCTGGTTTCCTTGAAGTTAAACTTAAGGTAAAATATTTAGAAAGGCAACACTCCTTTTGCGCCAATTACCGTTTTTCAGGGGTATCATTTGCGCCAAAATTTTGTTTTCCAAATGTATCAATTGCGCCAATATTCGGAACTCATTTGCGCCACTTTACCTGTACACATGTATAGCATAAATATTAATGATGAATATTTATTCTTATGTTTGGCTTAAAAAGTATTATATGTTCGGAGATATATTTCACCATGAAAATGAGCTTCTGGAGACTTGAAGTGCATTAGACAGTCCATGTATAGAGAGAGAAGAAACATTGTTGCTTTGCTGAATATTTAATACAAGATATGCCAAAAAAAGAGAAGAAAATAGAAGCTTTTGCCGATAATTTTTTTAGCCATGCACATATGTTGATGACACAGTGCTGTGATCCCACCATCCGTTTGGGCTGAAACTCTATCTATCAGTAATAGAACAGAAGTATTCCACAGGAATTATTATGAACTGTTTTATGTATTTCATCTTTAAATGTTTGTCTTTTTGGACAATAAAGTGAAGTTACAAGCTACTACATACATTAAATTGGGAAGTAGTAAGGCGGTAAGAAGAAAGTATGTTTCAGAAAAGGAAATATTTGCCGTGTAAACTGCCGGTTCCAAGTCCGAATAAAGGAGGAGGGAAGTGATTTTTCTTCTATAAATGGCGCAATCGTATGTTTTATTTTTGGCGCAAATGATACCATGTAATTTTAAAACAGGTGGCGCAAACGTAGCATTGGACAAAAAAAGTTGTGGCGCAAAAGGACGCATTTTTGGCGCAAACGGATCTCTCCCTTTAGAAAGCTGTGAAAACTGCAAAATTTGGTTGAACAGATAGGGATTTTTAATTGGTGGTCTGACACCTATACGGCAGGTTGTTTCCGGCCTATTTTTTTGTTACTTTTGTTTTGTATCCGACTTGTACGACGTTTCAAGGAAGTATTACATTTTGCAAGACTAAACATTTGAGAAACTTAAATGACCTCAAATTAGTAAATGTAAGTTATAGTATAAACACATTTTTTTTTCATTTCCCTCTAACGGAGTTTTTTTTTCTAGAAAAAAAATCAGGAATCTAATAATTTGATAAAAACAAAAGAACCATTTCAAGCATAAGATGTTTGTTAACAGGTTTGAGACTTTTTTTTAAAATGCAACATCGTTAAAAAGTAATATATTAAAGAAATATTTTAGTGGCAAGTAAGATGAGATTTAATTTTTATGGGTGAAACGGAAAGCGGGAGGGGGCCAAAATTGATTTGAGATAAACAAGCTGTGATCTTCACTTTGATGAAAAATGCAGGATGTGCCATTTCATTTCCCCACCCCCTTTAAACATTTCGTGAAAATCGCACGTTTCCTGCCAAATACATGAATTTAATATTCAGTGGGGGAGGGGATGCCTGATGTTATAAGTTTTACATAGAAATAACGTTGTGTCCCCTTGTGTCCGCCTGTAGCCCCCGTATCTAGAAGTTTTATACAAAAATAACGTTGTGTCCAGCTGTGTCCACTTGTAGCCAGCAGATTTTATAAGTTTTATATAGAAATAGTACTGTGTCCAGTTGTGTCCACCTGTAGCCAGCAGATTTTATAAGATTTATATAGAAATTGCGTTGTGTCCACTTGTGTCCGCCTGTATCCCCTCATTTCTAGAAGTTTTATATAGAAATAACGTTGTGTCCAGCTGTGTCCACCTGTAGCCAGCAGATTTTATAAGTTTTATATAGAAATTACGTTGTGTCCAGTTGTGTCCGCCTGTAGCCCCCCATATTCAGACATTTAATATAGGAATAGTACTGTGTCCAGTTGTGTCCACCTGTAGCCAGCATATTTTATAAGTTTTATATAGAAATTGCGTTGTGTCCACTTGTGTCCGCCTGTATCCCCTTATTTCTGGAAGTTTTATATAGAAATAACGTTGTGTCCAGCTGTGTCCGTTTGTAGCCAGCAGTTTTGATAAGTTGTATATAGAAATTGCGTTGTGTCCACTTGTGTCCGCCTGTATCCCCTCATTTCTAGAAGTTTTATATAGTAATAGCACTGTGCCCAGCTGTGTCCACCTGTAGCCAGCAGATTTTAAAAGTTTTATATAGAAATAACGTTGTGTCCAGCTGTGTCCACCTGTAGCCAGCAGATTTTATAAGTTTTATATAGAAATTGCGTTGTGTCCACTTGTGTCCGCCTGTATCCCCTCATTTCTAGAAGTTTTATATAGTAATATTAATAGCACTGTGCCCAGCTGTGTCCACCTGTAGCCAGCAGATTTTATAAGTTTTATATAGAAATAACGTTGTGTCCAGCTGTGTCCGTCTGTAGCCAGCAGTTTTCATAAGTTTTATATAGAAATTGCGTTGTGTCCACTTGTGTCCGCCTGTATCCCCTCATTTCTAGAAGTTTTATATAGAAATAGCATTGTGTCCAGCTGTGTCCACCTGTAGCCAGCATATTTTATAAGTTTTATATAGAAATTACGTTGTGTCCACTTGTGTCCGCCTGTGTCCCCTCATTTCTAGAAGTTTTATATAGAAATAACGTTGTGTCCAGCTGTGTCCGTCTATAGCCAGCAGTTTTCATAAGTTTTATATAGAAATTGCGTTGTGTCCACTTGTGTCCGCCTGTATCCCCTCATTTCTAGAAGTTTTATATAGAAATAACGTTGTGTCCAGCTGTGTCCGTCTGTAGCCAGCAGTTTTCATAAGTTTTATATAGAAATTGCGTTGTGTCCACTTGTGTCCGCCTGTATCCCCTCATTTCTAGAAGTTTTATATAGAAATAACGTTGTGTCCAGCTGTGTCCGTCTGTAGCCAGCAGTTTTCATAAGTTTTATATAGAAATTGCGTTGTGTCCACTTGTGTCCGCCTGTATCCACTCATTTCTAGAAGTTTTATATAGAAATAACGTTGTGTCCAGCTGTGTCCGTCTGTAGCCAGCAGTTTTCATAAGTTTTATATAGAAATTGCGTTGTGTCCACTTGTGTCCGCCTGTATCCCCCCATTTCTAGAAGTTTTATATAGAAATAGCATTGTGTCCAGCTGTGTCCACCTGTAGCCAGCATATTTTATAAGTTTTATATAGAAATTACGTTGTGTCCACTTGTGTCCGCCTGTGTCCCCTCATTTTTAAAAGTTTTATATAGAAATAACGTTGTGTCCAGCTGTGTCCACCTGTAGCCAGCATATTTTATAAGTTTTATATAGAAATTACGTTGTGTCCACTTGTGTCCGCCTGTGTCCCCTCATTTTTAGAAGTTTTTATATAGAAATAACGTTGTGTCCAGCTGTGTCCACCTGTAGCCAGCATATTTTATAAGTTTTATATAGAAATTGCGTTGTGTCCACTTGTGTCCGCCTGTATCTCCTTATTTCTAGACGTTTTATATAGAAATAGCACTGTGTCCAGCTGTGTCCACCTGTAGCCAGCATATTTTATAAGTTTTATATAGAAATTACGTTGTGTCCACTTGTGTCCGCCTGTGTCACCTCATTTTTAGAAGTTTTATATAGAAATTACGTTGTGTCCACTTGTGTCCGCCTGTGTCCCCTCATTTTTAGAAGTTTTATATAGAAATAACGTTGTGTCCAGCTGTGTCCGTCTGTAGCCAGCAGTTTTCATAAGTTTTGTATAGAAATTGCGTTGTGTCCACTTGTGTCCGCCTGTGTCCCCTCATTTAAGAGAAGTTTTATATAGAAATTACGTTGTGTCCACTTGTGTCCGCCTGTATCCCCTCATTTCTAGAAGTTTTATATAGAAATAGCATTGTGTCCAGCTGTGTCCACCTGTAGCCAGCATATTTTATAAGTTTTATATAGAAATTACGTTGTGTCCACTTGTGTCCGCCTGTGTCCCCTCATTTTTAGGAGTTTTATATAGAAATAACGTTGTGTCCAGCTGTGTCCACTTGTAGCCAGCATATTTTATAAGTTTTATATAGAAATTGCGTTGTGTCCACTTGTGTCCGCCTGTAGCCCCCATATTCAGAAGTTTTATATAGAAATAACGTTGTGTCCAGTTGTGTCCGCCTGTAACCCCCATATGTAGAAGTATTATATAGAAATAGCGTTGTGTCCAGTTGTATCCGCCTGTAGCCCCATATTCAGAAGTATTATATAGAAATAACGTTGTGTCCAGTTGTGTCCGCCTGTAGCCCCCATATTCATAAGTTTTATATAGGATTAGTACTGTGTACAGCTGTGTCCACCTGTAGCTAGCACATATTTAAGTTTTATATAGGAATACCGTTGTGTCCAGCTGTGTCCGCCTAAATTACAAGTTTTATATAACACTGGGCTACTGTAACCACTATATTAGACATTGATTGTTTATCTGTTTATATAGTTCTATATATACGTGTCCATGTATCCCCGGACACAAAATGCATGCTAACTATATTTTGCACCGAAAATAGGACATATCTAGAATAAAGTACAAAGAACTTCTGAAGGATTTGCCTTCAACTGCAATTATATTGTATGTTGGCGAAACAAAACTATCCATAGCCTCTGCATGTTTATGCACCTGTCCTGATTGATTGAGGGGCCTGTCGTTCAGCAGTTATCGTTTGGTAATGTTGTTCATTGGTAGTTCATTGGTATAATTTTTCCCGTTTGGATGTACATGATATATAAATTAGATCGTTGGTTTTCCTGTTCGAATTGTGTACGCTAATAATTTTGAGTCCTTTATAGCCTGCTGTTTGGTCTGTATCAAAGCCCTGCGTAAAAGGCCGTACTTTGACCTGTGTTTGTTATTTATATCAGGTTGAGAACAACCCTCCCTCAGACAATATGGACAAGGGGTCATTTTACTGATGTAGAAAAGAAAATAGAAATACCAAGGATTTGTATAGTTCTTCTATACAAAACCTTTGAAAACTTAGAATTTTGTACCCAAAAAGAGGAGAGTTACATCATATTTTAAACAACTTTTTATAAAAGAGTGGTCCACTTATTTTGAATAATATTAAACTGTTAAAGTAAATGTGTTAACATGGTTAAAGTCCAGGAATATTACAAAATTCTTGGACATGTTTTGACAATTTAATACCAGATAGATATATAGTTCTTTGAGAAAATATGAGCCCTTTTGTACAAACAAATATATTATAACTTATATTGATCCCTCATAAAACATGTAAAAGGGATATTTATAACATTAAGGGGTTCTCCCCAAACTGATTATGACTTGGATGGAGAATTGTCTCATTGTCAGTCACACATACATGTCATACATAGACCAGATTTAATTATTTCTTGGTGAACAGGGAAAAAATACTTCAGAAATTAAAGAAATGTCAAAGTACAAGTGATAAATCAAGCTTTAATATTGTCAAAACCTACTATTTTATGTTTACAAAAAAAAATTATAATCGCTCACCTCTACTTTTCAAGCTTCGTCTCAAAAATTTGCAAATTAAATATTTTTTTATTTAAATTTTCAAATCGCTCGCTCGCCCCAAATTTTGAAGTCCAAAAATCCGTAGAACAAGAAATTAAATTGGTGTGGCCTAAATCTGGTTAAATCATACATGTGACATGCACCTTCCCAGTGGAAAGTTAATCGTGAAAAGAAACAATAGTTACGCCTGTTTGTCCAACGAGTAAGCTTTTGACGTTTATGAAAACAAGGGATTCTTCCCGTTTGAATGGTTCGACAGTGTAAATATGTTGAAACATTCGACACTTTCGTCTGACGAAGTCTTCTACAGTCCATTGAAATAGTCCAACATCTCCGCCAAAAACTCTGCTAACTGTCAGAACATATGGTGTCATTTTACGACTTTCTCGTCTGGTACAACAATTTTGACATCGGACCGTACGTCCATGCCGTGGAAAATCTACAAAATGTTAATCTGACAGAGATGTCAATATCTTCAAATCCTCAATCTCCGTAAAGGGAATCGCAGGACATACGTTCTTCGATACGGGTCGACAGTCCATAGCGTCCCTCGCCCTCTTCGACGAAATCAACAGTGATCTTTAACACAACGATAAATATAAGTTAACCCTTGGACTGTCCATCCTTTTCAATCGTCACCACAAAGTAGGACAATCGAATATCCGGAAAAACCATACCAAACAACTATTTCATTCGATGCCAACGCGCTCTATCTATGGGTCATCGACCAGGACTGGAGCCTTTGTTCGACGACTGTGTATGATGGGTCCACTTGTATTTGTAATATTTGGATTTTTATCCATCTAATGAGTTAAGCCTTGTTCAACTGATTTTTATAGTTCGTTCTTATGTTGTACTGTCACACCACTGTCCCTAGTTAGGGGAGGGTTGGGATTCCGCTAATATGTTTAACACCACCACATTCTAGATGTATGTGCCTGTCCCAAGTCAGGAGCCTGTTATTCAGTGGTTGTCGTTCGTTTATGTGTCACATATTTGTTTTTAGTTCCTTTTTTTACATAAATTAGGCCGTTAGTTTTCTCGTTTCGATTGATATTACATTGTCATCTCGGGGCTTTTAATAGTGGACTATGCGGTATGGACTTTGCTCACTGTTAAAGGCCGTACGGTGACCTATGGTTGTCAATTTCTGTGTCATATTGGTCTCTTGTTGAGAGCTGTCTCATTGGCAATCATTAGATATAGGAAGATGTGGTGTGAGTGCAAATGAGACAACTCTCCGTCCAAATAACAATTTATAAAAGTAAACCATTATAGGTCAATGTCTTCTTTTTTATAATTAATACAAAAACACTTAGGTATAACAAATAGAAAAAAAATCAAATAAACAACGGAAATATGAAAATATTTCAAACATTAATATTCATTATGTTATGTATTATTCAATAAATGATAAAATATATTTCTCCAAACAAAAGATTTAAATCCCTTAAAAAGTCAATATATCTGTTATCTGGGTCATGTATAATCAATGTCATCGAATGCTTACTTGACAACCTAAATCAGGTTTTAACATGTCATAATTAGCTTCATGGTATGCTACATTTCGAAAACTGCAAATGAATATGATTTTTGTTGAAAACACATAAAGGATATAAAGATTAGATGACGTGTTGTTCACAGGTATGTACATTGTTGTTATACTTTAACTGATGACGTTTTGTTAACAGGTATGTACATTGTAGTTATACTTTAATTGTAAAAGTTTACTGAGTAATTATTTATACTTTTAATACTTTTAATAGAATGGAATAGTAAGGTATTTATTTATTATTTTCTACTATCGATTTACAAAGTCAAATATTCATGATCCAAGAAAATGAAGTAAAGGTCAGATTAAACAAGCTAGAAATACATTTACACCTTATAATCATTCCAAACGCAGAATATAGTTGACCTACTGCTAACAGCTTAGAGTATACAGATCAAAACATGACAACGTTGTATTTACCAATGGACAATGAAAACGAGGTTAAAGTAAGATAATCCCTACCAGACAGAGATGTACATCTTACAATCTTTCCAGTAATCAAATATAAATGCCCTATTGCATAAAGTATATAAAACACAACTTTGACCACGAAAACTAAACAAAGACCTATGAACAGTGAGAATGGGCTAAATTTAACCAAACTTGGCCACAATCATCTTTTGGGTATCTAGTTTTAAAAATGTGTGGCTTGACCCAGCCAGCCAACCAAGATGGCCGCCATGGCTAAAAATAGAACATAGGGCTTAAATGCAGTTTTTGGCTTATAACTCAAAAACGAAAGCATTAAGAGCAAATCTGATATTAGGTAAAACTGTTAATCAGGTCAAAATCTATTTGCCCTGAAATTTTCAGATGAATCGAACGACCTGTTGCTGGGTTGCTGCCCCTGAATTGGTAATTTAAGGGAAATTTTGATGTTTTGGGTTATTATCTTGAATATTATTATAGATAAGAGATAAACTGTAAACAGCAATAATGTTCAACAAAGTAAGATTTACAAATAAGTCAACATGACCAAAATGGTCAGTTGACCCCTTTAGGAGTTATTGCCCTTTATAGTCAATTTTGAACCATTTTTCGTAAATCTTAGTAATCTTTTACAAAAATCTTCTCCTCTGAAAATACTGAGCCAAATTAATCCAAACTTGGCCAAAATCATCATTGGGGTATCTAGTATAAAAAAATGTGTGGCTTGACCCGGCCAACCAACCAAGATGGCCACCATGGCTAAAAATAGAACATAAGGAGGAAAATGCAGTTTTTGGCTTATAACTCAAAAACCAAAGCATTTAGAGCAAATCTGACATGGGGTAAAACTGTTTATCAGGTCAAAATCTATCTGCCCTGAAATTTTCAGATGAATCGAACAACCTGTTGCTGGATTGCTGCCCCTAAATTGGTAATTTTAGGGAAATTTTGCTGTTTTTGGTTATTTTCTTGAATATTATTATAGAGATAAACTGTAAACAGCAATAATGTACAGCAAAGTAAGACCTAAAAATAAGTCAACATGACCAAAATGGTCAATTGACCCCCTAAGGAGTTATTGTCCTTTATAGTCATTTTTTAATAATTTTCATAAAATTTGTAAATTTTTACTAACATTTTCCACTGAAACTACTGAGTTCATTATAGATAGAAATAATTATTAGCAGCAAGAATGTTCAGTAAAGTAAGATGTACAAACACATCACCATCACCAAAACACAATTTTGTCATGAATCCATCTGCGTCCTTTGTTTAATATTCACATAGACCAAGGTGAGCGACACAGGCTCTTTCGAGCCTCTAGTTTATCATATATCCTTAAAAGTTCAATTGTGACAATCACATTTTTTTTAGTTCTAATAAATCAAAATTTATCCATATACGCATGTACAAATTTGAACATTTGTATTTCAATATTTAATGTCAATGATACAGGTAGTGTATTATCTATTGAGTGTAATTTTCCCTAGCTGATTTGGGGGATCTCAATCCCAGTTTTCAAGACAAACCAATTTTTTTCATGCATACTTCATATTGGAATCCTTGAAATTATAATTTGCTGCCTTTTACTGTGCTAGAAACAATCTAATAGAACTTTTATGTCACAATGAAGTTGTGTTAGCTACTGTGCAAAAACAATATGATCTATGGTCTTTAAAAGTGGCAACACTGGACCCTATCAAGTTAATCTACTGCACCATGTCAAGTTTATCTATACCATATGGGTTTTGTCAACTAAACTTTTTGTATATGTTCAGATTAAATTTACATCCTGTAAATTTTATTTGTCAATGATGTCCATGTTAAATTCAAAAAAGAAAATAACTGACACATCCCATAAACAAGATTGATTTCTTGAATAACTTCAAAAATTCCTTAGATGTTAGGTCAATGTTATAGATTTTCACATAGTCATAGTGATATGAATTATTTTTCAAGCTTAATATCTTGTATATTGTATCTGTTCAGGTCATGGCATCCATTAAATCTAAACAACGAGAACAATACAACATAAACAACATGACAATGAATATTGAGACAAAGATAGAGATCGACATAAAGAAGGATATTAGTGACATGATTTGTCTAATGGATGGAAGAGTTATAGTAGTGGACATGAGAGGTAAAGTTAACCTATTTGCTTCTGATGGCAAACTACAGAAACAGTTACCAGTACCTGGTGAGCCCTTCTGTGTTACACAGATCAATCAGAACACTATAGCCATAACTTATTCTGGAGAGAGAGCCATTAAGATCTTCAATATGGAGAATGAAACAGTTACCAAAGTTATCACATTAGACAAAGAATGCTATGGTTTATCATTCTCCAATAATTCTCTGGCTGTAGGTTTGAGTCATAATGAAATCCGTATTATAGACTTAGAAGGAAATACACTGAAGTCAATACAAATGCCACTTCATAATGTATCATGCCTTGCTAACCTTGTTTACTGCAATGATAGAGTTACCTATAGTGACTATTATGGTAAAGCAGTATACTGTGTAGATGAATCAGGTAAACAGATCTGGCAATATAAACAGAATTTATCACAACCAGAAGGACTTTGTACAGATACATATGGTAACATTATTGTAACAGACTACATCTCTCATCGAATAACAGTAATATCAAAAGATGGACATGATAGTAAATTACTGATTAGTGAAGAGGATGAACTGGAGTATCCTAGGTGTATTTGTTTTAAACATAATGAGTCTTCAGGATTTATTTGTGATGAAAATGGCACATACTTAGCAAAGTTCAATTTATCTTCATAATAATATACAAAGTGGTAACAAAGGCAGTGCTTTGGCACCATTTAGTTTACTAGTATTGAATTGATACAATATATACTGAGGAATCTTATGATATTTCATTCATGTGAAAGTACAACTTATGTCTATAATCAAAGCATGAATTAGGCAGTTACCTACAGGTTTTGTGATTTTATTGTTCAGATTACTTATAATCAAACCTATTACTTTTGTCCTGTATGTTCTCCCATTTATTTGTATACTAGTCCTGTCATGAAAGGTTGTGATTTTAATGTTATATTCAATATTGCCATAAAAGCGGGAGGTTTGGCTAGCCACAATATCAGGTTAAACAAACCATTTTTTTTCTTAAAATGTCCTGTACCAAGTTAGGAAAATGGCCATTGTTATATTATAGTTCGTTTCAGTGTGTGTGTTGCATTTTAGTGTCGTGTTTTGTTGTGTCGTTGTTTTCCTCTTATATTTGATGTGTTTTCCTCAGTCGATTTATGAATTTTGAATAGCGGTATACTACTGTTGCTTTTATCTATTACTTTTGACGGAAGGCTAATAATATCAGATATTTAGACATTTTTCAATTATAATGATAAAATTGAGAACGGAAACTGGGAATGTGTCAAAGATACAACATACCCGACCAAAGAGCAGAAAACAGTCCAAGGCCACCAATGGAGAACCGAGCAACGGGAACACCACCAAAGACCACAGGTGAAGTGAAGTTCTCCAGAAGGGTAATCAATTCATGCTACACATGTGGCACTGTTATGTTACTCATGTAAGTACAAACCAGGTGTTAAGTCTAATTCGGTATGTCATATTCGAGGAAAAGAGGACTCGACTGGGTAACAATTGGAATTAATGTTACATTTATAAGTCGTAGAACAAAGCCAACAGCAAAACAAAAAACAAAAAAATCAGATTCTGTCCACAAAACATTACACAGAAACTAAGAATTGAGCACTATAACATGTTTCTCAGAAAAATAAATTCATGTCATCCAAATGTCAGTTTATAAGTGCAGAAAATAAACAGGTGTCTTCTTTTCTGTCCGCAAGTTTTTGGGGAAAGTAAAATCTAAATTAAGAACCATGGTTGAAACTGAATCTTCACATTTTTCATAAAAATTGAATATGTTATGTTTTCTTTATCAAATTTCATAATTGAAGGAAAAGCGATATTTGTTTTCTTTCGTTGTGCTTTTGTATATTTAGAAGCAGTGCATACTATTTTGGAGTTACATTTTTTTTGCTCAACTCTTTATTAAAGGTTGTAATAGAATTGAGTTTAAGACTATAAGGTAGGGAAAGAAGGGGAAGGGGGTAATGACAATAATGTATACCAAGTCGGGGTCATTTATAGCCTACTATACGGTATTGTTTAAGACCGTATGGTTGCCTGTAATAATTGCTTATAACCACTTCATTCAGATGATCGACGATAGATATTTCTTAAACTTCTGTAAAATACTTCAATACTGGTCAGTATATAATTTCAAATTTCAATACAAATACTGGGGATCATGGATCTTGATTTTTCGTAATAATACATTGAAATCAACGAATTTTGGGTTATTTATATAGGGGATCTTTAGCTTTCCTTATCGAGGAAACATTAAAAATAAAATTGCCTAAAATTCTATGAGAGAATTGCTAGAAAATCATTAATACTTCTGCAATATCAAATAAAAATAGTGGGTCACGGGCCTTATTTTCTTGAAAAAATACCCACACATTTGGAATATACTTTACGACACTTTTAAGGTGGTACCTAACACTACAGGGAGATAACTCTGTAAAGTCAGCTAAACGTTTTAATTACGTTGTGTTGTAAAAGGAATATTAAGTTCTCAATGATCAAAATTGATGTTTGTCAAACTGCTATATAACCAGTGTAATTTTTCTGACAAAACGGTTGGTTCAAAATTTTTTTTTTTTATATTTTTGTTAAAGGGTCAAAGTTAATATTTTGACCAAAATGTTATGAAAATTAAACGAGCCAAATTAATTTTAGTGAAAGTGTTGGGTACCACCTTAAATCTTTTTTGTTAAATTTCTAGTTTTAGGTATTACGTTGTATATTGAATGTAAAATAGAAATCAAATAACATCAAATAACATAATTATAAACCTTATCTTGATTTATATCGAAATTTTAGAAATTGACCTGTGACGTTACTTTTTGTGGCGTTGATGCATTCGTGTGAAAGACACACAATTAGATAATCTATTAAGCTGTTTTTGTGTACTGTCCTGAATTTATTTTGGTTATTCGTTGCTATCCTGAGGTTAACATGTCGAAATGTGCTATTATATCATTTATTTATGTATTTCTCTGACTTGGGTGTTCTTGTATTTATTTGTACCGTATTCCCGTCATGTAAGGTTGTCATTTAAGCATGTTTAAATAAATGTTTATATGTAATGTCTATATAAATGTTAGAGATTATTATAAATTAGGGAATGTATCTCCCCAAGCAAAGCTCTGATTCCTTTTACGGATGTGGCTATTCTTTTTGGACCTTTTGGATTATAGCTCATCACCTTTTATATATTAAGCTTTGGATTTCAAATATTTTGGCCACGAGCATTACTGAAATGACATGTTTTGTCGAAATGCGCATCTGGTGCAGGAAAATTGGTACCGTTAATGTTATTTAATGATATATTTGAAATATTGCAATAAAGCGTTGCGGTTTGGCTAGCCACCATTTTTTTAATTAAAATGTCCTGTACCAAAGCAGGAATATGTCAGTTGGTTTCTAATAGTTCGATTCTATGTATGATACATTCTCGTTTGTTTTTTGTTGCACTTCAGTGTTCTGTTGTTCCGTTATTTTCCTGTCATAGTTGATGTATTTCCCTCGGTTTTAGTTTGTAACCCGTATTTGTTCAATCTATTTGACTTTTGAACAGCGTTATACTACTATTGCCTTTATTTTGAACTCGGAAGCTGGCTTCAGTTTGCTCCTTAGAGATAATGTTGACTTTTTCAACAAATATGGACGATACACCAATTAAACAAACACACAGCAACACGCACAGTAAAACTTTGTTTAAATGAAGTCCGAGACCGATATTAGATAAGGTAACAAAAGAAAATAAGCAAAATGACAGTGATACATAAATTAACAAAGGCCAACTAGCAGTTACTGGCATGCCAGATCCAGGCCTAAAAATAACTGATAGAAAGATTATGTCTTCATCATATGACAATGTTGATTACTGTTCCTGTGCTAGTCACTAGAGTATAATGTAAAGATAATAATTTTATTTTCGACTTATATAAATTCGAATGTTCATTTGGTATCTTTGGCCTCAGTTCAAAGTCTTAAAAAATTGGTGAAAATGGATATTTTGTGTTCTGTTAAATTGTTCCTTTTAAAGTTGTTACACGATGATGACTGCTGTACCCATATTTTGACTATTTTATTTATTGTGTCTGTTTAGTTGACGCATCATTGTAAATATAACGGAATTTGACGAGACTGTCATCTAAGTGAGAGGGCTAGCGCTATAAAACCAGGTTTAATCCACTATTTTCTACATTTGAAAATGCCTGTACCAAGTCAGGAATATGACAGTTCTTGTCCATTCGTTTTTGATGTATTTTGTTTCTTGATTTTGCCATGTGATTATGGACTTTCCGAATTGATTTTACCTCTAAGTTCAGTATTTTTGCTAACAAACCTGCAAGTGTACACTAAATGCCTTAAACTGTTTGAATCACCAAGATAGATTATCATAAATGCAATGTTACCTTACAAAACAAGGTTGTGGATACATTTTTAAATCAAGATATCCTGTTCAAAGTTATGGCTAAGTTTGTGTCGTAAATCTCTTATATTTGTTACGTTTCCCTCAATTTTACTTTGTAACCCGGATTTGTTTTTTTCTCTATCGATTTATGAATTTTGAACAGCAGTAAAATACTGTTGCCTTTATTTAGTTCTATTTGACCAAGCAGATTAAGTAGATAAGTTTTTTTTTGAAAGATTGCAAACAAAAATTTGAGAAAATTAAAAATAAATGACTACGAAAGGTCCTTAAGGAGTCAATTGACAATATTTGAAAATCGTAATTTGCTAAACGGTATATCTGTTTACAGTTTATCTCTTTCTTTAATAATGTTTAAGATAATAACAAAAAACTGCAAATTTCCTTAAAAATTACCAATCCAACAACGGGTTGTTTGATCTGTTGGAAAATTTCAGAGCAGATAAATATTAACCTGATGAAAATGTTAAACCTGTCAGATTTGCTCGAAATGCTTTAGTTTCAGAGATATTAGTCAAAAACTGAATTTTACCTTATGTTAAAGTTCTATTTTTAGCCACTTCGGCCATCTTGATTGGCAGACGAAGTCGTCGGACACACTGGTGCAAATACAAAATTTTTAATCATGGTATCTATGAGGAGTTTATCTGAAACAAGTAACCTAAATGATAATTGTGGTCTAGTTTGATTTAATTTGGTCAGGTAGTTTCAGAGGAGAAGATTTTTTCGTATAAGTTAATGACAATGACGACGAACGACGGACGCCAAGTGATGAGAAAAGCTGATAGTGTTTATTAAAATCAAGTTATAAAAAAAAAATTAAAAGCCCCCATACCAGGAATCCTACAAATCTTTCATCCATTAGCCAATCTCCCCTGATTATTGTATTAAGAACATATCGTTAATGATTGGTAAACGTATTTAGAAACGGCGAGCATCCTATGGGAACCAATTATACATCAATCATAAAGGCCCTTTTCTATGTTATGTTCCTGTTTTGACTTCTCAAGGACAATGAAAAAAGCTAAAATTGTCCGTGAACTTTTATGACGTACGTTCCATTGCATATGTAATGTCCTCTTGCTGAATAATTCAGCTTGGTGACTTTATTTATGACATGGTTTGCTATACATTCCTCGGGACACGGATTTAGAGTTTTTCTAAACTTCCAATATTTGACTGCTGTGTAAAATAGTGCATTGATTTTGTATTGTTATGATTTTAATAGTAAATACTGTTAAAAATAAACCTTTATTAAGTTATCTATAAATATTATCAGTGTTTATTTACTTTCCTTTTAACTTCAAACTTTTAAAACTCTTTTTTTTTTAAACTAATGTTTTAGTTTACTTTTTTGTGCTTTCAAATGGCTTTCTCCACCCCAAAGTTCACTAAATAACCTCCTTTCTATGGCATGTGAGTCTTCAAGAGATAAATTACTAGCAGCAACAACCATTTCTTTTAAATTTCGAACTACTTTTGGGTCTCCGTCACAGTAATTGTGTAACCAAGATTTTGTCAGGTCAAGCACGTTTTCGGAATGCGGTAATATTTTACTTGCTAGTCCTAATTGTTCACACTCCGTGGCATCCATTGTTCTAGCAGAAGCCAATATTTCCAAAGCTTTCAAAGTTCCAAACTTTCTGACTAGCCGTGTACCAGCACCAAAACCAGTTATGACGCCCATTTTCTTTTGTACAAATGCAAATCTAGCATCATCAGACATTACCATAAAGTCACATGACATTGCCATTTCTGCTCCTCCGCCCAATGCATTGCCTTCAACCAGTGCAACGCTAATGAGAGGTAACTGGGAAAGATTTGTCAAACATTGTCCTATAAAACCTGACATACTGTATCCCTGTTCAGGAGACAGAATATTTTGAAAAGTATCAAGATCTCCGCCAGAGCAAAATGTTTGGTTTTCCCCTCTAAGAATGAGACCTTTTCCAGTCTGCCATAATTGCAATTCATTGATAATGTCATTGAGTTCACACATCATAGAACCTACAAACAAAAGAAAGTACATTATGTTTAAATATCAAGTACATTAGAGTAAAACATCCGTCATAAAAAAATCTATGCAATTTGGGATTTAACATTTGTATTGATTCATTTAACTGAAGGCCCAAACTTAAACCGTGGAGCAAATTATATACAAAAGTCGTCTAAAAAACACCCTATCAATGTTAGATCTTTGAATTTGCTTCCGTTCTTCCCTGGTCGGGATTCGAATTCATGATACTGAGATATCGTGGCACCAAATCGCCTTGAATTATGCCCGGCTCGCTAGACCACACGACCACCTAGGCTTGACGACAAATATAGCTTCCGGTGTTCAGGTTTTACCTTTCCTCCTCAGTTTTTATTTAGCATCATAACACAGTACATGATATATAAGGCAAGCAGATGGAATATTACAAATGTTCCAGCATGGTCTGAATTTACCTGTAAACTTTCCACCATGGTCTATGTATTTACCTCTGAACTTCCCACCATGGTCTATGTATTTACCTCTGAACTTCCCACCATGGTCTGTGTATTTACCTGTCAACTTTCCACCATGGTCTGTCTTTTTTAACTGTCAACTTTCCAGCATGGTCTGTGTATTTACCTGTTAACTTTCCACCATGGTCTTTGTATTTACCTGTGAATCACCATGGTCTGTGTATTAACTGTCAACTTTCCAGCATAGGCTGTGTTTTCACCTGTCAACTTTAATTCCAGCATGGTCTTCTTTTTATTCATCTATAGACTTTCCGGTATGTTCTGCGTTTATACCTTTCAACTTTCCTGCATGACCTGTGCATTTACCTTTCGACTTTCCAGCATTGTCAACTTTCAAGTATGGTCTGTGTATTTACCTGTCAACTTTCCTGCATGACCTGTGCATTTACCTTTCAACATTCAAATATGGTCTGTGTATTTACCTGATAGTGCATTCTTTTTCTTATTATTATCAAGAGAAATCACAGATATTCCACTTTTCTCATCTTTGTCCAGTGTAACACTGCCACCAGTCATGTGTTTAAGTGTATCTTCAGCTTTGTGTACCTTTGTGCAATTTCGTCTGGTAAAACCTTTAAAAGATGTTTTCAGTTTAAGTTGTAATCGCAAAAGACAAGTCACGTGTTAAGAATCTGTCAGCATAGTGTTTCTACAAAGTATCTTTGAATAACTTTCATCAGCTCGCCTCGAATTTAAATAATTTAAAAGGCAACAGTCATATTAAAACCTTACAATGTCAACCATGCTATTTAGATATAGGAAGATGTGGTGCGAGTGCCAATGACCCTTACCGAAAAATAAGTCCTGCGGCAAACATTTGCCGCAAGTTTGCAGCAAACATTTGCCGCAAGCTTGCAGCAAACGTTTGCTGCAAACTTGCCGCAACCATTTTACCATGCAAATGAAGTTTGCGTCAAGCTTGCGGCAAACATAATTATGCAAATTAGATTTGCCGCAAGCTTGCGGCAATTGTTTGCTGCAAGCTTGCGGCAATCGTTTGTTGCAAACTTGCGGCAAACTTGCAGGAACTACACATATACAAATGTCATGTTTGTAGACACATTCAATTTATCTCTTTCAAATTACACAGCAACATTTTTAAAAAGTCAATTCCTGTCTTTATACAAACAGCTATTGAAAGAATTCCTGCAAACTCGTGAGATGTGAGGAAATACATACATGCATTTGAGTTTTGAAAAAGTGGCAGGAGTCATTCTCAAATGACATAATATATATAATATACCTGTATTAAAAACTGAAAAAGGTAAAAATCTCAAGATGTATTGAGTATAAAGCTAGGTATAATTGCATTACAGCTTAAGTTTTTTAATCACACATACATGTATATATAGTTACTTACTCAAATATGTATGATGATAACATTAATTATTTTATTAAAACATGCAGTTCTATGAATCATTTGTACTTACACAATGTTACACAATTACATACTGATTATCCCATATTATTGAACCAAAAAACCTCCTTGATCTCTTATATGTGAAATACATTTCCAAACACAACCAACATGACCTAGCCACAATTTCAAATTGTTTGCATCCAGGAAGTGCCAACTAGGCATGCCCAGTCAATATTGTGTAATTCCGGCAATGTTCTGGCAAACATATAGAATGGTCAAAGTTTTCTGCAATCTTGCGGCAAACATATTGAATGGTCAAAGTTTTCTGCAATCTTGCGGCAAACATTCTTTATTATTTACTTTAAACATATTTTATTTCAAAAAATCATGTACATGACATACACATATAAATACAGTGATACAATATTACAAAGGGATTCGGAAACAAGGTTTCCCTTATATTAATCCGTCTCCCTGAAGAAAAAAGATAAAGGGAAATAACTGCAAATAAAAAAGTTGATTTTTTTTTCGTCAGATCTTTCCTATATATATATATATATATATATATGTACCGGCGGCGGAGTGTGATTACAGGACTTTGTCAAGACTGTCTCACCCAATTACGATCCTAATCATGCACGAAGGACTATAAGTCAAAACGCTTCGAATCTACCAAAAATTGTTGTACTTGTTTAAACACGAGTAGATTTTCCTCTTGATTGAGGTTATTACAGCCAAATAGGAGTGTTTCTATATTGTATGGGAACGGAATTTTTTCTATCGTACGTTTTCGGACAAGGGAGTAAGTATTACACTCGAGAAGAAAATGCTTACTGCTTTCGATTCTACCACAGGTACAGTTTTATTCTTAATTATTTGAAACTTTCTGGCAATCTTACGGCAAACATTGATGTTTCTGCAAACTTGCCGCAAGCTTGCAGCAATGTTTGCCGGAAGTTTACAGCTAGCGGCAAACATCTGCAAACACTATTTTCTGTGTTCCTGCTGCAAGTTTGCGGCAAACAATTCAGTTTCATAAGGGGAGACAACTCTCCATCCAAATAACAATTTTAAAAAGTAAACAATTATAGGTCAATGTACGGTCTTCAACACATTTTAACATAGGTCTACACCGTCTCAACATTTTAACAAGAAAAGGTAAAGTGTAACGAAAATGTAAACATACCTGTTAGATTGACCAATCTATGGGAACTTCTGACAAACTGGAAATACGAACATGCCATTGACTGAAATTAAAGCACATTCTTACATCCATCGTATATTGTCAATTATATCTTGTTACTAATGCATAATATACAGATAGATCATGACCAATGCAAACAAATACCATTACTATTTTATTTTTATGCCCCATTTATGGGCATTATGTTTTCTGGTCTATGCGGCTGTCCGTTCGTTCGTCTGTTGGTCAGTTCGTCCGTTCGTCAGTTCGTCAGTTCGTCCGTTCGTCTGTCCCGATTCAGGTTAAAGGTTTTGGTCGAGGTGGGTTTTTTTTTATGAAGTTGAAGTCCAATCAATTTGACACTTAGTACACATGTTCCCTATGATATGATCTTTCTAATTTTAAAGCCAAATAAGAGATTCCCCCCCCCCCCCCTTTCGCGGTCCACTGAACATAGAAAATGTAAGTGCAGATGTGCTGGGGATACATTCTTGCTTTTGTTATATTTTAATACCTTAAAACATGCTTAAGTTAAAAATTTAATGTAATTTGAGAGTTAAGCGTTTACACGCCGTGTGATACGGTGTTCCTTTAGCGGAGGAATTTACAAAGAAAAGAAGACAACATAATACTTTCCAAAACACCAAAAACACGGTTTCATGTTTAATATTCATACGATCTTTACATTAGATAAAATTTCCTTAAGAAGACGAATAACTTTCTTTTATCAGATACTCACAAATTTGCAGTTTATTATCGTTTATCAACATGAAAATGAAAATGAAAGTAGACTGTTTTTGTTATAAACTATATTCTGTATGTGCCAGGCATAAACGTATTGCTTTAAACAAGGAACTAGTAGTTTAAAAATAGGGCATCGTTACCGGTGTAAGCAATGATAATCCGCAATAATGATATTTTATATTTATGTGAATATAGCACACACAGTAAGAGGACAACCATTTTATGTTCTGGGGAGGATTTATTTTTGTAATTTAAGAGGACAGGTTATTCATTTTCTACACTGTTGAAGCCAGGCTTTTCATTTTCATTAAAACAAGGGACTGATTATTTATTTTCACAACTATTTATAATATTTGAAAACATATCAAAATACTAATATGTAGGATAAAGGCTTAAGCAAAAATTTTAGTCACATAGAAAGTATATGTGGCTGCTGTTTTTTTAAAACTCAGTCAAGTTAATAACAAAATTACTAAATAACAAAAGGAATGCAACACTAACAGAGGGGCAATCAACAATGATCAATGAACAAAAGACAAATAAATAAGAAACATTGACCCCTTAAAAAACAGGGGCTACTTCTGAGGGAGAACAGAACTTGTTTCTTGCAAGACACTCGCTGTGTAAACAATTTGAAATGAAGACAAATATTTGATTTTGAAATTTCCTACATGAGGCATTTGGCTCAATGTACATTGTAGTTACTACCCTGTAATAAAAGTGAGGTATGTGTTTCTGACACAATATACCTCAAGTTAAATAAAACCCATTTTCAGACATTTCAAGTATATTCAAATAATGTTTATAATTTTATTATTCAAAGATTTGGGAAGTGTTTACCGGTTTTTTTGGTGAAAAACGATGAATTTTATGAAGAATCTAGTGCCATTTATACTTTTGAATAGACCTGTAGAGTTATTTATTTTCAATCCGCTGTAAGTCAGGTTATTTTTATTTTCAAACTACCACAGAACAAACAATTTATTTTTGTGATGATCAAGGCTGAGTTATTTATTTTCAAAATCCTCTGTTAATTTACTTTTTAACACGTGTTTGTGATTAGCATTCTACGTGTTATAGGCATACGATACAGTTGGAACCGACTTGTGCATATAAACAGAGACAAATTAACGCATAGAATGACAAGTGTACATAAACAGCGACATTCTTTATGTGTCTGTCCCATGTCAGGAGCTTGTTGTTGGTTCATATCTATAAAAGTTGTTTTTCGTATATTATGTTGTTATAATTTATGCCATTGGTTTTCTAGTTCGGACTATTCAAAGACTTGTATCTTTCTATTCTTTTCTGTTTGAATGGTTTTTACACTAGTAATTTTGGGGCCCTTTATAGCTTGTTGTTCGATAAGAGCCAAGGCTTCGTGTTGAAGGCCGTACATTGACCTATAATGGTTTACTTTTAAAAATTGTTATTTGAATAGTATGAATAGAGAGTTGTCTTATTGGCACTCATACCACATCTTCCTATATCTAAATCCTTGAACTGTTGACCATTTATCGTGTATGGGACATGTCATAGTGTATACTTATTGACTGGGTATGAGTGGAATAGTAAGTTTATTGTCCACAAGGTGCAGCTATTGCCCTGAGGTGTAGCCGAGGGCAATATTTGTATCCGAGGGTACAATTAACTTACTTTTTCACAAATATCATGGCCAGTCAGTAAGTGGTTTAGTATATCGAAAAAGACAACATACAATTAATGGCGGGGGAAAAACACCATCGTTATATAAATCAAAGCGCTGTAAGCGCTGAAGGCAGTTAACCAAAAACCAAGGCAACCGTAATTATGAAAACTGTGGCAATGTTGCCTCAACATTAAACATTCACATATAGTAAATTCATGTTTATCTAATGATTTATTTATTAAGGCAAATAATTTATATGTTATCAAGGTTTCAAAAGCAATGCATATATCAATGTATATTTTTTATGGTGAGTCTGCAGTGGTACAAGTTCCCAATGATTGCAGTTGTTCTACTTGGTAGTTAACCTTGATTTTTATTTGACTGCTAGAAGTTCAATTTGACGTAGTATGAACATGTAATAGTATGAATGGACTGGTTTCCCTGGAAAGAAAACTGAGTTTGTGTTCTATAGTACAAAAGTTATGAGACACGAATCAGACAAATGTTCACTACAACAGGGATCAAAGATGAGGTCTGACTGACTTGCCCATAGTAAATGTAAAATTAAAATGATTTGTTATTTTGTCCCATACATATGAATATATATAATTTAGGGGTGGGGATCTCAACGGTTTTCAAGTTCTCAAACAGGTAGGGGTAGGCAGAGGATTTAGGGGGCAGGGGGTCTGGCCCCCCCTTTTTGGGAAAAAATTTGGTTGCTTATATAGGGAATCACTGAAGCGTGACTGGAGCGGGCCCCTCTTAGGTCAGTCAGTGGGCCCAACTTATGAAAATTTCTGGATCCGCCACTGGGGGTAGGGTGACCCTAGGGACTTCCCCTACATTTCATTTTATTTATTATATTGTCCCATACATGAATATATATGGTTTAGGGGTGGGGATCTCATTGGTTTCCAAGTTCTCAAACAGGAAGGGTAGGCTGACCCAAGGGACTCCCCCTATATTTCATTTACTTAGTTATATTGATCCATACATGAATATATATTGTTTTGGTGTGGGGATCTCGACCATTTCCAAGTTCTCAAACAGGAGGGTTGGGATGACCACAGGGACTTCCCTTATATTTCATTTGATTTGTTATATTGTCCCATACATAAGTATATATGGTTTAGGGGTAAGGATCTTGACCATTTCCAAGTTCTCAAACAGGAGGGTGAACAGTGACCTCAGGGACTCCCCCTATCTTTCATCTGATTTGTTATATTGTCCCATACATGAATATATATGGTTTAGGGATGGGGATCTCGACCATTTTTAAATTCTAAAACAGGAGGTGTGGGGTGACCCCTAGCGACTCTTCCTATATTTCATTTGATTTTTCATATTGTCACAAACATGAATATATATGGTTAAGGGGTGTGGATCTCGACCGTTTCCAAGTTCTCAAACAGGAGGGGGTGGGGTAACTCCAGTGACTCCCCCTATATTTCATTTTTTATTTATTATATTGTCCTATACTTGAATATATGCAGGGGCGGATTCAGACGGGGGAGAGTTGCGGGCTTGCACCCCCCTTAAATTTGAAAAGCTTGGGTTGTTCTCAGCTTAATAAAGAAAATTCCGATAATTTTACCTCAATTTTTTTTAGCCTCGCTCTGCTCGGCGAAAATTTAAGTTTGCGCCCCTCCTAACCTAAAATCCCGGATCTGCCCCTCATATGGTTTAGGGGTGGGGAGCTCGACCGTTTCCAAGTTATCAAACAGGAGGGGGTAGAGTGGTCCAAAGAATGCCACCTATATATCATATGATTTACTTACATTAAGGTATATATAATATAGTTGCATTATTTGTGAAAATAAAGAATGAAACTTTCAGCTACTTTAATCGACCCTTCAAAATTGAGAAAAAACTAATAACCCCTCGAAATTGCAGTAATATGTTTACACTTTAAAAGCATCTCACATGCATTATCATCATTTATCATTTATAAAGAAAATTTAGACTGTGACCATGAACATGTATATCGTTAGATATACTGTTCCCAGCTGTCACGTTGTATTGGATTTTTAAATTAAAATTTATCAAAAAGTAATTTTTAGTTTCTGAATAAAATATTTTTCTGCTTTTTCTTTCTTTAACATATATCTTTTGGTTTACAATACTAGTGTTTATATTCATTTACCATGCATAGATGTATTTTTTCACCTGCTTGGATTTATTTTGTAAATGATCGTCAAACCCGGAATTACCCTTATCCGCTTCCGGAATCGGATCCGATTTTGTAAAATTTTGTCTTCACGGCCGCCATTGTTATGTGTTTACAATGTTGTTTTTGTCAATCAGATACGATTTTACGGGATTTTACTCGAATTTATACAATATTTGTCGGCGATTTTCTGTATAAAGCTAGCGGTTGAACAAATTGAACATCGCCGTCATGAATAATAATGATAAAAATAAGTTTTTAGCTCGTTTAATTGGAGACTTTGGTGAACATGGTGAAAAGGTTTGCAAAGTAATTTCTTATTTTCTTTCAAATGTAAGGCGACTACGTCGGGCGTAGCTAGAAACCAACTATCCTAGTCGAAATTCCGCTTGCAAAAGTGGAAGGTCGCGGACCACCGCTAATTTGCACACCTGCCTCCAAATTGAAAAGCTACGAAAATTTCTTTTTCTAATTTGAAATTGCCGCCAACAGCATGAACAGTTGAATTATATAATAGACTACTGACGTAGTTGTACTACGTATTGATGACAAACAATATTGCTACGACTTTGGTCATTTGGGAAATCTAAACTGCTTGTCTTAAGAGATTTTCGGCGATTAAATATTTCATACAATTGTTCTTTGACATCTTAGCTAAAAGCTCAAGTCATAATGAACTACACAAGGATTTTTAATAAGCACTACTTCCTATGTGTAACTTTAAAACTTTTGGATAAATCGACGATCATTTAAGGTTTTTCTGGTCATTTTTTTTGTAATCCAGAATAAAAAGTATTAAAAAAGTGTTCAATTAGTTATATATAACATAGTAACAAGCTAGATAATAACAATGGCAAGTATTTCAGGATTTATTGGATAGAACACAAATCTAGGGTGCTCGCATAATGCAGCTTAACTGCATAAAAACAGAAACCCAACCATCTTGTTTAACGTTTACTTCATAAATATTCGGAAATGCTAAAGCTACGTCCTGCACTGACGACAAACCTAGATAAAATAGGTAAACCGGTTTTTTTTAAATTACTAAGTTACGCCGCAGTGCAATAATTGCACCTCGGAGACAATCAACTTAACATTCCACTCATACCCAGTCAATAAGTATACAATATGGTATGAGTGTTTCTCTTTATCAAAGGCCGTAGGGTGACCTGTTATTGCTTATATTGACTTTATTTGAACTTTGGTTGTAAGTTGTCTCATTAGCAGTTATACAACATAATTTTATCATTTTACTAAGAGTCTCCAAACTTGACCCTTAAATTGCTACAAACACTGAGAAAAATTTCGCCTTGACACTTGAAACTGTAAATTTACAGTCAAAAGAACCGCATTTCCCCCTGGCTTGACATATGCACATAAAAGTGCACAAACACTAAATTTTCTTACCTTGACACTGATACATAAACAGTGAAAAAATTTTGAAGATATTCCGGACTTGACACTGCCGACAATGTTACAGAGAGATAAAGAGACAAACACTAGAAGATTCCTGAATTTACATTTGTAGATAAACAATTAGAATTGAGCTTTCCTGACTTGACACTGTCATAAACAGAGACAAATATTAAAAACTTTCCCCAACTTGTCATTGGTACCTAAACAAGGACAAACACTCAGAACGGACTTTACGCCGGTACACAAATTGAGGATTCTTCACTAAACACTAAATAAACAGGGACAATCACTGATACGTTTCCTTGAGTTAACACTGATAGATAGAAGTAACAACATACAGATGTTTCCTGAAAGAGAAACACTGAGACGTTTTGACTAGACACTGGAACATTGGGACAAACAAAGACATTCCTAACTTTACACATAAAAAAAACCATGAAATTCCAAACTTTAAACTGGTACCGATATATATGATCAGAAACACACTAATGCGTCTCCTGACTTGACACTAAAACTGGTACCGGTATATGATCAGAAACAGACACGAATGTGTCTCCTGTCTTGACACTTAAAACTGATATATATGATCAGAATCATACACGAATGTCTCCTGTCTTGACACTTAAAACTGGTATATGATCAGAAACAGACACTAATGTTTCTCCTTTCTTGACACTTAAAACTGATATATTATCAGAAACACACTAATGCATCTCCTGTCTTGACACTTAAAACTGATATACCCGATATGCATTTTCCTAACTTGTTGATTATTTTTTTGTGGTTTGCATAATCTCAATTCTCAACTGGTCAAAATTCAATTGATTAAGACTTCTTGCTTCCTCTGAATTACAAATTGTGATGACACATAAAAGGTGAGCATGTCTGATGACTTCTGATGACTATCTTTTTGTGACCATTTAAAAGGAAAGATTTAGTTTGTCATTTAAAAGGAAAGATTTAGTTTGTCTACATTTAAAAGGAAAGATTTAGTTTGTTTACATTTAAAAGGAAAGATTCAGTTTGTCTACAATTAAAAGGAAAGATTCAGTTTGTCTTCATTTAAAAGGAAAGATTTAGTTTGTCTACATTTAAAAGGAAAGATTCAGTTTGTCTACATTTAAAAGGAAAGATTTAGTTTGTCTACATTTAAAAGGAAAGATTCAGTTGGTCTACATTTAAAAGGAAAGATTCAGTTTGTCTTCATGTAAAAGACAAGATTCAGTGTGTCTACATTTAAAAGGAAAGATCCAGTGTGTCTACATTTAAAAGGAAAGATTCAGTTTGTCTACATTTAAAAGGCAATATTCAGTGTGTCTACATTTAAAAGGAAAGATCCAGTTTGTCTACATTTAAAAGGAAAGATCCATTTTGTCTACATTTAAAAGGAAAGATTCAGTTTGTCTACATTTAAAAGGAAAGATTCAGTTTGTCTACATTTAAAAGGAAAAATTCAGTTTGTCTACATTAAAAAGGAAAGATTCAGTTTGTCTACATTTAAAAGGAAAGATTCAGTGTGTCTACATATCACCTTTAAATCATTAGAGAAACAGGTTCCACCCCTGAATCTCTGGCAAAACAATACTTCTCCACTCACAACAATTAAATTTTATATACTCTGTACTGTATTTTAAAAGCTTGTCTTTTTTTTTCAAGGATATGTGTGGAATACATGTGCCTAAGTTAAGCGTGGGATTAATAAATGAACAACCCAAACAATTCTATAATATCTTAACATCAATATTATTAATTGAATATAAAAGCATCAATCACATTGGTTTATCAAAACATAAACAAATCACAGAATATCTAATAATAAATTGTTATACAACATCATACATAATATCAGATTACGTTATCAATGTATACAATTTGATTGAGAAACAATAGGCTGGTGTATACTTGAAACATGATTTCTAATCTTTACATTTATTGAACCGTATCCTAACCTTAATAATTTGAAACTTCAATTTTGGCTAAAAAATATTGAAAGAAAAAAAGGCATGGAAAAAATAACAAATAATAAAAAAAATATGTTAACTTTAAAAATCTTTGAAACTTGTACAAATTCACTGCTGATGAATATCTTAGAAAAATAACAGAGTTATAAATATTAATGATTAGTATAAAAGCCAATATTTCTACAAAGCCTCTCTCATCCTGTCATATTATTAACCAGATTCACTGATATTAAACGTGAACAACACTATATCAACATAATGACAAATACATTTACATGTGTTGCAACTTTTTTTTATGTATTGAAACATTCACAACTTACCATTAATAATTCTTCCATATTTATTAAAAAGAATAATTGACATTGTTATAAAATATTTTCTTACAAAGCTATTACTATAAAATATAATTTTTTTTTTACAAGCAATATTTCACTTTCAGAAAAATATGAAGCCTCTTCTCATACTGGACAGGTTACAAGAAATTTGGTATATATGTATAATTTGAACAAATGATTTCAAAATCACACAAACCAAAATTAAAGAAATACCATAATCATATGATAATAAACTAGAATACTGCTAAAATACCAGGATGTGTTTATAAAAGTAACATATATAATATATTATTTAGGTGTCAGACCACCAATTACTCCCTCCAATTTAGAACATATGTAAAGTAGCCCTCCTCTGACACAAAACAGTGCTTCTGGTGTCATTGTTTAATTATACTAACCAACACGCTTGCAGAAATGAAACTTTTGGCGAAAGAGGAATATATTTAGGCCATTTTGAGTCAAAATTCACTTGTCTATGAGTTTGCATTAAATATTCTGGATTAACGTGCTACATAGTATACTAATTTAAGACTGATAGAAAGTTTCCAGGGGTTATTTTTGGGGTAGTTATTTTCCCAAAGACAATTATTCTTTCTTAGAAGATTTTAAACATGGGTTGAAAATTGATATGAAGAAAGGTGACACATGTACAATACATGATATATACCTGGTTTCTATGAAGTTAAACTTAAGGTAAAATATTTAGAAAACTGTGAAAATTGCAAAATTTGGTGGAACAGATAGGGACTTTTAATTGGTGGTCTGACACCTACAGCTAACATCTGGTACATTTGGCTCTATTCAGGAACCAGTATCTTATGACCTGTTGTACTTTCATCAAATGAACAAAACTAATATTGCTGTCAAACATTAGAAGTTTGACCACCAACAGCACTTTGATACCCTAAATGTTTTAATATCTTAACAAGAGTGCACACGCTGAAATGTCTCGCCTTCTATACTAATCATTGATATTATGTAGATAGTCCTAAGTATAAAGCTTTATTACAACTGTCTCATAAACTTAACATTAACCAAGATAACTAAACAAAGACCAATGAACCATGAAAATGAGGTCAAGGTCAGATGAACCATGCCAGGCAGACATGTACAGCTAACAATGCTTCTATACAACATATATAGTTGACCTATTACTTATAGTTTAAGAAAAATAGACCAAAACACAAAAACTTAACACTGTGCAATAAACCGTGAAAATGAGGTCAGGGTCAAAAGAAACCTGCGCTACTGACATAAAGATCATAAAGTATTTCCATACACCAAATATAGTTGACCTATGGCATATAGTATTAGATAAAAAGACCAAAACTCAAAAACTTAACTTTGACCACTGAACCATGAAAATGAGGTCAAGATCACATGACATCTGCCCGCTAGACATGTACACCTTACAATCATTCCATACAACAAATATAGTAGACCTATTGCATATAGTATGAAAAAAAACATGACCAAAACACAAAAATTTAACTATAACCACTGAACCACGAAAATGAGGTCAAGGTCCCATGACATCTGCCCGTTAGACATGTACACCTTACAATCATTCCATATAACAAATATAGTAGACCTATTGCATATAGTACGAAATAAAACAGACCAAAACACAAAAATTTAACTATAACCACTGAACCATGAAAATGAGGTCAAGGTCAGATGACACCTGCCAGTTGGACATGTACACCTTACAGTCCTTCCATACACTGAATATACTAGCCCTATTGCTTATAGTATCTGAGATATGGACTTGACCACCAAAACTTAACCTTGTTCACTGATCCATGAAATGAGGTCGAGGTCAAGGGAAAACTGTCTGACAGACATGAGGACCTTGCAAGGTACGCACATATCAAATATAGTTATCCTATTACTTATAATAAGAGAGAATTCAACATTACAAAAAATTTGAACTTTTTTTTCAAGTGGTCACTGAACCATGAAAATGAGGTCAAGGACATTGGACATGTGACTGACGGAAACTTCGTAACATGAGGCATCTATATACAAAGTATGAAGCATCCAGATCTTCCACCTTCTAAAATATAAAGCTTTTAAGAAGTTAGCTAACACCGCCGCCGCCGCCGCCGCCGTAGCCGCCGCCGGATCACTATCCCTATGTCGAGCTTTCTGCAACAAAAGTTGCAGGCTCGACAATAAAAAGTCACATTCAGCAATAAATTATGAATATATGAAGGACTATTTGACATATGAGTAGCTCTGTCTACTGGGATATGTGTATCAGGTAAATGCCTTTGCTTATTCAGTATCGGATGAATCGCCCCAGTCTTGTAAGTCTAAATCTATGTCCGTACAATTGTAAACAGCGTAGCGTAGTTTCTGCTCAGCAATCTTAGCACTGAAAGTAAAAGATGTTGTTTAATATAATTCATTATGTTATAATTTAAATGTAATAACATTGATTGAAAAAAAAAAAAAATCAAAATAATATAAATAGTTCAATAAATTATGTAAGCTCTTTACATTGACACTTAGTTAATCTATAATAGTGAGAAATTAAAGTATACCGAAATATTTCTGTTTGTGTGTACTAATTCTCATCCATATCATCCATGCTACGAAATTAATAAACGTAGCAATACATAAACAAACCTGACACTAGAAATACAATGCAACATAGTTAGAAAGTCTATCTTAAGTAATGTAATCATAACCTTCAATTCATGCTTATGCAGTTATATATACAAATAAAAGGATTGATGGATTGATTGTTTCTGGCTTCATGTCCAAAGGCAAATTTTACATGCATATTCAGGAGAATAAGTAAAAGGAGACATTGATTAGATATCAACGAGAGATAAAGGGAATGTAGTCATTCTATTCAGCTGTACAACAAATGCTCAAGATCAACCAAAATATTGTAAAATTAAAAGTATCAGCAAACAGGTGTCTGTTGGAAGAACAGAGAAAGTTACGGGTAAACAAGGTGATTGCAATATAACCCCCCCTTTTTTTATCAGAGTGGGGGTATAATGTAATATTCGAATAAAAGTTGTAGTTTTAATGCTATCATATAACAGCAGTGTACAACACCTTATTATATATGATACTGTATAATGTAAAGGGTAACCAAAGTGTTATATAGAGAAACAAACCCTGTCTGTCAGTGACTGAGAACTGCATACTGTTAAAACTAATTGTAAAAGAAAATATAGGATGATGGAGACTTATTTATCAGAAAAAAAAGTAAATCATTACGTCTTCAATACTAGCCCTCGCTGCTTCTTATAATAAATGTGTAAAGCAAGCTAAGCATTTAATTTGTTCCCCCTTTTTTAAAGATAATCTAGCAAATTTCTGCTGTCACCAAAATAAAATTAATGCTTTAAATAAAGGTAAATAAATGGAGCAAAGCAGTAACTAATTTTCAAAAAAAGCATGCTTATTTCATTAAATAAAATATTATATGTTTATAAGCATGACAATCAGTACACAGAACCTTTTTTGTGGAATATTTATAATAAGAATTGTGATTTTTTTTATATCAAACTAAATTCTCCTTCAACAAATTAATCCTAAAATATTTATTTAGCTGTCTCTATGATTATTCTAGCAATTACATTTCGTTGTATACATCATCTTTTTGTTAAAATTCAGACATTCATTTATTTAAATATAATGTCTTAACTATAAAATGTCAGAACAAAAAAATCTGGGGGGAAAACTAGTACACACATGCAGAAAAGAAATCAGCATACTTAAAATATATCAAGATCTGTATCACTCAAGTATAACGTGTCGGCATCCATATCTGTACAATTATATACAGCGTATCGTAACTTCTCTTCAGCGACCTTTGAACTGAATTAATATTAAATATTCATAAAACATTCACAATAAAGCAAAAATTTGGACAATAGGATTCATAGAGCTTAGATCAAGACTAAATGTTTGTCAGATTTTGGTTCAAGACAATACAATTCAGTGAATTCACATAGCTTGAATCAAGAGTACAAGATTATCAGAGCTTGTACCTAGACATCCTAATTATGAGAGCTTGTACCAAGACATCGTAATTATCAGAGCTTGTATCAAGACATGGTAATTATCAGAGCTTGTACCTAGACATCGTAATTATCAGAGCTTGTATCAAGACATGGTAATTATCAGAGCTTGTACCAAGACATCGTAATTATCAGAACTTGTACCAAGACATCGTAATTATCAGAGCTTGTACCAAGACATCGTAATTATCAGAGCTTGTATCAAGACATCGTAATTATCAGAGCGTGTATCAAGACATCGTAATTATCAGAGCGTGTATCAAGACATCGTAATTATCAGAGCTTGTATCAAGACATCGTAATTATCAGAGCTTGTACCAAGACATCGTAATTATCAGAGCTTGTATCAAGACATCGTAATTATCAGAGCTTGTATCAAGACATCGTAATTATCAGAGCTTGTATCAAGACATCGTAATTATCAGAGCTTGTATCAAGACATGGTAATTAGCAGAGCTTGTATCAAGACATGGTAATTATCAGAGCTTGTATCAAGACATGGTAATTATCAGAGCTTGTATCAAGACATGGTAATTATCAGAGCTTGTACCAAGACATCGTAATTATCAGAGCTTGTACCAAGACATCGTAATTATCAGAGCTTGTACCAAGACATCGTAATTATCAGAGCGTGTACCAAGACATCGTAATTATCAGAGCGTGTATCAAGACATGGTAATTATCAGAGCGTGTATCAAGACATCGTAATTATCAGAGCTTGTATCAAGACATGGTAATTATCAGAGCTTGTACCAAGACATCGTAATTATCAGAACTTGTACCAAGACATCGTAATTATCAGAGCTTGTACCAAGACATCGTAATTATCAGAGCTTGTACCAAGACATCGTAATTATCAGAGCTTGTATCAAGACATCGTAATTATCAGAGCGTGTATCAAGACATCGTAATTATCAGAGCTTGTATCAAGACATCGTAATTATCAGAGCTTGTATCAAGACATCGTAATTATCAGAGCTTGTACCAAGACATCGTAATTATCAGAGCTTGTACCAAGACATCGTAATTATCAGAGCTTGTACCAAGACATCGTAATTATCAGAGCTTGTACCAAGACATCGTAATTATCAGAGCTTGTACCAAGACATCGTAATTATCAGAGCTTGTATCAAGACATCGTAATTATCAGAGCGTGTATCAAGACATGGTAATTATCAGAGCGTGTATCAAGACATCGTAATTATCAGAGCTTGTATCAAGACATCGTAATTATCAGTGCTTGTATCAAGACATGGTAATTAGCAGAGCTTGAACCAAGACATCGTAATTATCAGAACTTGTACCAAGACATCGTAATTATCAGAGCTTGTACCAAGACATCGTAATTATCAGAGCTTGTATCAAGACATCGTAATTATCAGAGCTTGTATCAAGACATGGTAATTATGAACACTTGGTTAAACAGAACATGAATGTCAGAGCTTGGTGCAAGACTATCAGCCGCATTTACTCAAGATGATGTTTTTCATTTAGCGGATGAAAAATCTTGTTCAAATATCCACTACTGTCCTACCTTTTATTGTGTTCGCACTGTATAATCCTGACCTTCACATTTTTCAAGATTATTTACATTGTAAAACCGCCATCTTGGTTTCTATGAGGATCCCTTATTCTATAACATTCGTTACTCTTAGGTAATATCATTGTCATTGATGATACAATTTCCCGCGCTTTTTCACGTAAAGATGCCGAAAAGCTCAGAGAGACACAAGAAAATGGAGAGCACGTGGAACTCCACAGCAACATTTCCAGTAATAACAATGTCGGATTCCACCATACAAAATAATCTTGGATTATGTGAAGGTCAGGATTATACAGTGCAAACACAATAAAAGGTAGGACAGTTGTGGATATTTGGACAGGATATTTCTTCCGCTAATTGAAAAACATGATCTTTAGTAAACACGGTCAATATTTAAGAAAATTTTGACAAAAAACATGGTGCCAATTTTACGTGACGGCGACTATAGTTATCAGTGCTTGGATAAAAAATTTGGCTTCAGGAATACAGGATATAATGTTTCAAAAGCTTCTGTTTTGTTGATTTCATATCAATTATGAAATAAAAATAAAAAATGATATGTACATGAATCAGAACAAGATTTAGGATTAAAACTGCATGAATACAAAGGTATTTCCAGGCCCATAGCCAGGAATTTCCATGGGGGGTTATATGGACTCACAAAATCGACTTCAACAGTCAAACTTCGAACAGAACGTGCTTATTTGTTTTCAAGGGGGGGTTCTGACCAGAAACCCCCCTGGCTACAGGTATGGTATTTCAAAGGAGAAAGACAAAAAAACAGAAATTTGTATCAGAGGTGGTGATCATGTTTGATAGAGGCCAATTATTACATGTAATGATTGATTGATGATTGATGTTTAATGCTGCTTTCAGAAAAATTTAACATGTATGTGTCCATAATACATGGACGCCCAAACCACACTATTATTTTCTATGTTCAGCAGATGTGAACTCTATTTTGGAATTTAAAAATAGAAAGATCATATCATAGGGAACATGTTTATTAAGTTTCAAGTTGATTGGACTTCAACTTCTTCAAAAAATACCTTGACTTTAACCATTAGCGGGACTGACAGTGGTGGATTGGCGAACACACCAACAAACGCTCAGAACCACAGACAGAAAAAAAAATAATGCCCCTAAGCATAAAAAGAAACTGGAGTACTTATGGAGAATTGCCATCCTTTAACAGGAAAACTTGAAATTGTAGTCAATTTTTATGAGGGACGACAGCACCTTGTCATGAGCAGGATCTAAATACACACCCTTGTGTCGACAGACTAGGGCTCACTGTAGATGAACTAATCAAGCAACTTCATTGGAGAACCAGATATTTTCCTAAGGTGAACCCAATAACTGCATAAGGACCTTAATTAATTATCCAAATTTTTCCGAGAAAAGAGGAAACCCCAGGCATCCTCCACTATCCCCCCCCCAAAAAAAAAAATTAGGTTTTTGCTACTGAGATCCCTAAATAAGTATTTGAAATGAGCATAATAATTTATAGGAGTAGATTGTATAGGTTTAGTTAAAGAGTATATTACCTTGTATATGTAGGAATGTACAGCATATTAGCACAAGTTGAGGATTCTGGTAAACAATCTATAGCATCTCTGTGGAAAGAACAAAAAAATACTTTCTAAAGCAATTTGTTTGTAATGATAATATTCATAGGACGTTGACAAATATTTTCAAAATGATATTTTTGTCAACATTGAAACCATTCTGAAGTGTACGAAATGTATTAATACATCTCGACTCGGACTTCTCTTGCACTGAATTTTAATGTGCGTATTGTTATGCGTTTACTTTTCTACATTGGCTAGAGGTATAGGGGGAGGGTTGAGATCTCACAAACATGTTTAACCCCGCCGCATTTTTGGCCTGTCCCAAGTCAGGAGCCTCTGGCCTTTGTTAGTCTTGTATTATTTTAATTTTAGTTTCTTGTGTACAATTTGGAAATTAGTATGGTGTTCATTATCACTGAACTAGTATATATTTGTTTAGGGGCCAGTTGAAGGACGCCTCCGGGTGCGGGAATTTCTCGCTACATTGAAGACCTGTTGGTGACCTTCTGCTGTTGTTTTTTTCTATGGTCGGGTTGTTGTCTCTTTGGCACATTCCCCATTTCCATTCTCAATTTTATCTAGAGTTTAATGTTTGAGTATACATATGACGCCACATTGTGTAGTTGCTAAAGACAATGCAACAGTTTCACAGTCTTTTTTACCTATCATGCCATTTTTCACCAAAAAATTTGTTAAATGGTATTGTTTTTAAACTGCTGCATTAGAATGGAGATAGCTATATTGTATTTTAAGATTGGCCTTCATAAAACTTGATTTTACTGTCACAAATATCCATTTACCTAGCTCTGCAAAGTGTCGCTAGGTAAACTCAATTCCCGACAGTCAAATCTACGTTTTACGCAGGCCAAGCTTAAATTACAATACAGTTATCACCTAATTACACAATAAACATTCACAGACACTATTTTATCTTAATACAGGTTTTGATACATGTTAAGTGCAGTTTTGTTACCAAATCCTTTTTTAACAAGTTTAACAAACATAGATGCAACATAATTATAAAATAAATTTATTCACAAGCAATGTAAAATTCTAGTCTTTATTTTTATACAAACTTCACTTGTAATTACACATAAAAATCTGTGTCCAGTTTTTTTTCTTCTGAAATAACATATCAAAACGACAAAATAAGAAGAAGCACAAACATTCCCCAAAAGTATTTTATGTCAGCAAGAAGATATACAGTTTCAATGTCCATTTCATTTGTAGACAGGACTTGTGTTCTACATTATTTATTTTCGTCTGTGAATTAAATAGTTATCAAAGGTACCAGGATTATAATTTAGTACGCCAGACGCGCGTTTCGACTACATAAGACTCTTCAGTGACGCTTATATCAAAATATTTATAAATTGTTACAATATTTGTCAATTTTTTCATTTTTAAGAATTTCCTGTCTTTATTGAGCTAAATTACCAATCAATGGAAAATATTCTAAACTAAAACCTCAATACTTTTTTAAAGTACACAGATTTATATTTTATCATTTAACATTTAATTCTGAAAATTAGAGAAAAAATATTAAAGCCAAGACTAAATTTTGAGTTATTTAAAATGTACTTTTTTCTCAGTTTGGATTTTGTAAAATCAGGAAGTACCATTATATTCAACATTCTAATTAAAATACATTTTCGGGTAATAATGGTACAAAGGATGAAAAAGTACAAGGTTTTCTGATTGGTTAGACAATTCACAAAAGAGGTTAAAGGTTGTTCCAAAAGTATAAAATGTGGAATCTGTCCTCAGTGACATGAATGAAGAGAGCACCTCTAGCATATAATAAATATGATCCTATGTAAACTTACGTTTTACCAGAAGAAACATAAATTGGAGCTGGTAATCGTTTACGACCAGTCACAAATCGGAGAAATCTACTCCTGTCTTCTGTAGAGAACATTTTTTTGTTAATAAATTAGCTAGTTAGTTTTCTTGTTTGAATTGCTTTACATTTATCATTTCGAGGCCTCCTTTTAGCTGACTATCCGGTATGGGGTTTGCTCATTGTAGAAGGCCCTCTGAACCAATATTTGTAAATTTCTGTGTCATTTTGGTCTCTTGTGAAGAGTTATCTCATTGGCCATTATACCACATCTTCTTTTTTATATATATCGGTCTAAGCTGAACCACTGGGTCCACACTTCAAGAAAAAATGCAATCAATCTGACCAAATAACCTGTAAAACTGTAAACATTGTGTATAAATAGAAAATAATTTATCAAATTCTATATGAGTTAATACACTGATACACACACTGGAAAAAAAATGGATGAAGTGATTGTTTCTCTTGAAGTTCAAATTTTTCTACTGGTGTTTTTGCACTGTCATTAATTTTGGAACAAACAAAAAAATGCAACAAGGAAGTTACAACATAACAAGAATGTGTCCTAAGTACACGGATGCCCCACTCGCACTATCAATTTCCATGTCCAAATAAATATGATCCTATGTAAACTTACGTTTTACCAGAAGAAACATAAATTGGAGCTGGTAATCGTTTACGACCAGTCACAAATCGGAGAAATCTACTCCTGTCTTCTGTAGAGAACTTTTCCAATGCTTGCCACATGTATTTAACAGTAGAACAATCCTCCTCAATGTCGTCATAATGTACTGTAAAGATAAATTACTATTACGAAAAGTCAAATCAATATAATACAAATGCTTGATTATTTATCTACATGTATATTAATAACACAAAATGTTTAAAAAAATATATAACCAATATATTCTATTGTATGGTGACAATCAGATTATGTCATCTTTCACTAGAATGGCTGTATGTAATCATAACAATAGCAAATATTGAGATCTTAGATAAGCATGAACAAAAATAAGCAAAAAAATACCAGCATATACACCACATACATTAAATTCATTATATTAGCAATTCATAAAATGTTTTTTTTTTTATAATAATACTATTTTCAATACAATGTAAAATAATGTAATCTTTTCAGTCAGTTTAACATAATGTAATCTTTTCAGTACATTGTAAAAAAATTTCTTTACTAGTATAATGTATTAAATTTCATGAAATGTGTAGCCCACCACATTCTGATATTTGTGCCTGTCAAATCAGGAGCCTGTAATTCAGTGGTAACCCACCACATTCTGATATTTGTGCCTGTCAAATCAGGAGCCTGTAATTCAGTGGTAACCCACCACATTCTGATATTTGTGCCTGTCAAATCAGGAGCCTGTAATTCAGTGGTAACCCACCACATTCTGATATTTGTGCCTGTCAAATCAGGAGCCTGTAATTCAGTGGTAACCCACCACATTCTGATATTTGTGCCTGTCAAATCAGGAGCCTGTAATTCAGTGGTAACCCACCACATTCTGATATTTGTGCCTGTCAAATCAGGAGCCTGTAATTCAGTGGTAACCCACCACATTCTGATATTTGTGCCCGTCAAATCTGGAGCCTGTAATTCAGTGGTAACCCACCACATTCTGATATTTGTGCCTGTCAAATCAGGAGCCTGTAATTCAGTGGTAACCCACCACATTCTGATATTTGTGCCCGTCAAATCTGGAGCCTGTAATTCAGTGGTAACCCACCACATTCTGATATTTGTGCCCGTCAAATCTGGAGGCTGTAATTCAGTGGTTGATGTTTGTTGATGTGTTACATATTTGTTTTTTGTTCATTTTTTTGTTAATAAATTAGCTAGTTAGTTTTCTTGTTTGAATTGCTTTACATTTATCATTTCGAGGCCTCCTTTTAGCTGACTATCCGGTATGGGGTTTGCTCATTGTAGAAGGCCCTCTGAACCAATATTTGTAAATTTCTGTGTCATTTTGGTCTCTTGTGAAGAGTTATCTCATTGGCCATTATACCACATCTTCTTTTTTATATATATCGGTCTAAGCTGAACCACTGGGTCCACACTTCAAGAAAAAATGCAATCAATCTGACCAAATAACCTGTAAAACTGTAAACATTGTGTATAAATAGAAAATAATTTATCAAATTCTATATGAGTTAATACACTGATACACACACTGGAAAAAAAATGGATGAAGTGATTGTTTCTCTTGAAGTTCAAATTTTTCTACTGGTGTTTTTGCACTGTCATTAATTTTGGAACAAACAAAAAAATGCAACAAGGAAGTTACAACATAACAAGAATGTGTCCTAAGTACACGGATGCCCCACTCGCACTATCAATTTCCATGTCCAATGGAACGTGAAATTGGATAAAAAATCTAAATTTGCAATAAATATAGAAAGATCATACCATATGGAACATGTGTACTAAGTTTCAAGTTGTTTGGTCTTCAACTTCATCAAAAACTACCTTGACCAAAAACTTTAACCCGAAACTCTCTTTCATTTTCTATGTTCAGTAGACCATGAAATTGGGGTCAAAAGTCTAATTTGGCATTAAAATTAGAAAGATCATATTATAAGCAACAAGTGTACGAAGTTTCAAGTTGATTGGACTTCAGCTTCATCAAAAACTACCTTGACCAAAAACTTTAACCTGAAGCGGGACGAACGAACGGACGAACGAACGAACGGACGAACTGAGGCACAGACCAGAAAACATAATGCCCCATCTACTATTGTAGGTGGGGCATAAAAAATACTGCAGTTTCTGAAAAGTAAAAACAACAGAAGAACAGAAGACACCATTTTTTCCTTTTTGTTTTTTACTTTCTAGTACGCAAAGGTTCGTTAACAGAGAAATATGGACTAAACAAAGTATCACTGATATATATACAGGGGTGTTATGTTAGTTTTGCCTCTATATTATTTTCCTTTCAATCTAACTAGCTTAAACCAATCTATGTGTACACATTTAAAATAGATCTGTTCACTTTAGATCAATTTAACTTAAACTACCTCTTATGTTGTTTTAGTTGAGACAGATTAAAGTCCGATTAAAATTGTACACAATAGACCTTTAATCCATCTTAAGTGAACCAATCTAGTTTAAATCAATTCAAATATGAATGGGTCTTAAGGTGGTACCTAACACTACAGGGAGATAACTCTGTAAAATCAGCTGAACATTTTAATAATACGCTGTATTGTAAAGGGAATATAAAGCTTCTCAATGATCAAAATTGGTGTTTGTCAAATTGTTATATAACCAGTGTATTTTTACTGACAAAACAGTTGGTTCAAAATGTTTTTTTTTGTTTTTTTTTGTTAAAGGGTCAACGTAAATACTTTGTCAAAATTTTATGAAAATTAAACGAGCCAAATTAATATTAGTGAAAGTGTTGGGTACCACCTTAAACAAGTCATTTTTAATAGGAACATAAAAATTATTTCTTTCTAATGGGTAACATTTATAAATTTGATAAACAACATACACCTACCAGAACGTTTTAAAGCCTCTATTGTAATATCTGGGTTGCCACTAATCCTGTGTTCCAGTTCTTGCCATGTAAGTAGGTCAAATACAGCTTGGGGTACTGTCTTCAGCAAACCTTTTCTGATGGCAGAAATCTACAATATAGTTACACATTTATTATACAAGTTCAATTTTAGCTACTGAGCTTTACTTGATGGTGCAAGTATTTAAGGAAAGTAACATAAAACCTGTAATATGCAATATATTTACTTCAAAATCAGCTAAATATGTGAGAAGGTGTTTAGAACAAAAGACTGTACAACTGCTATTTTTTTAGCCAAAACATTAAACTAATCAAAGCGCGAAAGCACTGTAAAGGCAGTTAATTACAGGTTGTGTGTATTTCTAGTCCAGTTATATCATTATCTTCCATAGAACAGAGGTGGTTTGTAGAATTTAAGATTTAGAGTTCTTTTGTACCTAGTTCACCTATATCTATAGTCTACTGTTTACAGTATATTTTCTGTGCCTTGCCATGAAATGCATTTTTAGCCATGACCTTGTCAGTTTGCTTTAAATTTATGAGTTTGACTGTCCCTTTGGTGTCTTTCGTCCCTCTTCTTTAGACATATAAGAACTTTTCCTTTTCAATATAAATAGACTATTTTTAATTATTGATTGTATACACATATTCTATGACTCCCATAAAAAATAGTTCACAAAGATTGACTAGTCTCTGTACTGTGTGTATAGCAAGAACATCAAGTAACATAATGGTAAATGTACGTAGTAACACATCAACTTTTTTGATGACCATACCTGCCAACTGTCAGTATTTGCAGAGTATTTCCACCATCGAGCTCGAGGCTCCCAAATGGAAATTTTGTAAGAGCAATTTTGTCGACTATTTTAAAGAAAACAATTAATTCAACAATGGCAATGAGCTTGTTTATGCACGAAGAAGCCAAAAACCACATTAGAATATATTTGAAGGGAATCCATGACAAATCGCCCCACTTTTTCACTAACTCGCCCCACTATAAAAAAAAACTGCCCCAACCTGGATAACCAAATCGCCCCACTTGTGAAATGTGTTATATCCCTTAATATTACTCCTGCCAACTTGCCCCACCTAATAGAAAACGATAATATCTAGATAAATATATTATTAACCAGGAAGAATTTACTAATGCCAACTCGCCCCACTCATGTAAAAAGATGTTATCCCGTTGTATATAAGTTAAATTCCGTTAATATTACTCCTGCTAACTGGTCCCACCTAATGGAAATCGGTGAAATCTAGATAAATATATTATTAACCAGGATGAATTTAGTAATGCCAACTCTCCCCACTTATGGAAAAAGATGTTATCCCGTTGAATATAAGTTAAATTCCTTATATTGCATTATGATACAATTAACAGGTTTCTTTTCAATTATTATGCAAATAACTAAGCTTCAAAACTTAGTTATTCTTCAACAATACATTTTTTTTTTAGAATTATAATTTCAGTATATCAATAATAGTAATTAAATAAATTTTCGGTTTGTTTGTATTCTGTGTAGATTAGTTTTCATTAAAGTGGTGCGAGTTTTTATTTTTAATTACATATATATATATTAATCTAAATATTACCGTTTTTTTATAAGTAGGGCGGGTTGGCAGGAGTAAAATATTTAACATGATTTAACCAATTTCACATGTGGGGCGATTTGATAAATCAGTTTGTGGCGGTTTTTTTAAAAGTGGGCGATTAGCCAGTGGGGCGACTTGTCCTGCTTCCATTTGAAGACCCCCTTGAAGGTTTTGTATGACTATATGAACCATCTTTCACGTAAAACCCCCATGTGCATTTTGAAAAGTTGGCAGATATGTTTCTAACTCCAGGCAAAATCTACCGGTATGAATGAAAAAGAAGTTTTCAATTAAGGCTCTGTGGCCATAACAGCTGTCTCATTAGCATTTTAACCACTTCCCATATTTGCAATTAAAACAATAGAAGAAAATTATTCAACGCAAAAACAAAACTTACTTGTAAATATGAAATTCTCTTTACGGTATGAGTTTTTCTCATTGTTTGAGATTGTACAGTAGTACCTGTAACTGCTTATACCTATTTCTTATTCACTTTTGCTTGATAAACTCACTAAATATCATGTATATACATTGTACCACATCTCCTTATTTTCATATGCATTCCAATAACATGAACAATTGTAATTCAATTCTATATACCAAAGCAAAATGAACTGCACCACTTTCATTCACTAGTATGCATCTTTTGGCAAAATACAAGTTCTTAAATGACACAAGATATATTTATTGATAAAAAAATAAAATTTAGTATACAACTCTTTAACAGGTATAAAAAAAAAAGCACAGCTGTGTCATAACTTGTGAAATCTGTGCTGAAAACATAGACATTGATGGTATTTGAGTAATTCCATATGTGAAGCTCAACATTAGCTCGTCAGTTGGTGGTGGACAGTTATAGTTCCTTTCTGCAGGCTAGGATGAATGACTTTTCAGGAAAACCAATTTCACAAATCAAAACTTTCCTCTAGATTTCTCCTACAATATTCATCCAGTTTAGTTCTTTTGATTTAATTGGACACTGTCCTGATTTTTAATTTTGCAAACCATTCAGTCTCTTGCTTGCAAATGGTGCATGAAAATAGGATGGGTATGGCAGTAGACAAGTCTCTTTAAAGTGGGTTTGTGCCCTGAAAAAAAGTTTTATAACTTAAGTTTTTTTTAAACTTGTGCAACACACATACCTAAATAACTATAACATAGAAGAGAGCATCATTCGTGTCAATGTTTTGTTCCTGTTTACATTGTCATTGATATTTTTTCAGAAAGCCTGAGGCATAGCTCATGAATTCCTGTCATTACATCCTAAATTAACATAATTACTGCTAGAATAATTATCAGTATGATATACGTACACTATCATTGTACAGCCCAAGTCTTCAGTATATATAATTGTTGCATTCATTCACTCCTGTGTTCAGTCGTTCAAAAATATTTAAACATCAACAAATGAACTTTTATAAGGACAAGAAAACACTAGAAAAGATATGTACATACAACCTGTGTTTAAGTGTATTTGAAAGAGAAATATATCTGGTTAAACGATGTATAAAGAAGGAAAAAATTGTAGATATTGCATTACGATGCTTTCTACCTAATAGCACGTGGATATGTTTACATATTTAGACTTGACCCAGTATGACCCGTACCTTGTAGGTCACCGCCGTCGTTTAAACACTAGACTACAGTCGTGTATAAGACAATAAAATGCTTAAGCCTGTATTATTTGTGTGAAGTAAATGTGTTTTTTCTGTACATTTAAATTGTTTTACCTGATAGCAAGGACGTATATCTATCCGTTTCCTTCTCAATTCACTTTGTCAATTTCTTCGAGCTTCTTCAAAACATACGTATTACTGCGCCCGGAAGTGAAAAAAATATTAGAAATCCTCGTAAAATAATGCTATTTTCAATTTTGTGGAATCCATTTTGTTATATTTATTATATAAAGATAAAAAAAGTTACGATTAATTATGAATTTGCATATCATTATACGGAACGTTTATGGACTATTTTTCCATAGCTGTAAGTCGGTCATTTTGGCGGGAAATCATGTACGCATACACACGTAGATTGGCTGGTACCTGATCGTAATGTTACACATCAGATATATCAAATAGCTAATACCCGGAACGTAGTACCGGGAACCAGGATAATACGTAGACAACATACATAACTAATACCGAAATTGAAAACGCTTTACGGTTTCTCGTTTATAAACCGAATTCAGCTTTGAATTATAGAAGATGCAATATTAATCATGTTCAGTCGACTTTTCATTGTTATATCAACGTCTGAACTAATTAAAAAATCTTTAGATGTCAGATAACACTCGAAATTGACCCGACCTCTTTCCACACGGAATACAAATAATGATAGTTTGTAGTCGGGTTGACTGCTTATAATGCAAAATACACATTAATAACAAGTTCTATAAAACGAACAATACTCACTGATCGTTTCTTTAGTCCCCAATGTAAATGAAAGAAACAAAAACCATATCATACCATAAAAAGAAGAGGAGAAATTCGAACATTTCCGGATCTATTTCTGGCCAAAAGACCCCCTGCATAGATTGCGTATGAAAAGATGAACCTCATGACTTGAAAGTCAGGCCTTAAAGCACTGCCTTTAAAAAAAATTATATGAACATCGACTTTAAACAGTTTGTCAGAATGACCTCTTGATCCTTGCTGTCTCATGATATAAGTACTAGAACACACAAAGGATTTTCAAATTGTTTTATTTCATTTCTGAAAAAGATTGACACTGATGAAGGCCATTTGTTGACCAAATAAAGAGTTATCAATCTGCAATCATTTCATCTTATTTGTTACAGAAGCATTGTTATTACTATCATTGTACTGCTTACCAAACTTGTTTATTTCTTCACTAAAAATCATATAATACATAATTATGTAATGTTCTGGTCTTGATAAAATTTGTAAGTACCTGCTGATCAAACTCTGACATTCTGATTTGTCTGACTTTATTACAATATTCCTGTCTGTCATCATAGTCTAAAGGAAGGGGGTTTCCCTCACCGTCTACCTTCAGTTCTACAGGTGTACCATCAGTCATTGTTGTACTCCAGATTCTACCTGCTCCTGAGAACGTCTCTTTATCCATTGTTTCTAGCTGATCTATTAACTTTACCTATAAACAAAATTCTTACAATATAAATAATTAAATAATTGTAAGTTCTGAATTTCATTAATTTTATATACCTTAAATGTTCTCAATAGGAATGAGTATAATTAAGCTACCAGGCAAATATATCAATTTGTTTCCTCCCAATAGCCAACAATTTTTGGTATATATTTTATAATCTAAAACGTTTAATTCAGAAAAAGATAATTTCCTGATAAGAACTACAGTAAATGAGTTATACAAGTGCTATAAAGTTCTAGATTTAGATGGTTTAACATCAGCTCTGATAAAGAAATTTATTTAAAGATCATCCATATGATCTGATAAGATTTTCAGGCTCTACACACAAATACTGCCATATATAATCTTACATCAAGATGACCCATACCTCAGCTGCATCAACAGTATGATAGTCTCTTGTCCAGGTCACCCTCTCTCCACATATCATCTTCCAGATCAATGGGGGAAAAGATAGCACCTAAAATATACACAAATAGAAATAAGGCCTGTTTTTTCTACTGAAAACAACAAAATCTAACAGCTATCAATTTTTTTTCAGAATAGGTGGTGACCAGATCAACAGGATCATATTTGAACATTATAAATAAAGGCAACAGCATTATACCGCTGTTCAAAAGTCATTAATAAGTTGAAAGAAAACAAGGTCAAGGTTACAAACTAAAACTGAAGGTGACACATCAACTATAGGAGGAGGTTACAAACTAAAACGGAGGGTGACACATCAACTGTAGGAGGAAAATAACAGAACAACAGAAACATTGAAGTGCAACAAAAACAAATGCCAACATACATAGTAAAGGACTATTTGATGATAACAACTGCCAAATTCCTGACTTGGTATGGGACATTTTAAGAAAATATGGTGGGTTGAATTATGTTTGATGGTTGGCCAAACCTCCTGTTTATCAGTGTCTGTAAGTACTGAGGTACTGAGGGGTTGAGACTGCTTTCAATTCACACTTAAAATACTGCATTGTGTTTAGAATATAAAACTAGAGGCTCTCAAGAGCCTGTATCGCTCACCTGATTCTACTTGGGTTTTTGAAATCATATAAAAAAATATAAATTTGGCTAAAAGTGACAACACAACCTCATACGGAAAGGAACATTCAGGCTATGTTTAATTTCATTCAAAAGTCCCCCACTGGCGGCCATCTTGATCGGCTACAAAGTAACAACACTTGGTCAGCACCTCATAAGGAACATTCATGCCATGTTTGGTTTCATTCCATTCAGTGGTTCTCTAACAGAAGTCATTTGTATGCATTTCCCATAGAGTCCTATGTTAAACTAAGTCCCCCGCTGGCTGCCATCTTGGATAATGGATCGGCTACAAAGTGACAACACTTGGTCAGCACCACATTAGGAACATTCATGCCATGTTTGATTTCATTCCATTCAGTGGTTCTCTAAAAGAAGTCATTTGTATGCATTTCCCATAGGGTCCTATGTTAAACTAAGTCCCCCGCTGGCGGCCATCTTGGATGATGGATCGGCTACAAAGAAACAACACTTGGTCAGCACCTCATAAGGAACATTCATGCCATGTTTGGTTTCATTCCATTCAGTGGTTCTCAAAAAGAAGTCATTTGTATGCATTTCCCATAGGGTCCTATGTTAAACTAAGTCCCCCGCTGGCGGCCATCTTGGATAATGGATCAGCTACAAAGTAACAACACTTGGTCAGCACCACATAAGAGTCATTCATGCCATGTTTGGTTTTATTCCATTCAGTGGTTCTCTAAAAGAAGTCATTTGTATGCATTTCCCATAGGGTCCTATGTTAAACTAAGTCCCCCGCTGGTGGCCCCCTTGGATGATGGATCAGCTACATAGTAACAACACTTGGTCATCACCTCATAAGGAACATTCATGCCATGTTTGGTTTCATTCCATTCAGTGGTTCTCAAAAAGAAGTCATTTGTATGCATTTCCCATAGGGTCCTATGTTAAACTAAGTCCCCCGCTGGCGGCCATCTTGGATAATGGATCAGCTACAAAGTAACAACACTTGGTCAGCACCTCATAAGGAACATTCATGCCATGTTTGGTTTTATTCCATTCAGTGGTTCTCTAAAAGAAGTCATTTGTATGCATTTCCCATAGGGTCCTATGTTAAACTAACTCCCCCACTGGCGGCCATCTTGGATAATGGATCGGCTACAAAGTAACAGCACTTGGTCAGCACCTCATAAGGAACATTCATGCCATGTTTGGTTTCATTCCATTCAGTGGTTCTCTAAAAGAAGTCATTTGTATGCATTTACCATAGGGTCCTATGTTAAACTAAGTCCCCCACTGGCAGCCATCTTGGATGATGGATCAGCTACAAAGTAACAACACTTGGTCGGCACCTCATAAGGAACATTCATGCCATGTTTGGTTTCATTCCATTCAGTGGTTCTCTAAAAGAAGTCATTTGTATGCATTTCCCATAGAGTCCTATGTTAAACTAAGTCCCCCGCTGGCGGCCATCTTGGATAATGGATCGGCTACAAAGTAACAACACTTGGTCAGCACCACATTAGGAACATTCATGCCATGTTTGATTTCATTCCATTCAGTGGTTCTCTAAAAGAAGTCATTTGTATGCATTTCCCATAGGGTCCTATGTTAAACTAAGTCCCCCGCTGGCGGCCATCTTGGATGATGGATCAGCTACATAGTAACAACACTTGGTCAGCACCTCATAAGGAACATTCATGCCATGTTTGGTTTTATTCCATTCAGTGGTTCTCTAAAAGAAGTCATTTGTATGCATTTCCCATAGGGTCCTATGTTAAACTAAGTCCCCCGCTGGCGGCCATCTTGGATAATGGATCGGCTACAAAGTAACAACACTTGGTCAGCACCACATTAGGAACATTCATGCCATGTTTGATTTCATTCCATTCAGTGGTTCTCTAAAAGAAGTCATTTGTATGCATTTCCCATAGGGTCCTATGTTAAACTAAGTCCCCCCGCTGGCGGCCATCTTGGATGATGGATCGGCTACAAAGTAACAACACTTGGTCAGCACCTCATAAGGAACATTCATGCCATGTTTGGTTTCATTCCATTCAGTGGTTCTCTAGAAGAAGTTCAAAATGTAAAAAGTTAACGACGACGACGACGGACGACGACGACGGACGACGGACGCCAAGTGGTGAGAAAAGCTCACTTGGCCCTTCGGGCCAGGTGAGCTAAAAAATGGGGCTTATTTGGCATGCTTGTTTGGCATAACTTTTAGTCTTTGTAATAGGTTTGGCTAAGCAGGCTTAAAAAGTGATGCTGTAACTTATTAAGGTAAACAATCTTTGAAAAATGTTTAAGCATGTTAAGTGGATCCTTAAAAATGACTCATTATAACTTACCAGATTTCCCCTTCCACAAAGACAAGCTCTCAGAACCTCTGAGGTTGTCCTTGCCACAAAGATAAGTTCCCTTGACCTACAAGAATTTTATTGACATGATGACTACTATCTTCAATAACTACCAGATTGTCATTGCAACAAAGAAAAGCTCCAATAACCGAAGATATTTTTCTTGAAAAAAGAATAGCTCCAATAACCCACCATATATCACTTGCCACAAAGACAAATGTCAATAACTTACTAGAATTTCTTGCCAAGAATACAAGCTTTTTTTACCTACCAGATTTTCCTTGCCACGAAGACAAGCTCCCATAAGTTGTCCTATCCACTCATATTTAGTAAAATCTCGACATTGATGATTTAATATGTAAACATCCCTATGAATGTTAGAATCATCTCCAACCTAAAAACATAAAAGCATAGAAAATCTATATCATAATACTCATATCATCTTATAAAAGTCCATAAAAAGATTTGTTTTTGTTTATTTTAAATTTCTCAATATTTTATTTGGAATGAAATATCACTTAAACATTCAACTCTTTCAATACCACTAAATAGTTGTTCTTGTAGACATCAAATAAAATACAATTTAATATCATGCTTTAAAAAGCCCAATACTTATCAAAGGTACCAGGGTTATAATTTAATACATGTCGTCTACATAAGACTCATCAGTGACACTCAGATCAAAATAGTTAAAAGGCCAAACAAGTACAAACTTGAAGAGCATTAAGGACTCAAAATTCCAAAAAACTTATGTCAAACTTAGAAAATGTGAATTTATTTAAGAGAGAAAGTATGACCAAATCAATAAAAGTATAATATAAATGTCTAACACTGTTTCCTATTCTAATTTCAATGCAAAGCAAAATGGATATCCACAAATACTTCCATGTTGAGGTATAGGTGAAAAAATCAGACAAATTAAACATATGAAAATACTTCATTTGTTTTAAAGAATAATCTGTGATTAAGTGTTATGAGGACAGTTGATGTCAGTTTGTCTTTAGATTTTCATTTTTTAGTTGGTATTTCCAACCTAGTATTCTGAAATATTTTATTAAAGAAAGCTCAATTATGAACATAATCATTAATACCATAGATACAACAAAGAATAACATTTAAATTATATCTATTAAAACCTGGTTAGGAGACCTGGTGAAGAATGCTATCTAGAGGTAAAGCTGAATCATTGTTATAGGACAGAGTTCCTCAGAAAGATTCTCCTCCCTTGGTATACCTCCCCCTTTTTATATTTAAAATACCTGGTTAAGAGATCTGATAAAGAATGGTAGAGGTTGGTTACTGGACAGAGTTCCTCAGAAAGATCTGACAAACTATCCCTAAATCCCCCTCCCTTGTTAACATCCTTTTATTTTCATTAATACCTGGTTAGGAGATCTGATGAAGAATGATAGAGGGAGAGCTGCATCACTGGTTACTGGACAGAGGTCCTCAGAAAAATCAGATAAACTATCCCTGAAACCCCCTCCCTTGTTACCCCCTCCCTTTTTATATTGATTAGTACCTGGTTAGGAGATCTGATGAAGAATGGTAGAGGTAAAGCTGCATCACTGGTTACTTGACAGAGTTCCCCAGAAAAATCTGACACACTATCCCTGAATCCCCCTCCCTTGTTACCCCCCTTTTTATATTGAATAATACCTGGTTAGGAGATCTGATGAAGAATGGTAGAGGTAAAGCTGCATCACTGGTTACTGGACAGAGTTCCTTAGAAAGATCTGAAACACTATCCCTGAATCCCCCTCCCTTGTTACCCCCCTTTTTATATTGAATAATACCTGGTTAGGAGATCTGATGAAGAATGGTAGAGGTAAAGCTGCATCACTGGTGACTGGACAGAGTTCCTTAGAAAGATCTGACACACTATCCCTGAACCCCCTCCCTTGTTACCCCCCTTTTTATATTGATTAATACCTGGTTAGGAGATCTGATGAAGAATGGTAGAGGTAAAGCTGCATCACTGGTGACTGGACAGAGTTCCTTAGAAAGATCTGACACACTATCCCTGAACCCCCTCCCTTGTTACCCCCCTTTTTATATTGAATAATACCTGGTTAGGAGATCTGATGAAGAATGGTAGAGGTAAAGCTGCATCACTGGTGACTGGACAGAGTTCCTCAGAAAGATCAGATAAACTATCCCTGAATCCTCCTCCCTGATCAATTACACCTTCTGACATAAACTTACACTCCCACCATTGGTCAAAGCGTGATGACCATCTGCAAATAGAAATTTTTAGAGTAAACATGACTGCAATATATTGATTTTATAAAAAAAATATGTAATACTGGAGTTTTGCATTAAATCATCAACCAGAATATGTCCATAGTACACGGATGCCCCATTCGCACTATCATTTTCTATGTTAAGGGGACCTTAAAAATGGGGTAAAAACACTAATTTGGCTTTAAAATTTGAAAGATCATATCATAGGGAACATGTAAACTAAGTTTCAACTTCAACTTCATCAAAAACTACCTCAGCCAAAAACTTTAACCTGAAGGGGACAGACGAAAGAATGAACAGAGGGACTAATGGACAAACGAACGAACACACAGACCAGAAAACATAATGCCCATAAATGGGACATAAAAACATAAAACTACTTTTTCCATTTACATAAAATTTGTTATTAGAGACTATTTGAATTTTGAAATAGAATATTCGGAATGCAGATCATTAAATTTGAGGCTATTCAGCCTACATCTTTTATTCTGTCATATTTAGCTTTAGATAGAAAATCAAAATGAAAATTTAAAGAACAAATGAACAACAGTTGTCATATTCCTGATTTTGATGAAGCATTTTGAGAAGAAAATAGTGGGTTAAACCTGGTATTAATTTATAGCTATTTAAATCTCCTACTTTACCATTATTCCTTAATACATTTACATGACATTACAAATTATTTAATAAAGCCATAACCATTGTGAATCATGTCCATACCTATAGTCTAAACATTTACTATTTCTATCTCTTGGTTTTAATCCTTCATAAATCTGTGAGAAAATAGAATTTTTAAAATCTGGATCATTCCCTGGTTCACACCGATGTTCCATTGCAGCTCTTCTATTTATATACAGCTTAGGTGTATCTGATGGTCTTCTGAAAAATATAATTATACATTATAATAATTCTTTATAGATAAATAGAGGCTCCAAGCCATCTGTATAGCTCACCTGGTACTTACAAACTATACATTATTTTCATCAGTAAAAGATAAACTCCTTTAAGGGGCCCTCACAGAGCCAATCAACATATCTTTTATTTAATAGTAAAGAAATCAACAAAACTCTTGATCATACATCACATTTTTTCTTTATCTTTAGAAAATAGATATGTTTGATCTTTCCCTTATTTTCTTACTGAAAATGAATAGATTATTAATAAAGCAAGGCTCTTTCATGTTACTTAGTCTGAAATAAACAAGAACATAGGTGCCCCACTCGCAAGTTCGGTTTTTCTTAGCTTCCCGTCAAGCGTTCATGTGACCATTTAATGATAAAGCACATGGAAATTGTTTACAAGTATCCATGAAGTCACGGAGGAGTACTTTACGCTGTCGTCTCGTGTCAATTTTAGGACAAATAACAAACCAAAAAGTTTATTAGCAAACTGTTTATACAGATTCAGGCACATGTAATGATGTGTGATGATATCATTGACCATGATGCAGCGGATATTCATAACTGACACGATAACCATTCTGTCTCAAACAAATCGGGTTCAGAATCTGTGGAGCCTGACTTTATGGAACCAATTTCAGTGGTTAAATATTCGACAGCAGCTTGAAGTATGGCATATTTTCTACAAATCGTTGTGAAGACGACAAAAATGAAACCACTCCTCCGTGACTTAAATCTTCATGGATATCTGTAAACACGCCTGTACGGAGGAAGGGCTCATTTGAAATGTTAATGGATATAGATCATGCCAAATCAATAAGAAGCAACCCTAACTACACAAAGATGTAGAGAAAATGAATGGTTAGCTTGAAAAATAAATATACTCTCTCTATATTAAATCTATCTTCGATTGCAATGAGTATGCCCCTTTAGGATAAAGGGGGGGCTGCCCCACTCATTGCAATTATTCTCTTTCTTACAATATTAAATATACCCAAACTGTGTGAATTCAATTAAAACATGTCCTTAGGAGCTATGCTGCCAATTTTTTTTATGCATTAAAAACATTTCAGTACAGACCATTTACTTTTAATGGGGTGCTATGGATTTCACCCCTAACTTTAGATTTCTTTGGTTTTCATTAAAACCTGGCAAAAATATAACCTTATCACATATAATTAAATATTGTTAGAAATATGAAAACAGTCGGATGTCTTAATACTTTTTTTATTCAAGTTGCCTTTTTTTCAATTGAGGAAGATTCAATGGTTATTTTTTTTTTTATTAAAAATACACTCTTTAATAATTGTCTTATAAATCTATAATATATACATTTTTCTGATGAAAATACTCTACTCATGAAAACATTTTAGTCAAGAAGCATACATGTCTGAATATATTTCTTTAAAACAGTTCTAGTCATAATGACATTCCTTGTTTATAAGTATTCCAGTATTTAATAATTATATCATATTTTATGTCATAAATTGGATAATGACACTATGTTAAAGTTTCAGTTTTGGTTAAAAAAAAAATTATCTGAAAATGCCTGTTCATTTGATGTTGGTTTTCAGAATGTCCAGTGTTTGTTGTTTTAAAATGTTTTTTTCTTCACAAGAAACTTGGTTTAGTGTAACTGCTTGTTTAAACTGTATTTTGGCTGATAAAATAAAATATTTTTCCTACCTACCGACCCTTCAGTCTGAAGGTACAGTCGGAAAACAGCAAACAAACATATTTTTAAGGTTGGCCTTATTGTCCGGAAACTAAACACGTCTTCACATGTACGACGCAAACAACGACATGATACCATTATACAAAGGTGGTATAAAAATCACAAAATCCGTTTTTTAACCAAAACACTCTTGAAAGTAAATATAAACAAGAATGTGTCCAAAGTACACGGATGCCCCACTCACACTATCATTTTCCATGGACCGTGAAATTAGGTAAAACTCTAATTTGGCATTAAAATTAAAAAGACTGTACTATAGGGAACAAATGTACTAAGTTTCAAGTTAATTGGACTTCAACTTCATCAAAAACTACCTTGACCAAAAACTTTAACATGAAACTCCCACTTTCATTTTCTATGTTCATTGGACTGTTAAATTGGAGTCAAAAGTCTAATTTGGCTTTATAATTAAAAAGAGCATATCATAAGCAACAAGTGTACTAAGTTTCAAGTTGATTGGACTTCAGCTTCATCAAAAACTACCTTGACCAAAAACTTTAACCTGAAGCGGGACAAATGAACGGACAGACGGATGAACCAAAAACCTTAAAAAGGATCTTTCAAAAGTAAATGGAGATGACACAAAACAGCCAAGATAGATTTCCAGTACTATTTAAAACCTGCAGGAAATTAAAGTTAAAAGAAGTAAGATACAAAGAACATAAATCCTTCCCACCACCATTTCAAGTTCAAACAACATTGCCAAGAAATTTTGCGACAGTAAACCACTTTACGGCATTCCACACGCGAATGGAAGTAGTACCTCCGGCCAAAGGGAACCCAGTCGAAGTGGTAGGGGTGTGCCCTATAAGTGTTGTCCAAATTAGGAAGAAACTTTATAAAACTGTACACTGACATTGTACTTACATTCATGTTACACAAATTTAATTTCTATTTAAAAACACATTTTATTTATACACTTACCATTATAATAGTTTACAACCATTTTAAAGTTAAAGACAATTCGAAAAATTATAGATCAACTCTAAATTTAGTAACTTCATTTGCATTGTACTATGTTTGATTCATTTTCTGTTCAACATTACATAATGATATAGAGTATCCCATAGCAACGTCAACAATGGACAATTATGACGTCACATACATGTTACCGTTTTTTTGTACTTCAGGGGTTCTAATTTTGTATACTTGGTCCTGATGAAGCCGATCTAATCGGCAAAACATGTCGACAATAAAAGATGCAGTTTACTTAAGTGTTGTTGTCAATGTAGCGGTATTTGATTTTTTTATGTGACAACCCTGCATACCATCTGGTATCCACTTAAGGGAACTCTACCAGCACAAAACATAGAGGCGTTGGTTCAGCAGCTCTTTATTTATCTTTTGATATTCCATCTGAACCCCTGCATCCCCGGATCCGCCTATACCACACAGCGCCGACCCCACGGCCATCTCTATACCGAGCAAGAACGAAGAATTCCAAGAAGCCAACAAACAACTGATACCATCAATTACTGCCAAGAAACCACCAAACAAAAGGAAACTTATATGAAGAACAAACAGAGGACTACATTCCTACAACAGGACGGCCAATATATCAAGATTTATATGTACCATCATTCTGTGCCATCATAAAATTAAATGTAAAATTATTTTAGTGTGAAACCTTAAAAAGGATCTTTCAAAAGTAAATGGAGATGACACAAAACAGCCAAGATAGATTTCCAGTACTATTTAAAACCTGCAGGAAATTAAAGTTAAAAGAAGTAAGATACAAAGAACATAAATCCTTCCCACCACCATTTCAAGTTCAACCAACATTGCCAAGAAATTTTGCGACAGTAAACCACTTTACGGCATTCCCGACGCGATTGGAAGTAGTACCTCCAGCCAAAGGGAACCCAGTCGAAGTGGTAGGGGTGTGCCCTATAAGTGTTGTCCAAATTAGGAAGAAACTTTATAAAACTGTACACTGACATTGTACTTACATTCATGTTACACAAATTTAATTTCTATTTAAAAACACATTTTATTTATACACTTACCATTATAATAGTTTACAACCATTTTAAAGTTAAAGACAATTCGAACCAGATGTTCCGCAGGGCGTAGCTTTATACGACCGCAGAGGTTGAACCCTGAACGGTAGGGGCAAGTATGGACAGCTCTAAATTTGGATTGTGATTAAATAGTTGACACAGCATAGGTTTCTGACACAGAATGAATGTGTTCTAATGAACTTAAAATGTTTGTTTTCTCTTAGAGCAATTCACTATGCTGTTGAATATTAATCCTCTCAAAAAAATGTTTGAAGAAATTTTCTTTTTTATTTATGAAATTTCAAATGAGAAAAATTGAACCCAATTTTTTTAATCACATCCCCCTTTCCCTTATTCCAAAACTAATCTCAATTAAAATTTCTAATGGAGTTTGCAACAATAACTACTCATTTAAATACATCATAAAATATTAAGATGTAAAAAAACTGCTTGTTATCACTGAATGGTAAAGATTATTTTAATTTATCAGTTGGTAGTAAAAAGTGAATATACATTGTATATTGTATATAACAAAGATTTAAGTTGATTCTGGACAAAGAAAGATAACTCCAATTAAAAAAAAATCTTGCTGTTGCACAATATTTTGCAATTAGATATTTCTTGCTTACTATTCTGGACAAAGAAAGATAACTCTAATTTAAAAAAAATTTGCTATTTCACAATATTGTGCAATTAGATATTTCTTGCCATTGCACAATACTGTGCAATTGAAGAGACTTGCTATTGCACAATACTTAATATAATAATTTTAGATCCTGATTTGGACCAACTTGAAAACTGGGCCAATAATAAAAAATCTAAGTACATTTTTGGATTCAGCATATCAAAGAACCCCAAGATTTCAATTTTTGTTAAAATCAGACTAAGTTTAATTTTGGACCCTTTGGACTTTAGTGTAGACCAATTTGAAAACAGGACCAAAAATGAAGAATCTACATACACAGTTAGATTTGGTATATCAAAGAACCCCATTTATTCAATTTTTGATAAAAATCAAACAAAGTTTAATTTTGGACCCCGATTTGGACCAACTTGAAAACTGGGCCAATAATCAAGAATCTAAGTACATTTTTAGATTCAGCATATCAAAGAACCTAACTGATTCATTTTTTGTCAAAATCAAACTAAGTTTAATTTTGGACCCTTTGGACCTTAATGTAGACCAATTTGAAAACGGGACCAAAAGTTAAGAATCTACATACACAGTCATGACAGTTAGATTCGGCATATCAAAGAACCCCAATTATTCAATTTTTATGAAATCAAACAAAGTTTAATTTTGGACCCTTTGGGCCCCTTATTCTGTTGGGACCAAAACTCCCAAAATCAATACCAACCTTCCTTTTATGGTCATAAACCTTGTGTTTAAATTTCATAGATTTCTATTTACTTATACTAACGTTATGGTGCGAAAACCAAGAAAAATGCTTATTTGGGTCCCTTTTTGGCCCCTAATTCCTAAACTGTTGGGACCTAAACTCCCAAAATCAATACCAACCTTCCTTTTGTAGTCATTAACATTGTGTTTAAATTTCATTGATTTCTATTTACTTAAACTAAAGTTATTGTGCGAAAACCAAGAATAATGCTTATTTGGGCCCTTTTTTGGCCCCTTATTCCTAAACTGTTGAAACCAAAACTCCCAAAATCAATCCCAACCGTTCTTTTGTGGCCATAAACCTTATGTCAAAATTTCATAGATTTCTATTAACTTAAACTAAAGTTATAGTGCGAAAACCAAGAAAATGCTTATTTGGGCCCTTTTTGGCCCCTAATTCCTAAAATGTTGGGACCAAAACTCCCAAAATCAATACCAACCTTCCTTTTGTGGTCATAAACCTTGTGTAAAAATTTCATAGATTTCCATTCACTTTTACTAAAGTTAGAGTGCGAAAACTAAAAGTATTCGGACGACGACGACGACGACGACGACGACGACGACGCAGACGACGACGCCAACGTGATAGCAATATACAACGAAAATTTTTTCAAATTTTGCGGTCGTATAAAAATTATAGATCAACTCTAAATTTAGTAACTTCATTTGCATTGTACTATGTTTGATTCATTTTCTGTTCAACATTACATAATGATATAGAGTATCCCATAGCAACGTCAACAATGGACAATTATGACGTCACATACATGATACCGTCTTTTTGTACTTCAGGGGTTCTAATTTTGTATACTTTGTCCTGATGAAGCCGATCTAATCGGCGAAACATGTCGACAATAAAAGATGCAGTTTACTTAAGTGTTGTTGTCAATGTAGCGGTATTTGATTTTTTTATGTGACAACCCTGCATACCATCTGGTATCCACTTAAGGGAACTCTACCAGCACAAAACATAAGAGGCGTTGGTTCAGCAGCTCTTTGTTTATCATATAAGTATAAATATATATCATTAAGCATTGTGTATACATTCATGACATTCTAATTACACAGTATTGTACAATAGATATGTACATTTGTTTTGTGTCAGAAACCTATATGTTTATGTCAAAAATTTTATCGCAATCCAAATTCAGAGCTGTATCAAGCTTGAATGTTGTGTCCATATTTGTCCTAACTGTTCAGGGTTTCGACCTCTGTGGTCGTATAAAGTGTGCCCTGAGGAGCATCTGGTTCCATTTGTAACAAGGCACAACCCTAGAGCAGTAAAAAAACTCCACCAAAATTCAAACTTGATCTTGGTTTTATGGTTAAAAGTATTGTGTATAAGTTTCATAACATTTGGTTGAGCAAACTAAAGTTAGATAACTGAAACGAAAATATTCAGCAAATTTTTACATATGTGAAGGGGCATAACTCTAAAACGGTATTACTATCGCCACCAAAATTCAAACTTGATCAGTGTTTGTGGTAATGAGAATTTTGTATAAGTTTCATAACATTTGGTTAAGACAAACTAAAGTTAGAGAACAGAAACTAAAATTTCCAGCTACTTTTCTATTTGTAAAGTAGCATAAAAACGCTAAAATGGTAAAAGTGACGCAACTAAAATTCAAACTTGACTTGTGAATTGTGGTTATAAGCATTGTGTATAAGTTTCATACAATTTGGTTCAGGCAAATCAAAGTAAGAGAACAGAATTTTTTTTTTGGATATATGGAGGTACGTATAAGTAAAGGAAGAACGTACATACTTACAGAAGAACAAGGATAAAACTCAATACGGTGGGAGCATAACAACAGCAGTATGACATTTTAATCAGTCATTCCCAATACTTTGGATACACTCGGGCTTTTATCACGTTTACGTACGTACATATAGTTAACAAGTAAAAGTAGAGCAGAAAATGTTCATTCATGAAATTTTTATGAATGAAAACGCTATCAAGCGTAGATTTTTTTAGATTTTCTCTTCAGGGCATGGCAGATCATCCGCGAAGTAGTGTTTGTGATACTCATTTTCAAAATGAAGTTAAATTCATCTTAATCGTCGGTGAACATTCAATTCTTTTTTATTCAAGCTGTAATCTTTTCAGTCAAAAGAGTAGTTACTCAAAATTTTAAAAGAATCTTCCAAGAACCAGAATTCAAACACTAGTATTAGTACTAAATTATCTTGGAGCGGTTAAAATGCGATAATCTGTCAACATAAGTTGTATAGAAAGTAGCCTATGGAAAGTAGCAATAGCAAGCTATAGCAAACTTTCCAAAAAATAATATAATTTCTCCCTAAAATAAATGTAGTATAAATAATATTATAAAAAGAAAACAACCAACAAGCATATCTAAATCCATCATGAAATCATAACAAATAAGTAAATACCTTTCCTACACACAAAAAATAAATAAAAGAAAAAAAACGCATCTAAATTTTTCCAAACTAAATGTTCTTGTACTTATTTAATAAATGATAAATTCTAGTATATTTCTCCAAACAAAAGATTTAAACCCCCTTACAAGGTCAATTACCGTCAATATATCATACATTTCATTTATTTGGGTCATGTAGGATCAATATCAATAAAAATAACTATATTTCAACAAACAAAAGATTTAAACCCCTTACAAAGTCAAATACAATCAATAGATCATACTATTCTGTTATCTGGGCCATGTCATTTATGTGTTTACTGATAACCATAGTCATGTTTTAACAAGTTCAAATTTGCTTCCTGGTTGTTACATACAGAAAGTAATTTCCGCAGAGATTAGATGTTTTTTTGAGGTACATATTTATAGTTTTACTGTAAAAGTTTACTGATTATTCTTACTTTCACCTTAAGAGCAGCCTATATATATATGGTATTTTTGTACTTATTTGTTTATTTTTTAGTTGCGGCAAAGTCAAATATTTATGGAAAAGTCTGCATTTATTCAAAAACAAGTTGTTGGCATGACACAGGTTATGTTTTTCTCATATATGTTATGATGGTATGTGTACAGTTTGGAAATTAGTATGGCGTTCATTATCACTGAACTAGTATATATTTGTTTAGGGGCCAGCTGAAGGACGCCTTTGGGTGCGGGATTTCTCGCTACATTGAAGACCTGTTGATGACCTTCTGCTGTAGTTTTTTCTATGGTCGGGTTGTTGTCTCTTTGACACATTCCCCATTTCCATTCTCAATTTTACATTGCTTATTAAAAATCTGAACCCTACTTGAAATCGTGAATTTGACCAAATAACAATGGACTGATTTGAAGCTTGGGTTCCATTCAGTGTTACCTAATCATATTCACCTCATCATAAGTGTTTGTATTATATTTAAATTGAGACTTTAATGGATTTTGGAGTGGAATTGAAAATTCATAGACAGTATTAACCCATGTTATTTTTTTAACTTGGTATTATAACTTAATAATTCTTATATGATTTGCATATCTATAAATACTTGAATTGGATTGGTCAATTAGAATTTTTCTCTAAGTTTACACTTCGATAAACCATGTTTCCGAAACTACTTTTGTAATCTATTCATGCGCGATACACAAGCTTGCAGTGATCCCGGGATTTTCAGCAAAAAAAACCAATTGCATAACAGTTGTGACTATTCTAGTGCATATATAACAAAAAAAGAAATACATTTATTGCACTAAAGCTTCGAAAATGTACAAAAATTAAATTTAATAAAATTCCGCCAAATGTCATGAAGGATTTGGCGAATTTACGTCATGGCAAAACACGACGTCATACGAATGGAAATTTTCAAGGGAAAGATTATTTAGCTACGTGTACGCTTTAAATTCGGATAAAATTTAATTAAAATGGAGTTTTTGAGGTAGGTGCTATTTCATTTCAGATTCCGTTGTATTTATCGGACATTTATGGTTTTTAGAAAGTCAAGATGGCGGCGTACTCCTCCTTAGCTACGACTTGCCATTGTGCTTTTGATAGTAAATATATATAGTAGCCATCAACAAAAAAAATGTTTGGCTGAAGAATTATAAGGATTAAACACATTTTTTCTAGAGGTTATTGATGTGTAAACCGGGCTCTTACTCACAAACTCAACAAAAAAGTCCTTTGGACTTTTATTCAGTTCGTGAGTTAATCGCCCCGGTTTACACATCAATAACCTCTAGAAAAAATGTGTTTAATCCTATAAAATATTCTCATAACATATCATTGAACAGGTACATTTAACACAGAACACATTGTTTCAGAAGAAAAAAAAACACAAATCTATTATTTCAAACACAGTTTATTTACAAGCTAGTGCAAGCTACAATAACACATTATCTTAATGTGCATGACAGTGCACTAACAATGCATGAACAGAGGAATCAACCTCTTGTTAAAAGTGGGACTTGACCTTAAGGCGGCTCATGAGTATAAATCAATTTTTTTTTATATATATATAGGATTTGGTATTTTTTCTACAAAAGAACTTTATCATATACTTGAGAAAAATAAAATAAAAAAATAGGGTCACCATTCATTAAGCTCACAATCTGCCTTCAAAAGAAGCATGCATTTTTGTTAACGTACTTTTTTTCTGTTGAACTAATAGTAGAACATTAGGTAATATATCGTAATAAAAAAAAGAACTAACTTACAGAATCCGCCTATTGTTTATTTGAAAATGATAATAAAAAAAATATAGGTCACTGATGAGTTAAAAAAGATATTTCAATTTTAATGCCAAAAAAATGGCATTTTTGTACCAAAGGGAGATAATTTGGAGATTTTCAATGATATAAACATTTTAAAGTCATCTAGGGCCAAAACCAATCAACTTTTGGTTGATTTTGGTACCATATCACATAGTAACAAGTAAAAGTGTAATAACGAAAATTAATAATGCAAAACATTTTTTTTTTTCTGAAATTTTTGGAATCTAGAGCCTCAAACAAATTAAGATAATTATTGAAGACATCATTATTGAACCTGACCTGTATTAAATTGATCATAAAATTATGGTTAAATCTTGAAAAATTTTGTTTACCTGAATTTAATCATTAGCCAGAAGCAAAAAAAATATTCATCATGCTGAAGATCTTGTATATTGTACATGTTTATATGTTCAGGTCATGGCGTCCAGTAAACCTATACCATGTGGACCTTGTCAAGAAGGAAAAGTAAAAGCTAAAGCTGACATCTGGTGTTACAACTGTGAAGAAGGATTGTGTTCAGCATGTTCTGGTCATCATAAAAGATTCAGAGGAACACGTGATCATAAAACTATTGATATCAAAAGTTATAAACCCTCCATCAGAGCTATCAAAACAGAATGTGACAAACATGGTCAACAGCTTAACTTGTACTGTCCTAGTCATTTAATGCCTTGCTGTGATCAATGTATTTCCAAGAACCATTCGAAATGTACTGGAATAAAAAGTTTAGCAGCTGTTGTGGAGAAAACAAAAATTGAAAAATCCAAAGATTCTATAGAGAAAGAAATCTACTCCATCTTACATGTTTTGGATAAAATGGTTAATAATAAATCAATAAACATTCAAACTGGAGAACAACAATGTGAAAACATAAAGAAATTATTCCACAAAATTAGGGAGAAAATGAATAAACATTTAGATCACCTTGAGAAAAAGTTATGTCAAGAAACAGACAACCTCTGGGATCAGGAAACATCAACAGCAAGAAATTTTATAACTGAAATTGAAAAGAAAAAGACAAACGTACAGAAAATGCAAGAGCATTTACTTAGTGTTACAACACAAAGTTCAAAACTACAATCATTTCTAGGTGTACATCAGATCGAACAACAAATACATCAATGTCAACAATATGTTGAAGATCTAGAAAACGATGACAGGGTTAAAGAATTTTGTATCAAAATGACCAAAAATGATGAGATAGAAAACATACTACAGCAGTTAGGATCCCTAGAATCCCTAGGAGAAGTAACAGTTGTTAAAACAGAAATAGCATTAAATAGAGAAACAAGTGTGAGGAAGGAAGCACAAGTAGAATCAAGAGAACAATCCAACATAAACAACATGACCATGAATATTGAGACAAAGATAGATATCAACATAAACAAGTATATCAGTGACATGATTTGTCTGATGGACGGACGAGTTATAGTAGTGGAAGCATTGGAGAAAGTTAATCTACTTACTTCTGATGGTAAACTACAGAAACAGTTACCTATACCTGGTGGATTCTACTGTGTTACACCGATCAATCAGAACACTATAGCCATAACTTATCCTGATGAGAGAACCATTAAGATCTTCAATATGGACAATGAAACAGTTACCAAAGTTATCACATTAGACAAATCATGCAGAGGTTTATCATTCTCCAATAATTCTCTGGCTGTAGGTTTGAGTGGTAAAGAAATCCGTATTATAGACTTGGAAGGCAATACACTGAAGTCAATACAGGTTGAGAGTAAATCATCCCTAGAGAACATCGTTTACTGTAATGACAGAGTAATCTATAGTGACTGGAAAGGTAATGCAGTATACTGTTATGATGAATCAAGTAAACAGATCTGGAATTATAAAGAGGATTTAACAGGACCAAGAGGACTTTGTACAGATAGTTATGGTAACATTATTGTAGCAGACTATTACTCTGGTAGAATAATAGTAATATCAAAAGATGGACAGGAGAGTAAAGTACTGATTGGTAAAGAGGATGGACTGAAGGAGCCTTGGTGTATTCGTTTTAAACATAATGAGTCTTCAGGTTTTATTTGTGATTTCAATGGCTCATACTTGACAAAATTCAATTTAGTTGATAGATAAAATATACACTGAGGAATCCTACAATATTTCTTTTCTCTGAATCTTAACAACCAACTATATCTATACATTTAGTAATACAAATTAAGGAATCAGTGACCCAATAAACTGGACAATATATCAGACCGTGTCAACCATCAACACCCTGAAAAATACTAATATCAAAATAAAGATATAAACAGTAAACATCATACTGTCCAGATAGCCTCAGTTGATAAAGAGTACAAAATGTGTTGGGATTTAATTTAATTAAAGCATCCTCTATGTTGTGATCAAGCCAATTGTATAGCTAGTCTGACATTTTTTCTAACTATAATTCTTCCAACATCTTTTTTTTGCTCTTATCTTGTCCATAATGTTTCTGTAAAAATGGTATTATATTTTGCCCAAAGCTGTAGAATTTGCAATATTGATGCAAATATTTATTTACATGTTTCAATTTTAGACACTGTCAGATTTGTTAACATTTTCTTTAAAACAAATATTTACAATTAAATGATGTTTACAAGAATAATCATGATAATAAGGGAAACCTTCAATCAAGCAGTATAATTATTCTTTATATGCCATTAATAATATTTGGTTTAATAATTTCCATAGAGGCATTTGACATCTACTTTCTCAATAACAACAGAAATTTAAAAAAGTAACTAATTTTTATCTAAATTGGTGTTCATTCCTCATATAGAAAAAAATACATTTCCTGTATTCAAATATAAATGTACAAATACCTATTGCTGATTTATTTCTAATTACTGTTGAATATTACTGATAACTTGTCATTTACTTAGGACTTGATTATTGACCTGAATCAGATGATATCGACACTGATTCAAATTACAAGTGAAATAATATCTGATTGCATATTTTATACATATATATTAAATTGAAAATGGAAATGGGGAATGTGTCAAAGAGACAACAACCCGACCATAGAGAAGACAACAGCAGAAGGTCACCAACAGGTCTTCAATGCAGCGAGAAATTCCCGCACCCTGAGGCGTCCTTCAGCTGGCCCCTAAAAATAATACAAGACTAACAAAGGCCAGAGGCTCCTGACTTGGGACAGGCGCAAAAATGTGACGGGGTTAAACATGTTTATGAGATCTCAACCCTCCCCCTATACCTCTAGCCAATGCAGAAAAGTAAACGCATAACAATACGCACATTAAAATTCAGTTCAAGAGAAATCCAAGTCTGGATATGTTTTTCATTTTTGTCTCTTTTTAAAAAAAAAAAACAATTTGATTAATCATTCAGCTTTCACAAAAAATTAACAGAATATTTAATGTAGTGTAGATTAATACATTTGTAGGTTTGCTATTAAGGTCAAGAATTTGTGTATTCAGTTAGGTTTGTAATAAATTGTGTCTATTAAATCATGTAACAGGTCGTGAGATATTAACTGTGGTGAATTAAGACTGAAGTTGATTCCAATTAATACTTATACCTTTGGGTTTAATTGTTTGAGAATCATGACAGATGATAACCATACTGACTCTTAGAGAAAAGTATTGTAGTAATACCATTTCAAACAAGAATGTGTCAACAGTACAAGGATGACCCACCTGCACCATTGTTTTCTATGTTCAGTGGACCATGAAATGGAGGTTAAACCCCTTTTTTGGAATTAAAACTAGTAAGATCACATCATATGGAACATGTGTAGTTCTTGTTTTATTTTGTAATTGTGTGTACATATTTAATGAGTTTTAAAGCATGTAATGCATGACTATGCCTTTTTATAAAAAAACATTTTCCTTCAGTATAACTGTTATAGCTTTTATTTGTATATACAGTGTCTCGTCAGTGTCTTTATAGGCTTGGTATTGATTCTTTTTTTTTATGATATTGTTATGTAATTTTATTGTAGATCAATATGTGACACTTTAATAATAAACTATTATTTATCATTATCGTTTTGTACTAAATATTTAAAGGAAATTATATAATCTAGCTGTACAGTGATATTAGGCCACAATTAAAAATATTTTGGTTTGCCCAAACCCTACCCAAAGGTTGAGACAGTGGGTAGGTAGGTAGGCATTTATTTATTTTTTTTTCAAAAAAAGAAATTGAAGTATTTGGTGTTTATCAGTCTTCATGCATATCTGATTAAAAAAAACTTCTTCAAATAAGGACAATAAAAGAATTTGAGTAGGCAGCTTTTTTCTGGGTAGGTAGGGTTTGGGCAAACAAACCTATTCTTTTTTATGGCCTTATGTATTGTAATATTAATGGTGAGACGTACATTAACTATTTGTATTTGTATTTGTATTCAAGTTGATTTTACTTCACCATTAGCAAAAACTACCTTGACCAAAAACTTTCACGTGAAGGGGGACAGACAGATGGACTGACAGACGCATGGATGCACAGACCAAAAAACATTATGCCCATAAAAAAGTTGGGAATCAACTAGGATACATCAATACACATCTTGACCTAAATTTTATTCAATGCATAAGATACTAATAAAATACTTTCAAAATTATAATCTACTAAATACACTGCACAGACCATGTCAACAGTCAGTATATAAGGATGATTTGAGGTGTGTTAGACTAATGTAACACTTGTTACAAGAAAGTTATGACTAGGTTAGTTTGGTATACTATTCCCCACCCTCCCACCTCTTACCCATATAATATGGGACTTAATCATTTCTTATTGACTTGTGTTAATTAATTTATGTATGGCTGACTGCACAACTATATACTGTGTTTGTTTTTTTCTACAATATCTATTTTAAGAAAGAAAAACAATTTCGGACGAGTGAAACGAGGGAGTAAATAATTAGATTGATGTATGTTATGTTTTCACAATAATTCATTAAAAGTAACTTATTGCAAATTTTGATTTACAAAGGAACTATCTAAGTGTATATCTAAATTCTAATATAAAAGAGTTGTTTATCTAATCTTTTCTTGATTTCAGGACAAACAACATATTTAATGTTGGCATTTGATGATTAAAATGGAACAAAAAATTTCTGCAAGTCATGAAAAACAAAATTATTTTCATGACATGTCTTCAACTTAGAATTTTGCTCCAATACGATCATATAGGTCCAGCATGGCTGAACCAAAGTGGGTTGATGAATCAATGGCAAACAAAACAATTTTAATTTTGAAATTATCAATTTCCCCCACCTTTGTAACAATATACCAACTTCACCTGCATATGGGATATATATTTCTCAACTTGTTCAGAATTGAAGAGCTTGTAGCTGCTATACAGACTTTTGTAAAAATGCATGATGGCCTTGAAGTATAGATTCTGGATACTTATGTTGTTTATTGTCTTATACATTGTTTCATTGTGTTATGGTAAATTATTGTATTCATGTCTTTTATTTTTGATAATGTGCTTTGTTAGTATGACTTTTTGTTTTTATTTGTTACACATATTTGTTTGTTTTTAAAGTGATTAAGATTATAACACAATGTCGATTGATGTACCACTATTTTGTATATTTTTACCTATGATGTACCTTTGTTTTATTCACACATCATCTTCAATAAAATGGAATATTCAGTATGCACCACATTTTTATGTTATGTCTTCATAGACAGAAATCAAAGAGCTGAAGAGCTCTGAGGGGAAAGATGGCCATTGTTTTAAATTTTTTTTGTGCCGGAGGAGGGGGGTATCTTTTGATAGTCTACATACAAAGAATAAACAAAAGAACAGGTAAAACATGTAGAAAGTTTGACAATATTGCAATTAGTTGTTGTTTAATGTAATTTCATTTCCTTAGTTAAGAATACATCATGAGGTCAATTTTGACCAATGTAAGAGATCTGCACCTTCTCAATACAAACATTGATTAAAGTTGAAAGTTTATAGTTATCTAAAATTCAACTGAATTCTATCATTTAACAACAACTACAATATTTTTTGAAATTTTAGTTGTGTACCACTGAACTGTAGGCTAGGGCCATTCTCCATTTTGTGTGACAGTACTCTAAGATTTTTAATTTTCTCTCAAGAAAGTGAGGACTGAAAAATCTATTCTGAAGTTTTAAATTTTCATTGATAAAGTTCTCAGTTACAACTCTCATCACAGGGACACATGTACTTATAAAAACCAATATGATTGATATAAGCTGTGTGAAGCTTGTTTCCAGATCCTACATTTTGATATATTTGTAAATTTCATTAATAAATAGTTTTAAACTACAAAATGCAACGATTTTATTTGTTTATATTTTTTTTTACCATTACAATGATTATGTTGGTACACACCATTTTGTTTAAATGGAAAACTACTTATCATATACTAAATGTCACATTTCAAGTGTTCAGATACATTGACTTTTATTTTAGTGGATAATTACTCATCAATTGAGGTGCTCCTGTATTGGAGAAAGATTCTCAACAGACTTTTACACAAAGAATGAAAACTGTTGTTTCTCTCGCCAATCTCATGTATCCCCATTTGCATTGTTTACCGCGAAATTTGCAAGTTGCATGACCTACAAATTAAAGCTCTGCATGTTTGAATCATCTGCAGCAAACATGATTATGTTTAAATTAAACAAATACCAATTTTTAATTAGTACACAAATTTTGAGAATGATTTTAATAATCAGTAAAGGATATCCTTGCTTCTACGTAGTGTGGCATTCCAACTATGACATCACTGCAATGTAGGTTGGATATATTTAGAATATTTCGTAATACTTGTTTTTCCAGATTGTAAAAGAAACGTAAACAGTGTAAGGGAGAGCTAAAGAAACAATAATTTCATGAGAAACAGAAGGGAAATGCGTTAAAAAGTGTTTTGAGTCAATCTATTCATATGTGTGTCTCCTTCTCATCAATCTCAGTAAGATTTTGTGGGGGGGTTTCCAAACTATAAAAACAAAATGATGTGAGGGCTTGGCACTCTGGCCAACCACACAGGGAATTGACGGCTTAAAGCAGTCTATCCCCAAAAACAGTCATTCCTAAGCATGCTAAGTAGACCAGCAGGACTCAATCATGCTAAATTTATGTCAAAACAAAATACAAGTTATCATTATCAAATGACAACCACTATAGAGAGTTCACTATTTTTTTACAGTAGAATCTGATCGACAGTTAGCTAATTAAAAGTTTTATTTAAATACAGAAGATCTCAATATTGATCCACCATACCAAAATGACATACTTAATGTATATATATTCATAGAGAATTTCATATGTTTTTTATTCAATATCACATCAGTATATACTAATCTGACACACCAATATAATCCCAAGGAGTTCTGCTCAAGGATTATATTGGTTGAGGGTTGATACAGTGTATGATATTGAAAAAGCCATATCATATACTCATTATTATATATATATATACCTCAAGTAGATGTTTTTTATGTGACATGATGTCATACATAGAAGGAAGTCTAAAATGTCATCATACAGACTATACTATATATAGGCTTGACATGAGGTCATACAGATAAGAAGTTTGATAAAAGCCTTTGCAACCGTGACTGCAATCGATGACATGACCTCATACAGATAAAAGGTGTGATAAAGTCTTTGCAACCATGCTGATATAGATATAATTATAATGGGTGGCTGATACAAAATATAACAAATATCAAGTCAATATTTTCAAGCATGACATATAGTGTGGAAAATTGATTATTTCCATGAATTTCTAAGGAACATAACTGTGCACAAAATTATCAGACCTGAACAAAATTGGAAATTGATTTGTAACTTGCCATGATAAAATAATGTACCAATTTTTTAATCAGAATCTTTTATCATGACAAAAAAAATATTTGTAAAACTGAATATTTGACACATTTGAGTGATCTTTTTAAATCCAAGGGCCATAACTAGTCACAAAATTATCAGAGCTAAACAAAATTAGAACTTGGTTTGCCGGACTGATGGATGGAGACAGAGAGCAAACCTAAAGTTCTCTTCAACCTTGTCGACTGGGGACTATTAATAGATATCAATGAACTACTCGAGTAGCAGTTATAAACATCTAACATCTTATTACTTACTCTGTAGCTGATTCTTTGACAAAAGTTTCTATTAAATGCATTCTTTTCTTTGATAAAGGCAAAAGCTGGCGTATAAACTGAAAAAATTATATTAATTGAAATTATTTTTCGAGATAGTAAAAACATAATGAAGAATAAACAAGCTTTCTTTCTAGGTTATAAAACATAATAAGAATAAGCAAGATTTTATTTAGGTAGTTAAAACATCATATGTATACTATAATCAGGCTATCACGACCTTATGGGGTGTGATATCTCTTAAAATATGAACTTGTACATTGTACTTACAATTCAACTTATAACTCAATTTATCATTATCTAACTTGTACATGAATGAACTAAAGCTAGGTCAAGATCTGGATAAAGCTAATTATCCATTCTACCTATTGTGTTACAATCCATATTTCTCCACTATTTAAGTTAATCTATGCCATATGTCCACAATGGGCACTCTAACCCATTCAACTGCCTATATTTATATATTACTGTGAGTGCTCTTAGACTTGTGTTTCCATTGTTTTTATGTTAGTTGTTTTTGTGCACTGTATAAATCTATTGAGTATATTCATTTGCAATTGATTTTTAGTTTGTTCTCATGTTGTGCTACAACACCACCGTCCCATATGAAAGTGAAGGGTTGAGCCCTCACACACATATCTTTAACCCTATTCTTAATGTGCTAGTGTTAGGTCATGAGCATGTAATTCAGTGGTTCATGTCTGTCATATTTTTTTTATTTTTTCTATAAATTGTATTGTTTACTGTAAATTAAGAAATTATTGCGTGCATTTATTAATGCGATTTTATCATTTTAGACTATAATATGATTTCAAATTTTGCGACATGAAAAAAAATGCTGTTTTATTCATATAAAATATTCCAAAATGCGAGTTTAAATTATTGAGATTATAACCCTGTCACATTTTACGCAACAATAAAAACATTGCAATAATTTCTGAATTTACAGTATATAAATTAGGCCATTACTTTTCTCTGTAGAATCGTTGCACATTTTTTCATGTTGGGAGTCTTTTAAAGCAGATTTCATATGGGTTTTGTTTATTTTTCAAGGTCTTACTGTGACCTAAGATTGTTTATTGTTCAAGGTCTTACTGTGACCTAAGATTGTTTATTGTTCAAGGTCTTACTGTGACCTAAGATTGTTCATTGTTCAAGGTCTTACTGTGACCTAAGATTGTTTATTGTTCAAGGTCTTACTGTGACCTAAGATTGTTTATTGTTCAAGGTCTTACTGTGACCTAAGATTGTTTATTGTTCAAGGTCTTACTGTGACCTAAGATTGTTTATTGTTCAAGGTCTTACTGTGACCTAAGATTGTTTATTGTTCAAGGTCTTACTGTGACCTAAGATTGTTTATTTTTCAAGGTCTTACTGTGACCTAAGATTGTTTATTGTTCAAGGTCTTACTGTGACCTAAGATTGTTTATTGTTCAAGGTCTTACTGTGACCTAAGATTGTTTATTGTTCAAGGTCTTACTGTGACCTAAGATTGTTTATTGTTCAAGGTCTTACTGTGACCTAAGATTGTTTATTGTTCAAGGTCTTACTGTGACCTAAGTTTGTTTATTGTTCAAGGTCTTACTGTGACCTAAGTTTGTTTATTGTTCAAGGTCTTACTGTGACCTAAGATTGTTTATTATTCAAGGTCTTACTGTGACCTAAGATTGTTCATTGTTCAAGGTCTTACTGTGACCTAAGATTGTTTATTGTTCAAGGTCTTACTGTGACCTAAGATTGTTTATTGTTCAAGGTCTTACTGTGACCTAAGTTTGTTTATTGTTCAAGGTCTTACTGTGACCTAAGATTGTTTATTGTTCAAGGTCTTACTGTGACCTAAGATTGTTCATTGTTCAAGGTCTTACTGTGACCTAAGATTATTGTTCAAGGTCTTACTGTGACCTAAGTTTGTTTATTGTTCAAGGTCTTACTGTGACCTAAGATTGTTTATTGTTCAAGGTCTTACTGTGACCTAAGATTGTTCATTGTTCAAGGTCTTACTGTGACCTAAGATTGTTTATTGTTCAAGGTCTTACTGTGACCTAAGATTGTTCATTGTTCAAGGTCTTATTGTGACCTAAGTTTGCGTATGTCAATGTCCTTTAGACTCTGTTGGAAAGTTGTCTCATTATCTTCTATTTTGTAAATAGTTAAAAAAAGATTGTTTTGCAAAGTGGTATAATGTGATGTGTTTAGTCCTCGGTTTAACTTGTACATGAACGGATTAGGTCAAGATCTAGTAGGCTAATAACTAATCAAAGAGCAGATTGCTTAGAAGGATACGATTACCATTGTTTTCATTGATACACATATTTATCATTTTCAAAAATATTTCAACTGCACGTGTAAAATGCTCGTAAAATGTAATTTACGTAACCTGAATAACTTTAAAAATAGCCAATTCTTGATACAAGTGTGTGAACAATGTACTTATTGTGTTTTAGTTTTGTACTATCAATTCCAGCAGTCACTGAGAGTGAGAGAATGTATTTCACTTCGTACCTTATCACCTATTTTCCTACGTGAATTCTAGGTGGAACCCCATTCTTACTCTTTAAATATCTACTATCGTAATTTCCTTTGGGTCAGTGGGCATGACTCCTTTCCGTACACGTTCCTCTGTTTAAATTGCGATCCGTTTCAATATAATATGCATCTATCGATAGAACAAGTTATTTTTTCTGGACGTATCGTCGTTTGACGGAAGTTACTTACGGAAGGGAGACAACAGAAGGGAGACAACTCGAAACGATAATATGGAAGACTCCATTTTGGCTGAAGGGGTGTTCTAGTTACACCTTTACTTTGTGGACTACATTTATTCTAATTTCAATGATACATATGGTTTAAAATTATGCAACAACAATAACCCTCAATAGCTGACAGACATAGAAAGGATCTCGTGAGTTTTAAATTAATCAATGGAGTTGGGAATCTAGAGCAACCATTCAATCTGATACCCCTTGAAGTCAAGAAAAATATACGCATTCGCATTATTACCTAAACAAACCCTAGACTTGTGATTTGTAGCAAGGACTTATATTAAATGTTAATTAAACGACCTCCATTTCTTTATGGAAGTAAAATATCAAATATCAGTTTCATGACGGTGACATATAAGAAAACTCCACTTCAGTTCTTATATATATGACAGAAAAAGATTTGTTGATTGGAATTCAGAGAACTCTTGCATGTTATCGAAACTGGGGAATTCCCTCTGACGTGTTTCTAAATTTATAAAAACACTAAATATAAATACTGCTTAATTCTGATTTTCTGTGATGTTAAAAACAAGCAAACAAGTCCAGGGAAATATCGAAACATGAAAATTATGAGAAGAACATTATAGGACAGTCGTTTAAATTCAATCCTTTTGTTTTTTATACCATTTAAAGCAAGACAATTTCAAGAATCTGAGATTTTTCTTGATGTTTAGAATAAAACGGTTGACTTCAGGGCATGGCCCTGAGTCAATGGTATAAGTCTACAGATTGCTTAAAAGCAATCGTATCCCAAAAACTGCTTATTGTGTTATTTGCTTTTTTATTTCATAATTAGACTTAATTATTACCTCTAGTGAGCTGTACGAACCAACTGAGTATTTCCAGGACGGAACTAGATATTTAAGTACATTATCCAATATAGATATAAATCTGTAAATAGATAAAAAAAGGAATTAAATATTTAACATGTTTAAGTACATTATCCAATATAGATATAAATCTGTAAATAGATAAACAAAAATAATTTGAAACATTTAGCTGTATATCAGAGGGAAACCTTGTTTTATATCTGCCAAAATCCTCTTTATAATCTTCTTTATGAAGAAAAACAAGTCAAGCAGATGATTGATACAATTATTGGCAATTGTGATGTATCAGTCAATGTTGAACAGGCTATTATGAAACGACTTTTCAATATCACACATGGCGGAGCCACATCATGAAAGGATTCTGGGAGTATGCTAATTTACGGAAAAGTAAATCTCATTTCGTACCCTGAAAATTTAACCACATATGTGAAAATATCTCAGCTTCAAAACAAGCCATTATACATTTCCAAGTTTACGTTATGGACTAAACTACAGGAAAAAGACATACCATTACCGCCTATGGAAATTAATTAAGGATATTGACCCATATAACATATTTTACATATATAAAACTTATAACAGCAGAGGACAGTGGTTTTCTCTGGGCACTATGGCTTCCTCCACCAATAAAAACTGACCGTTACAAAATAGCCTAAATGTGTTGCTTAAAAGAAAAAAAAATATAACAAAGATACAATATAATAAAAGAAATCAAAATATAACAGTGCAAGACCCTCATGGGTAGTCAAGGTTGTTAAGTAAAAACTTGCCGATATAACGCATATAACTAATACGTAAAATAGCATACAGAATTTGTACCTTTGAATTAAAATAGATCTCCTATATAACTGTTCTGAGGTGTATGATTCTAACTTGGGAAATCTGACTAAGTTATCCTTTTTGAATACGTCCATATCAAATCCCATGTATCTTCCTTCTGATGCTGTAATCTTTATTTCTCTAATACGGGTATCTATACCTCCAGCTAGAAAACAGTATTTATAACATTAAAACACTTCTATATCTATTTTCTTATACATATTCAAAATGATTTTCCTTATTCTTTAAATCTATATTGATATATAGATTGTATCATGCAGCCCTTTTGACTACAATATTAATTCAGTAGGTAAGTCAAACTTTAAAATATGATGTAAACAGATATTGACAGAGCATTTTCAAAATTTGAATACAATTACCCATCTTGAGTGAGTAAAGGATGTAGGGTAAAAAAAAAAAGTATGTGTGTTTACTGTACCCCTACCTACCCTAATTTGTATCCCCTACCCTAGAGTTTTTTGGCCATTTTTGATTAAGCACTGTTAAAGTCACAATGTTGCTCCCATAGACTCAATGTAAAAACAAATCCCTACCTATAGCTACCTACCCTGTTTTTTTCAGCATGTGACAGTAAACATGGTAAACACACATACTTTTTTTGTTTGGCCTAGTCAATTTGCTAATGTGGTACAATCTGTTCCTTATTAAAGTAATGGACAATGTTTAGCTCAATGTTGAGTTCACAATAGATATTGAAGGAATTCACACCAGAGCAATGTAATCACCTGAGAGAAGTTTATAATCAAATAATCCAATTGTTTATCACCAGTGTTAATGAAAACAAAGTTATAAAAATGACAAGATGTTTTAATATATTTTGTTTACTGTGCAAATTTTACAGTCACTTATATATAATTATATAAAAATATCATACTACTAAACACAAAGTAAAACTGCTTCCATCATAATCGAGGAATCCAATATATTAATATAAGAAATTTGTGTAGAACTTATAATCCCTTTGTTTGAAGATTTACTTACAAGTATACTCACATTTGCATTCTTTGATTCTGATCATGATATAAGGATAATGTTCGGTGGAGTTTTCTAACAATGGTATGTCCTCCACATCTGAAATTTCCCTACAAAAGTAATTAAACATCTCATTTTAATTATATTGCAAAAAACAATAAAAAATAAGCCAAAAAAGTAACCTACCCATCTTTTCTTGAGAAAATTTAATAATCTATAGTGAGCAAGTGCACATAACAAAGCATCACTTGAAGTTGAGACAAAAGCTAATACTTTATTATATATTCACTGATCCATTAAAATGGTTTCAAGGGCAACACATAAAATCAGAGCATAAGCTAAGGAATCTCACAAAATATTAATATCTAAAACTTCTATTTTAAATTGAACTTTATATGAATATGTATGCCATGTCTGCTATGTAAACTTATTCATTGTTATTTTGAGTTTTTTTCCTTTCACATATTTTTCATGCTACTTGCTTGAATTAGAAATTATCCTTAGGAACAAAGAACACACATGACACATGTGCTGTAGTCAATGTTAATATCAACAATGCCATAGGCAATAATCAAATTATCAATGTTCTGTCATTCAAACAAGAGGATGTTTTTTTGCCACATCTGATCTCAGGCATTTTAAACCTACCTGGCATTTTTTTCTTAAAATGTCCTGTACCAAGTCAGGAATATGGCTGCCGCCCGCAGTTGTTATCTTATAGTTCGTTTCTATGTGCGTGACATTGTCTTTTGGTTTTTTGTTGCACTTCATTAAATATAAGTGTTTCTGTTGTTTCGTTGTTTTCCTCTTATTGTTGATGTGTTTCCCTCAGTTTTAGTTTGTAACCCGGATTTGTTTTCTCTCAATTGATTTATGACTTTAGAACAGCGGTATACTACTATTGCCTTTATTTTGCCTATTGATGAGATTATATTGTAGCAAAGAATCATCTTGTTTGAAAAACCCTTGATAATCTATGAATGAAAATAAAAAGGATGTGGCTTGACTCCCAATCAGACAACGATCCACTGGAGTCCAAATGACATAGAGGTAAGAACTATAGATCACTGTATGGCCTTCAACAATGAAGAATTATAGATCACTGTATGGCCTTCAACAATGAGCAAAACATATACTGTATAGTCACCTGTAAAAGGCCTCGACATGTCATAATATAAGAAAATCAATGGTCTGATGAATTTATCTTCATCTCACAGTATTCAACAGAGAGAATGTAATAACTAGTACTGAAAACCTGTACATACCAAGTAATATTAACATTCTTCAACAGAGGGAATGTAATAACTAGTGCTGAAAACCTGTACATACCAAGTAATATTAACAGTCTTCAACAGAGGGAATGTAATAACTAGTACTGAAAACCTGTACATACCGAGTAATATTAACATTCTTCAACAGAGGGAATGTAATAACTAGTACTGAAAACCTGTACATACCAAGTAATATTAACATTCTTCAACAGAGGGAATGTAATAACTAGTACTGAAAACCTGTACATACCAAGTAATATTAACATTCTTCAACAGAGGGAATGTAATAACTAGTACTGAAAACCTGTACATACCAAGTAATATTAACATTCTTCAACAGAGGAAATGTAATAACTAGTGCTGAAAACCTGTACATACCGAGTAATATTAACATTCTTCAACAGAGGGAATGTAATAACTAGTACTGAAAACCTGTACATACCAAGTAATATTAACAGTCTTCAACAGAGGGAATGTAATAACTAGTACTGAAAACCTGTACATACCAAGTAATATTAACAGTCTTCAACAGAGGGAATGTAATAACTAGTACTGAAAACCTGTACATACCAAGTAATATTAACAGTCTTCAACAGAGGGAATGTAATAACTAGTACTGAAAACCTGTACATACCAAGTAATATTAACAGTCTTCAACAGAGGGAATGTAATAACTAGTACTGAAAACCTGTACATACCAAGTAATATTAACAGTCTTCAACAGAGGGAATGTAATAACTAGTACTGAAAACCTGTACATACCAAGTAATATTAACAGTCTTCAACAGAGGGAATGTAATAACTAGTACTGAAAACCTGTACATACCAAGTAATATTAACAGTCTTCAACAGAGGGAATGTAATAACTAGTACTGAAAACCTGTACATACCGAGTAATATTAACAGTCTTCAACAGAGGGAATGTAATAACTAGTACTGAAAACCTGTACATACCGAGTAATATTAACATTCTTCAACAGAGGGAATGTAATAACTAGTACTGAAAACCTGTACATACCGAGTAATATTAACATTCTTCAACAGAGGGAATGTAATAACTAGTACTGAAAACCTGTACATACCGAGTAATATTAACAGTCTTCAACAGAGGGAATGTAATAACTAGTACTGAAAACCTGTACATACCGAGTAATATTAACAGTCTTCAACAGAGGGAATGTAATAACTAGTACTGAAAACCTGTACATACCAAGTAATATTAACAGTCTTCAACAGAGGGAATGTAATAACTAGTACTGAAAACCTGTACATACCAAGTAATATTAACAGTCTTCAACAGAGGGAATGTAATAACTAGTACTGAAAACCTGTACATACCAAGTAATATTAACAGTCTTCAACAGAGGGAATGTAATAACTAGTACTGAAAACCTGTACATACCAAGTAATATTAACATTCTTCAACAGAGGGAATGTAATAACTAGTACTGAAAACCTGTACATACCAAGTAATATTAACAGTCTTCAACAGAGGGAATGTAATAACTAGTACTGAAAACCTGTACATACCAAGTTATATTAACAGTATTCAACAGAGGGAATGTAATAACTAGTACTGAAAACCTGTACATACCAAGTTATATTAACAGTCTTCAACAGAGGGAATGTAATTACTAGTACTGAAAACCTGTACATACCAAGTAATATTAACAGTCTTCAACAGAGGGAATGTAATAACTAGTACTGAAAACCTGTACATACCAAGTAATATTTACAGTCTTCAACAGAGGGAATGTAATAACTAGTACTGAAAACCTGTACATACCAAGTAATATTAACAGTCTTCAACAGAGGGAATGTAATAACTAGTACTGAAAACCTGTACATACCAAGTAATATTAACAGTCTTCAACAGAGGGAATGTAATAACTAGTACTGAAAACCTGTACATACCAAGTAATATTAACAGTCTTCAACAGAGGGAATGTAATAACTAGTACTGAAAACCTGTACATACCAAGTAATATTAACAGTCTTCAACAGAGGGAATGTAATAACTAGTACTGAAAACCTGTACATACCAAGTAATATTAACAGTATTCAACAGAGGGAATGTAATAACTAGTACTGAAAACCTGTACATACCAAGTAATATAAACATTCTTCAACAGAGGGAATGTAATAACTAGTACTGAAAACCTGTACATACCAAGTAGTATTAACAGTATTCAACAGAGGGAATGTAATAACTAGTACTGAAAACCTGTACATACCAAGTAATATTAACAGTCTTCAACATACCAAGTAATATTAACAGTCTTCAACAGAGGGAATGTAATAACTAGTACTGAAAACCTGTACATACCAAGTAATATTAACAGTCTTCAACAGCGGGAATGTAATAACTAGTACTGAAAACCTGTACATACCAAGTAATATTAACAGTCTTCAACAGAGGGAATGTAATAACTAGTACTGAAAACCTGTACATACCAAGTAATATTAACAGTCTTCAACAGAGGGAATGTAATAACTAGTACTGAAAACCTGTACATACCAAGTAATATTAACATTCTTCAACAGAGGGAATGTAATAACTAGAAATGAAAACCTGTACATACCAAGTAATATTAACAGTATTCAACAGAGGGAATGTAATAACTAGTACTGAAAACCTGTACATACCAAGTAATATTAACATTCTTCAACAGAGGGAATGTAATAACTAGTACTGAAAACCTGTACATACCAAGTAATATTAACAGTATTCAACAGAGGGAATGTAATAACTAGTACTGAAAACCTGTACATACCAAGTAATATTAACATTCTTCAACAGAGGGAATGTAATAACTAGTACTGAAAACCTGTACATACCAAGTAATATTAACAGTATTCAACAGAGGGAATGTAATAACTAGTACTGAAAACCTGTACATACCAAGTAATATTAACATTCTTCAACAGAGGGAATGTAATAACTAGTACTGAAAACCTGTACATACCAAGTAATATTAACAGTATTCAACAGAGGGAATGTAATAACTAGTACTGAAAACCTGTACATACCAAGTAATATTAACATTCTTCAACAGTGGGAATGTAATAACTAGTACTGAAAACCTGTACATACCAAGTAATATTAACAGTCTTCAACAGAGGAAATGTAATAACTAGTACTCAAAACCTGTACATACCAAGTAATATTAACAGCATTCAACAGAGGGAATGTAATAACTAGTACTGAAAACCTGTACATACCAAGTAATATTAACAGTATTCAACAGAGGGAATGTAATAACTAGTACTGAAAACCTGTACATACCAAGTAATATTAACAGTATTCAACAGAGGGAATGTAATAACTAGTACTGAAAACCTGTACATACCAAGTAATATTAACAGTCTTCAACAGAGGGAATGTAATAACTAGTACTGAAAACCTGTACATACCAAGTAATATTAACAGTCTTCAACAGAGGGAATGTAATAACTAGTACTGAAAACCTGTACATACCAAGTAATATTAACAGTCTTCAAAAGAGGGAATGTAATAACTAGTACTGAAAACCTGTACATACCAAGTAATATTAACATTCTTCAACAGAGGGAATGTAATAACTAGTACTGAAAACCTGTACATACCAAGTAATATTAACAGTCTTCAACAGAGGGAATGTAATAACTAGTACTGAAAACCTGTACATACCAAGTAGTATTAACAGTATTCAACAGAGGGAATGTAATAACTAGTACTGAAAACCTGTACATACCAAGTAATATTAACAGTCTTCAACATACCAAGTAATATTAACAGTCTTCAACAGAGGGAATGTAATAACTAGTACTGAAAACCTGTACATACCAAGTAATATTAACATTCTTCAACAGAGGGAATGTAATAACTAGTACTGAAAACCTGTACATACCAAGTAATATTAAGTAATATTAACAGTCTTCAACAGAGGGAATGTAATAACTCGTACTGAAAACCTGTACATACCAAGTAATATTAACAGTATTCAACAGAGGGAATGTAATAACTAGTACTGAAAACCTGTACATACCAAGTAATATTAACAGTCTTCAACAGAGGGAATGTAATAACTAGTACTGAAAACCTGTACATACCAAGTAATATTAACAGTCTTCAACAGAGGGAATGTAATAACTAGTACTGAAAACCTGTACATACCAAGTAATATAAACATTCTTCAACAGAGGGAATGTAATAACTAGTACTGAAAACCTGTACATACCAAGTAATATTAACAGTCTTCAACAGAGGGAATGTAATAACTAGTACTGAAAACCTGTACATACCAAGTAATATTAACAGTATTCAACAGAGGGAATGTAATAACTAGTACTGAAAACCTGTACATACCAAGTAATATAAACATTCTTCAACAGAGGGAATGTAATAACTAGTACTGAAAACCTGTACATACCAAGTAGTATTAACAGTATTCAACAGAGGGAATGTAATAACTAGTACTGAAAACCTGTACATACCAAGTAGTATTAACAGTATTCAACAGAGGGAATGTAATAACTAGTACTGAAAACCTGTACATACCAAGTAATATTAACAGTCTTCAACATACCAAGTAATATTAACAGTCTTCAACAGAGGGAATGTAATAACTAGTACTGAAAACCTGTACATACCAAGTAATATTAACAGTCTTCAACAGAGGGAATGTAATAACTAGTACTGAAAACCTGTACATACCAAGTAATATTAACAGTATTCAACAGAGGGAATGTAATAACTAGTACTGAAAACCTGTACATACCAAGTAATATAAACATTCTTCAACAGAGGGAATGTAATAACTAGTACTGAAAACCTGTACATACCAAGTAGTATTAACAGTATTCAACAGAGGGAATGTAATAACTAGTACTGAAAACCTGTACATACCAAGTAATATTAACAGTCTTCAACATACCAAGTAATATTTACATTCTTCAACAGAGGGAATGTAATAACTAGTACTGAAAACCTGTACATACCAAGTAATATTAACATTCTTCAACAGAGGGAATGTAATAACTAGTACTGAAAACCTGTACATACCAAGTAATATTAACAGTCTTCAACATACCAAGTAATATTTACATTCTTCAACAGAGGAAATGTAATAACTAGTACTCAAAACCTGTACATACCAAGTAATATTAACAGTCTTCAACAGAGGGAATGTAATAACTAGTACTGAAAACCTGTACATACCGAGTAATATTAACATTCTTCAACAGAGGAAATGTAATAACTAGTACTCAAAACCTGTACATACCAAGTAATATTAACAGTCTTCAACAGAGGGAATGTAATAACTAGTACTGAAAACCTGTACATACCAAGTAATATTAACAGTCTTCAACAGAGGGAATGTAATAACTAGTACTGAAAACCTGTACATACCAAGTAATATTAACAGTCTTCAACAGAGGGAATGTAATAACTAGTACTGAAAACCTGTACATACCAAGTAATATTAACAGTCTTCAACAGAGGGAATGTAATAACTAGTACTGAAAACCTGTACATACCAAGTAATATTAACAGTCTTCAACAGAGGGAATGTAATTACTAGTACTGAAAACCTGTACATACCAAGTAATATTAACAGTCTTCAACAGAGGGAATGTAATAACTAGTACTGAAAACCTGTACATACCAAGTAATATTAACAGTCTTCAACAGAGGGAATGTAATAACTAGTACTGAAAACCTGTACATACCAAGTTATATTAACATTCTTCAACAGAGGGAATGTAATAACTAGTACTGAAAACCTGTACATACCAAGTAATATTAACAGTCTTCAACAGAGGGAATGTAATAACTAGTACTGAAAACCTGTACATACCAAGTTATATTAACATTCTTCAACAGAGGGAATGTAATAACTAGTACTGAAAACCTGTACATACCAAGTAATATTAACAGTCTTCAACAGAGGGAATGTAATAACTAGTACTGAAAACCTGTACATACCAAGTAATATTAACAGTCTTCAACAGAGGGAATGTAATTACTAGTACTGAAAACCTGTACATACCAAGTAATATTAACAGTATTCAACAGAGGGAATGTAATAACTAGTACTGAAAACCTGTACATACCAAGTAATATTAACAGTCTTCAACAGAGGGAATGTAATAACTAGTACTGAAAACCTGTACATACCAAGTAATATTAACATTCTTCAACAGAGGGAATGTAATAACTAGTACTGAAAACCTGTACATACCAAGTAATATAAACAGTCTTCAACAGAGGGAATGTAATAACTAGTACTGAAAACCTGTACATACCAAGTTATATTAACAGTATTCAACAGAGGGAATGTAATAACTAGTACTGAAAACCTGTACATACCAAGTAATATTAACAGTCTTCAACAGAGGGAATGTAATTACTAGTACTGAAAACCTGTACATACCAAGTAATATTAACAGTATTCAACAGAGGGAATGTAATAACTAGTACTGAAAACCTGTACATACCAAGTAATATAAACATTCTTCAACAGAGGGAATGTAATAACTAGTACTGAAAACCTGTACATACCAAGTAGTATTAACAGTATTCAACAGAGGGAATGTAATAACTAGTACTGAAAACCTGTACATACCAAGTAATATTAACAGTCTTCAACATACCAAGTAATATTTACATTCTTCAACAGAGGGAATGTAATAACTAGTACTGAAAACCTGTACATACCAAGTAATATTAACATTCTTCAACAGAGGGAATGTAATAACTAGTACTGAAAACCTGTACATACCAAGTAATATTAACAGTCTTCAACATACCAAGTAATATTTACATTCTTCAACAGAGGGAATGTAATAACTAGTACTGAAAACCTGTACATACCAAGTAATATTAACAGTCTTCAACAGAGGGAATGTAATAACTAGTACTGAAAACCTGTACATACCGAGTAATATTAACATTCTTCAACAGAGGAAATGTAATAACTAGTACTCAAAACCTGTACATACCAAGTAATATTAACAGTCTTCAACAGAGGGAATGTAATAACTAGTACTGAAAACCTGTACATACCAAGTAATATTAACAGTCTTCAACAGAGGGAATGTAATAACTAGTACTGAAAACCTGTACATACCAAGTAATATTAACAGTCTTCAACAGAGGGAATGTAATAACTAGTACTGAAAACCTGTACATACCAAGTAATATTAACAGTCTTCAACAGAGGGAATGTAATAACTAGTACTGAAAACCTGTACATACCAAGTAATATTAACAGTCTTCAACAGAGGGAATGTAATAACTAGTACTGAAAACCTGTACATACCAAGTAATATTAACAGTCTTCAACAGAGGGAATGTAATTACTAGTACTGAAAACCTGTACATACCAAGTAATATTAACAGTCTTCAACAGAGGGAATGTAATAACTAGTACTGAAAACCTGTACATACCAAGTAATATTAACAGTCTTCAACAGAGGGAATGTAATAACTAGTACTGAAAACCTGTACATACCAAGTAATATTAACAGTCTTCAACAGAGGGAATGTAATAACTAGTACTGAAAACCTGTACATACCAAGTAATATTAACAGTCTTCAACAGAGGGAATGTAATAACTAGTACTGAAAACCTGTACATACCAAGTAATATTAACATTCTTCAACAGAGGGAATGTAATAACTAGTACTGAAAACCTGTACATACCAAGTAATATTAACAGTCTTCAACAGAGGGAATGTAATAACTAGTACTGAAAACCTGTACATACCAAGTAATATTAACAGTATTCAACAGAGGGAATGTAATAACTAGTGCTGAAAACCTGTACATACCAAGTAATATTAACAGTCTTCAACAGAGGGAATGTAATAACTAGTACTGAAAACCTGTACATACCAAGTTATATTAACATTCTTCAACAGAGGGAATGTAATAACTAGTACTGAAAACCTGTACATACCAAGTAATATTAACAGTCTTCAACAGAGGGAATGTAATAACTAGTACTGAAAACCTGTACATACCAAGTTATATTAACATTCTTCAACAGAGGGAATGTAATAACTAGTACTGAAAACCTGTACATACCAAGTAATATTAACATTCTTCAACAGAGGGATTGTAATAACTAGTACTGAAAACCTGTACATACCAAGTAATATTAACAGTATTCAACAGAGGGAATGTAATAACTAGTACTGAAAACCTGTACATACCAAGTAATATTAACAGTCTTCAACAGAGGGAATGTAATTACTAGTACTGAAAACCTGTACATACCAAGTAATATTAACAGTATTCAACAGAGGGAATGTAATAACTAGTACTGAAAACCTGTACATACCAAGTAATATTAACAGTCTTCAACAGAGGGAATGTAATAACTAGTACTGAAAACCTGTACATACCAAGTAGTATTAACAGTATTCAACAGAGGGAATGTAATAACTAGTACTGAAAACCTGTACATACCAAGTAATATTAACATTCTTCAACAGAGGGAATGTAATAACTAGTACTGAAAACCTGTACATACCAAGTAATATTAACAGTATTCAACAGAGGGAATGTAATAACTAGTACTGAAAACCTGTACATACCAAGTAATATTAACAGTCTTCAACAGAGGGAATGTAATAACTAGTACTGAAAACCTGTACATACCAAGTAATATTAACAGTCTTCAACAGAGGGAATGTAATAACTAGTACTGAAAACCTGTACATACCAAGTAATATTAACAGTCTTCAAAAGAGGGAATGTAATAACTAGTACTGAAAACCTGTACATACCAAGTAATATTAACATTCTTCAACAGAGGGAATGTAATAACTAGTACTGAAAACCTGTACATACCAAGTAATATTAACAGTCTTCAACAGAGGGAATGTAATAACTAGTACTGAAAACCTGTACATACCAAGTAGTATTAACAGTATTCAACAGAGGGAATGTAATAACTAGTACTGAAAACCTGTACATACCAAGTAATATTAACAGTCTTCAACATACCAAGTAATATTAACAGTCTTCAACAGAGGGAATGTAATAACTAGTACTGAAAACCTGTACATACCAAGTAATATTAACATTCTTCAACAGAGGGAATGTAATAACTAGTACTGAAAACCTGTACATACCAAGTAATATTAAGTAATATTAACAGTCTTCAACAGAGGGAATGTAATAACTCGTACTGAAAACCTGTACATACCAAGTAATATTAACAGTATTCAACAGAGGGAATGTAATAACTAGTACTGAAAACCTGTACATACCAAGTAATATTAACAGTCTTCAACAGAGGGAATGTAATAACTAGTACTGAAAACCTGTACATACCAAGTAATATTAACAGTCTTCAACAGAGGGAATGTAATAACTAGTACTGAAAACCTGTACATACCAAGTAATATTAACAGTATTCAACAGAGGGAATGTAATAACTAGTACTGAAAACCTGTACATACCAAGTAATATAAACATTCTTCAACAGAGGGAATGTAATAACTAGTACTGAAAACCTGTACATACCAAGTAGTATTAACAGTATTCAACAGAGGGAATGTAATAACTAGTACTGAAAACCTGTACATACCAAGTAATATTAACAGTCTTCAACATATCAAGTAATATTTACATTCTTCAACAGAGGGAATGTAATAACTAGTACTGAAAACCTGTACATACCAAGTAATATTAACATTCTTCAACAGAGGGAATGTAATAACTAGTACTGAAAACCTGTACATACCAAGTAATATTAACAGTCTTCAACATACCAAGTAATATTTACATTCTTCAACAGAGGAAATGTAATAACTAGTACTCAAAACCTGTACATACCAAGTAATATTAACAGTCTTCAACAGAGGGAATGTAATAACTAGTACTGAAAACCTGTACATACCGAGTAATATTAACATTCTTCAACAGAGGAAATGTAATAACTAGTACTCAAAACCTGTACATACCAAGTAATATTAACAGTCTTCAACAGAGGGAATGTAATAACTAGTACTGAAAACCTGTACATACCAAGTAATATTAACAGTCTTCAACAGAGGGAATGTAATAACTAGTACTGAAAACCTGTACATACCAAGTAATATTAACAGTCTTCAACAGAGGGAATGTAATAACTAGTACTGAAAACCTGTACATACCAAGTAATATTAACAGTCTTCAACAGAGGGAATGTAATAACTAGTACTGAAAACCTGTACATACCAAGTAATATTAACAGTCTTCAACAGAGGGAATGTAATTACTAGTACTGAAAACCTGTACATACTAAGTAATATTAACAGTCTTCAACAGAGGGAATGTAATAACTAGTACTGAAAACCTGTACATACCAAGTAATATTAACAGTCTTCAACAGAGGGAATGTAATAACTAGTACTGAAAACCTGTACATACCAAGTTATATTAACATTCTTCAACAGAGGGAATGTAATAACTAGTACTGAAAACCTGTACATACCAAGTAATATTAACAGTCTTCAACAGAGGGAATGTAATAACTAGTACTGAAAACCTGTACATACCAAGTTATATTAACATTCTTCAACAGAGGGAATGTAATAACTAGTACTGAAAACCTGTACATACCAAGTAATATTAACAGTCTTCAACAGAGGGAATGTAATAACTAGTACTGAAAACCTGTACATACCAAGTAATATTAACAGTCTTCAACAGAGGGAATGTAATTACTAGTACTGAAAACCTGTACATACCAAGTAATATTAACAGTATTCAACAGAGGGAATGTAATAACTAGTACTGAAAACCTGTACATACCAAGTAATATTAACAGTCTTCAACAGAGGGAATGTAATAACTAGTACTGAAAACCTGTACATACCAAGTAATATTAACATTCTTCAACAGAGGGAATGTAATAACTAGTACTGAAAACCTGTACATACCAAGTAATATAAACAGTCTTCAACAGAGGGAATGTAATAACTAGTACTGAAAACCTGTACATACCAAGTTATATTAACAGTATTCAACAGAGGGAATGTAATAACTAGTACTGAAAACCTGTACATACCAAGTAATATTAACAGTCTTCAACAGAGGGAATGTAATTACTAGTACTGAAAACCTGTACATACCAAGTAATATTAACAGTATTCAACAGAGGGAATGTAATAACTAGTACTGAAAACCTGTACATACCAAGTAATATAAACATTCTTCAACAGAGGGAATGTAATAACTAGTACTGAAAACCTGTACATACCAAGTAGTATTAACAGTATTCAACAGAGGGAATGTAATAACTAGTACTGAAAACCTGTACATACCAAGTAATATTAACAGTCTTCAACATACCAAGTAATATTTACATTCTTCAACAGAGGGAATGTAATAACTAGTACTGAAAACCTGTACATACCAAGTAATATTAACATTCTTCAACAGAGGGAATGTAATAACTAGTACTGAAAACCTGTACATACCAAGTAATATTAACAGTCTTCAACATACCAAGTAATATTTACATTCTTCAACAGAGGGAATGTAATAACTAGTACTGAAAACCTGTACATACCAAGTAATATTAACAGTCTTCAACAGAGGGAATGTAATAACTAGTACTGAAAACCTGTACATACCGAGTAATATTAACATTCTTCAACAGAGGAAATGTAATAACTAGTACTCAAAACCTGTACATACCAAGTAATATTAACAGTCTTCAACAGAGGGAATGTAATAACTAGTACTGAAAACCTGTACATACCAAGTAATATTAACAGTCTTCAACAGAGGGAATGTAATAACTAGTACTGAAAACCTGTACATACCAAGTAATATTAACAGTCTTCAACAGAGGGAATGTAATAACTAGTACTGAAAACATGTACATACCAAGTAATATTAACATTCTTCAACAGAGGGAATGTAATAACTAGTACTGAAAACCTGTACATACCAAGTAATATTAACAGTCTTCAACAGAGGGAATGTAATAACTAGAAATGAAAACCTGTACATACCAAGTAATATTAACAGTCTTCAACAGAGGGAATGTAATAACTAGTACTGAAAACCTGAACATACCAAGTAATATTAACATTCTTCAACAGAGGGAATGTAATAACTAGTACTGAAAACCTGTACATACCAAGTAATATTAACAGTATTCAACAGAGGGAATGTAATAACTAGTACTGAAAACCTGTACATACCAAGTAATATAAACATTCTTCAACAGAGGGAATGTAATAACTAGTACTGAAAACCTGTACATACCAAGTAATATTAACAGTCTTCAACAGAGGGAATGTAATAACTAGTACTGAAAACCTGTACATACCAAGTAATATAAACATTCTTCAACAGAGGGAATGTAATAACTAGTACTGAAAACCTGTACATACCAAGTAATATTAACATTCTTCAACAGAGGGAATGTAATAACTAGTACTGAAAACCTGTACATACCAAGTAATATTAACATTCTTCAACAGAGGGAATGTAATAACTAGTACTGAAAACCTGTACATACCAAGTAATATTAACAGTCTTCAACAGAGGGAATGTAATAACTAGTACTGAAAACCTGTACATACCAAGTAATATTAACAGTCTTCAACAGAGGGAATGTAATAACTAGTACTGAAAACCTGTACATACCAAGTAATATTAACAGTCTTCAACAGAGGGAATGTAATAACTAGTACTGAAAACCTGTACATACCAAGTAATATTAACAGTCTTCAACAGAGGGAATGTAATAACTAGTACTGAAAACCTGTACATACCAAGTAATATTAACAGTATTCAACAGAGAGAATGTAATAACTAGTACTGAAAACCTGTACATACCAAGTAATATTAACAGTATTCAACAGAGGGAATGTAATAACTAGTACTGAAAACCTGTACATACCAAGTTATATTAACAGTCTTCAACAGAGGGAATGTAATAACTAGTACTGAAAACCTGTGCATACCAAGTAATATTAACAGTCTTCAACAGAGGGAATGTAATAACTAGTACTGAAAACCTGTACATACCAAGTAATATTAACAGTCTTCAACAGAGGGAATGTAATAACTAGTACTGAAAACCTGTACATACCAAGTAATATTAACAGTCTTCAACAGAGGGAATGTAATAACTAGTACTGAAAACCTGTACATACCGAGTAATATTAACAGTCTTCAACAGAGGAAATGTAATAACTAGTACTCAAAACCTGTACATACCAAGTAATATTAACAGTCTTCAACAGAGGGAATGTAATAACTAGTACTGAAAACCTGTACATACCAAGTAATATTAACAGTCTTCAACAGAGGGAATGTAATAACTAGTACTGAAAACCTGTACATACCAAGTAATATTAACAGTCTTCAACAGAGGGAATGTAATAACTAGTACTGAAAACCTGTACATACCAAGTAATATTAACAGTCTTCAACAGAGGGAATGTAATAACTAGTACTGAAAACCTGTACATACCAAGTAATATTAACAGTCTTCAACAGAGGGAATGTAATAACTAGTACTGAAAACCTGTACATACCAAGTAATATTAACAGTCTTCAACAGAGGGAATGTAATTACTAGTACTGAAAACCTGTACATACCAAGTAATATTAACAGTCTTCAACAGAGGGAATGTAATAACTAGTACGGAAAACCTGTACATACCAAGTAATATTAACAGTCTTCAACAGAGGGAATGTAATAACTAGTACTGAAAACCTGTACATACCAAGTAATATTAACATTCTTCAACAGAGGGAATGTAATAACTAGTACTGAAAACCTGTACATACCAAGTAATATTAACAGTCTTCAACAGAGGGAATGTAATAACTAGTACTGAAAACCTGTACATACCAAGTTATATTAACATTCTTCAACAGAGGGAATGTAATAACTAGTACTGAAAACCTGTACATACCAAGTAATATTAACAGTCTTCAACAGAGGGAATGTAATAACTAGTACTGAAAACCTGTACATACCAAGTTATATTAACAGTATTCAACAGAGGGAATGTAATAACTAGTACTGAAAACCTGTACATACCAAGTAATATTAACAGTCTTCAACAGAGGGAATGTAATTACTAGTACTGAAAACCTGTACATACCAAGTAATATTAACAGTATTCAACAGAGGGAATGTAATAACTAGTACTGAAAACCTGTACATACCAAGTAATATTAACAGTCTTCAACAGAGGGAATGTAATAACTAGTACTGAAAACCTGTACATACCAAGTAATATTAACATTCTTCAACAGAGGGAATGTAATAACTAGTACTGAAAACCTGTACATACCAAGTAATATTAACAGTCTTCAACAGAGGGAATGTAATAACTAGTACTGAAAACCTGTACATACCAAGTAATATTAACAGTCTTCAACAGAGGGAATGTAATAACTAGTACTGAAAACCTGTACATACCAAGTAATATTAACAGTATTCAACAGAGGGAATGTAATAACTAGTACTGAAAACCTGTACATACCAAGTAATATAAACATTCTTCAACAGAGGGAATGTAATAACTAGTACTGAAAACCTGTACATACCAAGTAATATTAACATTCTTCAACAGAGGGAATGTAATAACTAGTACTGAAAACCTGTACATACCAAGTAATATTAACATTCTTCAACAGAGGGAATGTAATAACTAGTACTGAAAACCTGTACATACCAAGTAATATTAACAGTCTTCAACAGAGGGAATGTAATAACTAGTACTGAAAACCTGTTCATACCAAGTAATATTAACAGTCTTCAACAGAGGGAATGTAATAACTAGTACTGAAAACCTGTACATACCAAGTAATATTAACAGTCTTCAACATACCAAGTAATATTAACAGTCTTCAACAGAGGGAATGTAATAACTAGTACTGAAAACCTGTACATACCAAGTAATATTAACAGTCTTCAACAGAGGGAATGTAATAACTAGTACTGAAAACCTGTACATACCAAGTAATATTAACAGTCTTCAACAGAGGGAATGTAATAACTAGTACTGAAAACATGTACATACCAAGTAATATTAACATTCTTCAACAGAGGGAATGTAATAACTAGTACTGAAAACCTGTACATACCAAGTAATATTAACAGTCTTCAACAGAGGGAATGTAATAACTAGTACTGAAAACCTGTACATACCAAGTAATATAAACATTCTTCAACAGAGGGAATGTAATAACTAGTACTGAAAACCTGTACATACCAAGTAATATTAACATTCTTCAACAGAGGGAATGTAATAACTAGTACTGAAAACCTGTACATACCAAGTAATATTAACATTCTTCAACAGAGGGAATGTAATAACTAGTACTGAAAACCTGTACATACCAAGTAATATTAACAGTCTTCAACAGAGGGAATGTAATAACTAGTACTGAAAACCTGTACATACCAAGTAATATTAACAGTCTTCAACAGAGGGAATGTAATAACTAGTACTGAAAACCTGTACATACCAAGTAATATTAACATTCTTCAACAGAGGGAATGTAATAACTAGTACTGAAAACCTGTACATACCAAGTAATATTAACATTCTTCAACAGAGGAAATGTAATAACTAGTACTGAAAACCTGTACATACCAAGTAATATTAACATTCTTCAACAGAGGGAATGTAATAACTAGTACTGAAAACCTGTACATACCAAGTAATATTAACATTCTTCAACAGAGGGAATGTAATAACTAGTACTGAAAACCTGTACATACCAAGTAATATTAACAGTATTCAACAGAGAGAATGTAATAACTAGTACTGAAAACCTGTACATACCAAGTAATATTAACAGTATTCAACAGAGGGAATGTAATAACTAGTACTGAAAACCTGTACATACCAAGTTATATTAACAGTCTTCAACAGAGGGAATGTAATAACTAGTACTGAAAACCTGTGCATACCAAGTAATATTAACAGTCTTCAACAGAGGGAATGTAATAACTAGTACTGAAAACCTGTACATACCAAGTAATATTAACAGTCTTCAACAGAGGGAATGTAATAACTAGTACTGAAAACCTGTACATACCAAGTAATATTAAAGGGAAAATTCGCGATTTTTTACTTATGGTTTAAATATGTTCATTATGACAAAATATATATATTCACAAAGTTTTATCGCTATATGTCCAGTAATAAAGGAGAAATTCAACAATTAATGAAATTTTTTTAACTACTTCCTGTAGGTCGTGACGTTTTCTCCTGGTTTTTGCATGCCGGGATTTAAAATACAATCAGTAAAAGTCTTGGTTTTTAATGATATTTAAACGTAATCGTAAGCGCGCCGATGACTTATGGTTTATCTAATAAACATCCGATAATAAGAAGATAAGACGCACAGACGTGCAATTGTACACATTCATGAGATAAATTTTCTATGTTAAACGTATATATTCGAATTATTTTAGTAGACAACCAAAAAAGTTATAAATTTATTAATTAATGCATTTTCGGACTGATATATGAGGTGAACAAATTAAAGTACAATAATCTGTAAAGACAATATGTTGGTGTACTCTTATTGACCTTTTACTATCTCTGCTTTGACTAGATTTATACGATGTGTGTATTCACGGTTCTGTGGCAAATTGAATACTCTTAGATGGCTTGTTGAAAGGTAAATTGTTATTTGCACTTCGGTATTTAACCACGCCTCTAGGGCACACCTTGCCAGGTGTGACTGTCTATTCGGATCAGTGGATTATAAAACAAGGGAGCATTCAATATACACATCTATAATACTAATTCAAGTTTCAAGTTTGTTACAAATAAAAATAGATCGCCGTGGAATTATTTAATTATATTTGCTGTATCATTTATTTCAATTCAAATAAATTAATTTACTAAGTAATAAAATTTAAACAATTTTCGGTTAAGACGGGAAACTTAATTCATGTGTCAGAATGAAATGATATACACCTCTTGTCCTTGATGTATGTCTCATTAAAAAGGGGGAATTAGAAATAGCTTTACCAAAGCATTTTGATTTTCTTTATTAGGCAAAAAATGTACGAGAACACTTACATTTAGACTTTTGAAAGCCATGTATTAATGTATATCTGAAACTATCTGAAGATAAGTAGATAAATCTACCGAAGCGGAGTATAATATGTACGAACAAAGAAAAATACTTTTGTTTTTAAATCTTTGCACATTCATGATTAATTATTGTTATCTATTACTCATTCAATTACTTAATTGGTACCTAAAATATGTCTACCGCTTGGCATTAAAACTCGGTGTAGTAGGAAGGGTTTTATTACATATACTAGATTATATTATTTGGATGAGGATTTGAGCTATCCTATAAAACACATTTATTAGTTAACTACATTCGAGCCCAAAGGATATTAACTTAAATGATTCAATTAACTTTACTCACATATTACTTATATTTCTATCTTATGATTTTTGCGTGCTTGTTTTTATAGAACAGTTTATATATGGTCCAAAAATTTATCATAAAATCATAAATAAAAATATCTTGTTCGGAGGATGATAGTACTATAACAGTGGTTCCAGTCAGTCAAAAGAGTCAGATTTTGACGAGTATGGTCATATTGGGTACGCACTAGAGCCAGGGTATACCGAAGAAGAGCTCCATAAAATGGAAGCTGCAGAAAGTTCCCGAAATCAAGATATCCTTAGCAACCATCGCTAGTTTTTAAAACACAGATTGGTGTTCGTGTACTAACTGCATACTTATGCCGTTATTAACGGAATGTCTATGTTGCCACTAATTTACTCTCTTTGATCGTAATATTGAATTGGGTGAATGCATAAGTAACAGCATCGATTTCATAACAGTTTGTCTGAACCCGGTTGTTCTTGAAACTAACTATATAAGTTTTTTTAAAGTACAATCGTATTCATATTATACATGTTAAATGAATGAACAAATATTAAACCTATCTGTTTATTGTTTTCCGTCCATGTCTGCTCATCGCCAGAAATAAAGTTTGTCGCACGAAAAAATGGTGTTAATTCCAGAGTCAAAATTTAAAGAACTTATTTTCCATGTTTTCTGGTATTGTTCGAAAGAGAATTGACCTAACAGAAGAATTACTATCTTAGGCTGTCAGTAACACATGTAGAGTAGTGGGTCGTTGTTGGACATGCAAATCTTATAAAGTGTATCATCTGTTAAATTTGCAGGTCACTGAAAGGGGAAGTTCCATACGGAAGTAGGTTTTGAGATTGATTTTTTTTTATATCCAGTGACACATTTTACATGCGTATTCTTGAACGTTTGATACATCATTTACTCTCAAATTGCAAAAAACGAAAACTTCCACTTGTATTTATAGTATTTGTTGAAATAGTCCTCGTCTCACAATGTATAATACTCTATCTATTTGACCAACGATGTTCAAAAACAAAAGACAGCGAATTTTATGTCATCTTTCCCTATTTTTGAATGTAACTTATAAGGCTGTTCAACTGGCAAGAATACCGCCAGAGACATATATACATGTTTCTGGTACCGCTAAAGCGAACAAGCAGTTTATTCTTTAAATTGCTATCATATCACGGCAAGAAAGAAAATAAATCCCGAAATTGATTTGAAACTTTAATACTCAATAGTTTTCCTAGAAAATACTCACACCCCTTTGGGATTATTAGTGTACGTCCAGTTGCATATATTTTACATGAATGTCGGAACAATTGTGATGATGACGAATTTCTTCCTTTATTCGAGAACAATCTAATTGATACATAAAACTGGGATTTTACTATGTTCATAACTTCGATGAACCAAAGCAAGATATATATCGACCTGTATTTAAATCAAACTGGTTCTCTTCTTCTTCTTCTTCTTCTTCTTTTAGTATACAATATAGTCTGATACATGTATATATTTTAAATTGCACTATAGTTCCGTAACTTTCTATCCAGGCGTATAAGCCAACATCGACAAGTGCGTACATTTTTTAAATCAATATTTTTGGTATGTACCAGTCTGTCCTTTACTATAATTGACAAATTACATTTTCCCAAATTAACCCTCGGAAAAAATATGTATATAGATTTTTGTTTCTTCAAATCTTTTTTTTTTTGTGGTATTTTTTATATTTTCATAAATAATATTCTTTACACCAGAAATGTTATTTATAAACAAGCGTACGAGTTAAATTATTGGCATCATATCACTTTCGGACACACAAGACAGAGATGTGTATTATACACCTGATAGTTCAAAATGGAAAGTTATAAGTCTGCCGTGTACACTGATCAATACCTACAGAAGTGAAACGATGCATGAACTTGCAAGCCCGACAGGAAATCGCTTGAATACCCGGACGTGTCACCTGAGTCCTCACACCCCTCACAATACCTTTGGGAGTAATACCTTTAGCCATGCTGGTGATCAGATGAGGAAAGATCCGAATTTATTTGAATAAAGTTTATTACTTTAAAGAATTATGAACGAATTAGATTTTTGAAAACAATTTTCACGGAACACTTATTTATTATTTGAACTGTGACTCTTTAACTAATTCCAATATTAACAGTTTAAAAATAACAGATATATAATAATGGTCATTTAAAAAAAAATAAGAACATTTTCCGTATCAAGTTTATAGTTAGTCAGATAAAACAATCGTACGATTGACAAGATATCGACACGCAATTACGACTACATCGGTTACTGTAGTTTTGGTCCTTTGTGTTTTATAGACATATCGTGATTATAATCGTAGAAGATGACAAGATGGCGGAGCGTAGAAAATTGATACTCAAATTTTAAAATCGATGTTGATCTCTTATCTAGCGGAATAAAACTTTAATATCTATAAATTTGAGCCTTTTTATACAGAATGGACATAATATCAATTTTTGATTTTTTTGCGAAGTTTCCCTTTAACAGTCTTCAACAGAGGGAATGTAATAACTAGTACTGAAAACCTGTACATACCAAGTAATATTAACAGTCTTCAACAGAGGGAATGTAATAACTAGTACTGAAAACCTGTACATACCAAGTAATATTAACAGTCTTCAACAGAGGGAATGTAATAAATAGTTCTGAAAACCTGTACATACCAAGTAATATTAACAGTCTTCAACAGAGGGAATGTAATAACTAGTACTGAAAACCTGTACATACCAAGTAATATTAACAGTCTTCAACAGAGGGAATGTAATAACTAGTACTGAAAACCTGTACATACCAAGTAATATTAACAGTCTTCAACAGAGGGAATGTAATAACTAGTACTGAAAACCTGTAAATACCAAGTAATATTAACAGTATTCAACAGAGGGAATGTAATAACTAGTACTGAAAACCTGTACATACCAAGTAATATTAACAGTCTTCAACAGAGGGAATGTAATAACTAGTACTGAAAACCTGTACATACCAAGTAATATTAACATTCTTCAACAGAGGGAATAACTAGTACTGAAAACCTGTACATACCAAGTAATATTAACAGTATTCAACACAGTAAAATTATTAGGTTCTCCTCCCTCCACTACAAGTTTCCGTGGGAGATAGTTGTCATCAGAACCATCTAAGGTCACCTTCAATTCTCTGTAATACAACATAATATAATATAACTTTTGGCAATTAAATATAATGTTGATAATGTTATTAATTTATTCCTTTTATGACATATACTGTAAACCAACTTATTTTCGCGGATACTTTATTTCGCGTTTATACCCAGCTAGCCAACTTCGCGGCGATTTAATTTTGCGATTTTCTTATTTACCTAATGTAGTTTGATAGGGAAAGACGATTTAATTTCGCGTTATTTTTCTACTCGCGAAAGTCGCGAAAATAAATGGCTCGCGAAATTTAGTTGGTTTACAGTATATCCCATTTTAGTATTTGAGGAAGCCATAGATGTTCGATGGTTATAGTTCTAAATTTTTGTTGGTATTTGGATATCAAATTGAGAATGGAAATGAGAAATATGTCAAAACGTCAACGTTACCCAACTAGTGAGCAGATAACAGCCGAACAGGTCTATTACATATATCACAGTTACATATAATATGACAACCTGCATTTACTATTTCAAATGTTATCTGACATCATTCTACAAGTTATATTTGTTCTTTGTCAGGATGCCAGAGGTACTTAAGACTTTTACCAGTTATTCTTAAAATTTAATATCTGGTGACATAGATTTTATCAACTACAATATCATCATGATCATATCACTTGTAAAATTTCTTCACTAAAGTGTTTAATTCTATCATCCTATTTGTTTAACAAAAGAATCATCATAATTCCTTGATTTTTATATGTTCTCTAAAAGTTTAATTTCAAATCAAAATCTTATAAATCAATATTTTGGAGGTAGTACACCCTCTGAATTACATTCCTTTGATCCTTGCATTAACAATATGATATCTTTGTTCTCCATTATACGTCTGTTACTTAAGATATAACAGTCGTATAAGTCTTAATTTTTTAATTTTATGTTTAATTTTTTGTTTAATGTTTAAAATACTTCTGATATCTTAGTGCTGACCTTTCTTTATTTTATGTTAAGTACTTACAATATCACATAACCCTAATAAATCACTTGCTATATTCTGCTGATCTATAATTTCTCCATTAACGCCTCGATGCTTGACAGTGTAAAATCGTCAATCAATCATTCGGAGTTAGCTCCAGATTTACCTATTCGGATAAAATTGAGCTGATTCCTGTTGGTCACATCTTCAACAGGGCACCAATCAAAATACAGGATTCTTGAAGAGCTTTTATTGTGTTTTGAAATCGGGCCCTCCCAATTAGGAGAGATCAATTATGGGTAGGGACTGAATTATTCAGGTTAGATATCAAAGTGCTGACCTTCCTTTATTCAAAATCTATTACTTACGATATCACAGCACCTTTCTTCATTTTGAGTTCTATCCAGTGTCTGCCTGCACTACCATCACTTTCCCAGTATGTGTCAGGATCCCCATCAGTCAGGGGAGAGGAACCAGTAGATTCATCCTGTAATATTTTCTTAATAAAATATCATTCATGGTAGATCAATTAAACAATGCATATCTATAAATCTGAAAAGTGATCTTCTTTATTTCCCCAAGCTTTGATAAATATAATTAAGGTGTAATACCACCAAGTCATGGTACGTCACAACATCAGGTTGTATACGAAAATAGGTCGAAAAAAAATATTCCCTTGATTTGACAGTTGTAGGTAATTAATCCTATATTTTATTGCAGTAAAATATTTCTGTGTCATAAACGTATGTCTTAGGTATTTCAAAGCACCATTATTTTTTTATTTGGGATTTCTATAGAATATTTTGTAATCTTGAGGTTACATGGTGACTAAACCTTGTACACAGATAAAATAGTGGGAGAAATTTGATTAGTTAACTCAGTGATGGTTATTTTCTTATATGCAATGAAATGCTATGTGAAGTTTTTTCTATAGTACTGGACAGGATAAAGCTTTACTCATGCCAAGTATTTCTTTATTTGAAACAAAGATAAATTCTACACATGTTTTCGAAAAGTGCAAATTTAACAAAGACTAATAGGGGAAAATCAATGGTGGTATTTCACCTTAAAACTTACATTTCATAGGATATCAAAAGGTACATCTATTTACTGATTTTATCCTTTTTTCAATCAAAGTGATCATTTTGATTGGTTGACAAGGCAATGGTTACCTTTTTAAAAATACACAAACTCAGGATGATTTTTTTAAAAGTAAAAACATTAGAGGACAAAATCTTCAAAAAAAAAAACTGGTTCTAAATGACAATAGCATGCACTGACCATTAGTGTTTAGTTGGGAGGAAATTTTTGGGAGGATTTTACTCACACAGCAGGAAGAGACATCGACAGCCTCTACATAGTTTTTAATGCTTCCTAGATGATCATTTTCTGGAGGTATATGTTGTGACATTAAACGAACTAAGGCTTCTTCACATTCTATAGACCAGTTAGCAGGTACTTGTCTTAATTTATCTACAGCTTCTTCATCAGCGGCCATGATGTCTAATTTCTTTTTAGGTAGCTGAATGGCAAAGTGTTGTTCTACAACTTCTTCCCAACTGCAATTCATGAAAACATTCTTAAAATAACAAAAAAAAATCTAATTCTTTACTTACGTATACATACACAATATAAATTATAAAGTATTTGTCAGCTTCTGTTTTGTTTCCATTCAAAACGGTTAAACAACTTCAAACTCTGCAGTTAATAGTACAACTTATATAAGTGTATTTTATATGCATTGTACTTGATGTAATATTTGTCAGAATCAAATTTTCTATTCAACATTAATAGTATGTTAAACATGTTAAATATTTGAATAATTTTTCTCGTGATTCTACAAAAATGTATCGGGTACTCATAGAAGCATTTTATTAACATGCCTCAGATATTTTAATCCAGTTACTAACTGGCCCACCCTCTGTTATGCCTACATCTGCCTCTAAAAAGGTAATTTTAAACTAAAATCAGATTCCATACCATATGGACATCATGAACCAGTAAGCCAAATTTAAATTATTTAATGATATATATAGTTACTTGGAGATTGGATTTGTCCTTTTTAATGCTTTGTCTACTGGAACTAAAACAGGTGCTTCATCATTGGAACTTTTGCTGCTGAACTGTTGTATCCAAGCTTCATTATCAAATTTTTCTTCCTCATTTGATGTAACTCTAAACTGTAAAGACAAATAAACATGATTCATTGTAAGATACATGTAAACAAGTTTTTTTCCTGACAAAAATTTGAAAAAATCACTTCCAATAAATATACAGCTTACTTATCAATCAATTACAACATACATGTAGCTGTCAACTTTTGAAAATCCCCATAGCAATATGGTTATTAGTGCATGGCAAGATTTTCAAAAGTTACAATTTTTACAGCTTTTTTGTGTGCACTGTTTAAAAGAAATAGTTTCTTATATCTGTTTTTTTAATGTTAAATGTCATGAATGTATACTGATCACAAGTAAATAAATGTCAGCACTATACATGTACTTCTTTATTTTTGTATCATTCTTGTGTTTATATATTTTTCACAAAAAAGGTAGTACATGAACTTGAATACATATTTTTTTACGTGTAATTCCATGGTTGTTTGCATTTGAAATGTACCTGTTTCCTGATCATTCTGATGCCCTTATTGGGAATAAGATTGTTATAAAGACAGTTAAGGATGTACAAAACACTTCATTTAACTGTCTTTACTCTTATCACAAATATATCACACTTTGTTGGGTTTCAGAAGAGTTGCAACTCAATAAAATCAGTCCCTCCCTTAAGCATATTAAGTAGTATAGATATAACCTTTTGGTTTTAAATCAGATGTAAGCACTATTTCTGAAGTAGTGGTGTATTGTATGCTAGAGTCCCAACCAATAATCGTCATGATCGTAGTGGACTTTGAGCTGTCGTTTATTCTACTTAACTTATTGATTCATTCAGGAACTCTTTGAACAATGATGAAGTGTCATGACTCATGAGGTCGATATTAATCACATGTATAACATTTATGTGCATTTGATTTTAATAGTTCTACCCAATACCCATATCATTTTACATCCTGTGTCTAGTTCTTTGATTTCTGTGCACAAAGAAACATGTACATGTATGTGATATATGTTCAACAAACAACACTGAACAAAGGCAAACTTCATTCTGGTTTTCTGACTGTCAAAACATGAATAAGATGCAAGCAATCACCTGTAAATTTGTATCTGAATACTAACACTAACATGTATAACAAATATGCAAAATACAATTATTCAAAACATCTTGCATCATATTTTTGTATAGCCACAGAACCCTATGTTTTAAAATAGGAAAAATTCCGTAGCTCTTTGTATGCATGTACTTGTAGATTCCTCCGATATCCAAAACCCCTCGAGAGATGCGAGGGAATTCATGTACACTCCGTATCGGAATTAATGGAGATATGTCACTAGCGTATTTAAAATGCTTAATATTTACAAGGTCAATCCCCACCCTATCAACAAGGCGTGTTAGGACACCGGGCAGAGTCTGTTATTATGGTGGAGGAAGCCGAAGTACTCAGAGAAAACCACCAGGCTGCTCATCAGGAACAAACAGAAGAGATATTGATCAGCAGATTGATCTCCAGGTCAAAGTCTGGAGCAACTTTGACCAACCCAGGCCCCCATAGTAGCCATGCTACAATGTAGTTTAAACTCTGGTCTGGGTACCAGAGATGTGTGGGAGAGGGGTGAAAATCACCCCTCTGATGTACTGACATTTTTAGCATCCGGAGTGAGGAACGAACTTAGTACCTTCAGCACTGTAGCCATCAGTCTTAACCACTTGACTACGAACTCACACAATTCATGATTTTTATAGTGTAATGTAAATGAAATTATTTGAACAATGTATATTTTGAGCAATTCAATGCTCTATGCCTAGTATGGTCCGCAAATACTTGAAATAGTAAAAAATTACATAAGGACCTCAGAGTCACCATTCCGCAGCCAATTTTTGTTTTGAAACTCAAAGGCGATTTTAAAAATTCTATGTCTTTTTTTATTTAACACAAAGATTACCCTTTTTATCCTTAGCCATTTCCCTTGAGAATTGCAATATTCTTCTCCACTTGCTACCACTCGGGATTCTGTTGTACAATGCAAGTCTTTTATTTTTCTACTGTTTTTTAGGGGTTCAGGATAGACCCTTAGGGTTGTTTTACTTTGGCATTTATATTCAACTTCAGAAGGAACAAAACAAATGCATGCTGGAAACTTTTTTCGCTCTTTTAAGCATTGGATACATTCCAGAATACAACGGATTCTGGCTAATCTGCGTCTTGAACCTGATAAATTATCAACACTAGAACCTTGGGCTCCATTTTGTTTATGGTCCTTAGAATGCATTAATTGTCTGTTTGTTAATGTATTAAAATATCAAATAAACTTTAACAGCCCAAATTGTTGTTGAATCATTTCTTCGAAAAATTCCCCGGAAGTCCAAGAAGAGCATGTAATTTCAAAGTCGAAGCGGGAAAAAATCCGGAAATAATTGTAGGCTTGGACTATATTTAATATTTGCAGTGATATCATCGTATTGAAAAATAAATTCACTCAGTTTAATAATTATTGATAATTCTTTACAAAAAAATCATGATTTTTATAGTGCAATGAAATTATTTGAACAATGTATCTTTTGAGCAATTCAATGTATGCCCTTCGACAGATCTGAGACTACTATAACTCATTATAGCTAGTCTCAGGACCGTGACTAGATACTGCCTGAGAAAAAAATCAAAAATATCAATTATCACTGAAAGTACAAGAAAGAACACCCAAGTATTCCTTTGAATTTCGAAGATCAATCAAGCCCATTGAAAAGATGCCTAAACTGCATGGTTCTGAAACAGTTTTCGATATCACAAACTAGTCAAAACATTTACTAGAGTTTATCATCAGTTCAAGGACATAATTCGTAAATATAAATCAACATGGCATGCATACATCTCATACCGTTTAAGGACATTTAGAAAAAAATGAAAGACAAGAATACCTGTTGATACTGTTTATAATGCTTTTTTGTTATTTTATATTAATATGGATCTTGTCTATATACCAGCTTTGTTTTTTTTTGGAATATCTTCTAATTTTCACTTCTTCGTACTACATTTGTATAAACTTCAAGATTTACCTGTATTATTAAAACCGGTTTTTTTTTCAAATGTGATTATTTTCGAAGGATTGAATATTTCGCAGTGGTGTCTTGTCATGTCTTTGTTTGGAATTGTTGGTTTGCTTTTTGTCCTTGAGTGTTTGTCCCTAATATTTTATTAACTGTGCATTTGCATTCAGATATCGCAGATCAAATTTATTCGTTCATATAGTGTGTTAATTTACGTTTTTTGATTGAGTTAAGCCTGCCAATTGATATTTTATCGTGTGTTTTCTATGTTGTGATGTTATGCTATTGTTTCAGAAAAAGGGAGAAGGTTTGGTACCATTAAAACGTTTAATCCCGCTGCAAATATTTGCACCTGTCCTAAGTCAGGAATCTGATGTACAGTAGTTGTCGTTTGTTTATGTAATTTATACGTGTTTCTCGTTTCTCCTTTTTTTATATAGATTAGACCGTTGGCTTTCCCGTTTGAATGGTTTTACACTAGTAATTTTGGGGCACTTTATAGCTTGTTTTTCGGTGTGAGCCAAAGCTCCGTGTTGAAGGCCGAACATTGACCTATAATGGTTTACTTTTATAAATTGTTATTTGGATGGAGAGTTGTCTCATTGGCACTCACACTACATCTTCCTATATCTAAACACTATCTTAGCTCCATAGCTCAATGACGGGATATATAAGTACCGAGCTACGTCAAATGAATATAACAAAAAATAGATTAAACAGTAAAGCATAAATGTACAAAGACAAATGAAAGAACACTATAACACGATGGTGAACAACGTCAGTACTTAGAATATAACAAAAAATAGACTAAACAGTAATTTATGGAGAAGACGTTACTAAGTTGAAAAACTTGTGTCTAATACATTTGTCTTTTTTTGGAACAATAAAATATGTTTGAACTAGTACTTATAATCATTATCAATACCCCAAGACCATCATGTATTATTATTTGTCAAATTGATATGGAATATTTATCAACAAAGTCTTGGTATCTAGACAAAAGGCCGAGACGTTCTTTCACATAACCCTGGCAGGGGCGGATCCAGCCATTTAAAAAAGGGGGGGGTCCTAACCCAGGACAAAGGGGGGGGGGGGGGTTCCAATTACACATCCCCATTCAAATGCATTGATCGTCAAAAAAAAAGGGGGGGTTCCAACCCCCGGAACCCCCCCTCTGGATCCGCGCCTGCCTGGTTCATTAACTTTTTGCTCTGACAGTGGTGACGTTTTACAAAGTCTGGGGAGTAGCAACCCTTGAATACCGAATGAGTAGTTGGAAAATGTATATTTATATGCAGGTGAAGTTGGTATAATGGTGCTAAGGTGGAGGATATTTTCAAAATTAAAATCGTCACGTTTTGACATACATTCTGATACTTAGACGATCGCTTATGTCAAATTCGAGGTATAACTCTAAATATGAGACAGAGAAAGCTTTGTCTGTGGTTTCTTTAATTTCTAGTTCTGGAGGATATATTTATGGAACCCAATCAGAAAACTTTGAATTGTTAATGGAAAATACAACATCAATATATCTTAACGAAATTATCTGGCTTCTTTAATCTTCTTCTTTTGACAAGTGTCTGAAAAAATTCTGACTCATACGAAAATAAGAGGAGGTCGGCACAGTTCGTTCCTATATATATGAATGCCGACAATATTTTTGAAAAGGTCTACTTCCAAATTCAACATATTCTTATATTACAATTCATTAAACATATAAATTAATATATAAATTGATAAATGGTACCTAGTCAAAAGTAAAGTCACAAATATACTGAAATCCGAGGAAAATTCAAAACAGAAAGTCACTTATTTAATTGCAAATTTAAATCAAAACATCAAACACATCAAACGAATGGATAACAACTGTCATATTTCTGACTTTGTACAGTCATTTTCTGATTAAACCTGGTTTTATAGCTAGCTAAACCTTTCACTTGTATGACAGTCGCATACAATTCGATTAAGGAGGCTCGCGGGTACAAAATTTTCAGCAAAAAATTAAACATTTGTTTTTCCATTACAAATTTTATTTATAACACAATTAGTTATTACTTAATGATATTGAACAAAAATCAACCAATTAAATCGATTCTGTTTGCCCCCAGATGACTTTTAAAATGTTTATATCATTGAAAAAAGCTCCAAATTATCTCCCTTTAGTAATTTTTGGCATTAAAATTGAAATATCATTTTTAACAAATCGGTGACATATATTTTTATTATTGTTTTCAAATAAGCTGTACATAAACTAAATAATTGTAAAATTTAAGCGATTTCTGTAATTAGGTGATTTTTTTTATTTCGATATTACCTCTCGGTATATTGATGGGTCTTCCAAGTGCTCCACGAAACCTCTTTCTAAATTATTAACATCTATTTTATCAGCAATCAAAGACGGGCTTCAAAGTTATTGTGAAACTGCCTATTCTAGAGGTGGCGTGAATCAGATGTGGATACTTAAAAATTCCAAAGATCTTTTAGAGTACATACAATCTAACTCTCTTTCATCTTGTAACAGTATTAAAACATTTGACTTTTTTACTCTTTACACCGTGAAGTATTACATTCCAAACTAAAAGACAAATTGAAATCATAAAAAAGAATGGCCAACGTAGATACAAGTATCTTGTCTTAGGGAGAGATAAATCTTACTTTGTAAAGGATCACTCTGATTCAAACAAAAAATTCTCTGAAACTGATATTATCAAGATGCTTGATTTCTTGATTGACAACATATTTGTTACGTTGGGAGGACGTGTTTTTCAACAGACTGTCGGCATTCCAATGGGAACAAATTGTGCCTGCCCCTCTACTTGCCGACTTGTTTCTTAATTATTATGAGGCTAACTTCATGCAGGAACTTCTTAGGAAGAAATACAAGAAGTTAGCAATATCCTTTCACTCTAGATTCCGGATCCGCTATATAGATGATGTTCTTTCACTAAATAATTCAAAATTTGGTAACTTTGTGAAACGCATCTATCCCATCGAACTAGAGATAAAGGATAAGTACATATAAAGTTAAGTCGGCCTCATATCTTGACTTACATCTAGAAATTGACAATGAGGGTCGGCTGAAAACAAAACTTTACGACAAAGGAGATGATTTCAGCTTTCCAATTGGGAACTTTCCATTTCTAAGTAGCAACATTCCAGCAGCACCTGCATACGGGGTATATATCTCCCAATTGATAAGATATTCCAGTGCTTGCATTTCCTATCATGGTTTCCTTGATAGTGGGTTGCTGCTCACAAGGAAGCTATTAAAACAAGAGTTCCAAATGGTGAAGTTGAAATCATCCCTTCGTAAATTTTATGGACGCCATCACGAGTTGGTTGACCGTTATGGAATAACCGTTTCACAAATGATATCGGATAGTTTGCTTACGTTGTAACTACAATCCCCTTCCCTTTCATGAATGTGACCTACCGAATTAGACTATTTACCGGATTTGTTATCACATAAGCAACACGACGGGTGCCACATGTGGAGCAGGATCTGCTTACCCTTCCAGAGCACCTGAGATCACCCCCAGTTTTTGGTGGGGTTCGTGTTGTTTATTCTTTAGTTTTCTATGTTGTGTCATTTGTACTATTAATTGTCTGATTGTCTTTTTCATTTTTAGCCATGGCGTTGTCAGTTAATTTTAGATTTACTAGAACACACCCGCGAAATCGCGGGCATTCAGAGCGTAGTTTAAAGTATCAGTATATGTAAAGTGTTGTTGGAAGAATTTTGTTAAATACAGAATGACTGGAGAATTTCAGCAAAAGTATCATAAGTCATAGGTTATTGGGGACAGGAAAATGTTTTTTTTTACCCTCCACCTTTATTTCCAAAGTTCACAATTTTTGGTTTTCTATCAATTTCAATATGAACATACATTTAGTATGTTATGAACATTTATTTAAGTAAAGAGCCTGTAATTCAGTGGTTGTCGTTTGTTTATGTGTTACATATTTGTTTTTCGTTCATTTTTTGTACATAAATAAGGCCGCTTGTTTTCTCGTTTGCATTGTTTTACATTGTCATTTCGGGCCTTTTGAAGCTGAGTATGCGGTATGGGCTTTGCTCTTTGTTGAAGGCCGTACGGTAACCTATAATTGTTAATTTCTGTGTCATTTTGGTCTCTTGTGGAGAGTTGTCTCAACATGGCAATCATACCACATCTTCTTTTTTTTTTGTAATCAATGAATTTTGTAAAAGATTTAATGACTGGAGAATTTCAGAAAAAGTATCAAAAGTTCACATGAATAATTTTAGCGCTTATCTGTATATTATGAACATTCATTACTATATAAATAAAGCGTATTTACTTTCAAATCTAAGTTTACTAATCGATCCATGGTGATCATTGATATAGTATACAGACCCTCTCTATTTAATAAACCCTGTGACTGCCGTGGATAGTAAACTTGAAAATGATAGCAGATAAAATTCTTAAAATACACTTTATTCGTAGTATATGTATGTTCAAAGTATACAAAAAAAAAGGCAAACCGGAAGTCTAATCTGACTTAAAATTTCGTACAATGACGGGACAATACCCGGATGCCTTTTTTCTCTCGTTTTTCTCCTAAAATAACTCAATCTGAATAATCATATGAATGGATGACAAATGCGACTATGCACTGTACCTATCAGTGGCGGATCCAGGGGGGGAGGGGGGTTCCGGGGGTGCGCACCCCCCCTTTATTTTTGCCGATCAATGCATTTGTATCGGGACATATGTTTTGCACCCCCCCCCCCCCCCATTTGCCCTGGATGCCCTGGGTTAGCACCCCCCCCTTTCGAAAATTCCTGCATCCGCCCCTGCCTATAGGACACAGAGGCGTGTTGATTAATTTATTGTGGAAAGAAGAGAAGCGACACCAAAAATGAGGTCTTCTCGTTTAATAGTATAGATGAGTTTGACTGTCCCTTTGGTATCTTTCGTCCCTCTTTTTTTTCTCCTATTAGTTTAACAGAAAAAAGTACCTTTACAAAAATGTATGCTTCTTTCGAAGACAGAATGTGTGCGTAAATAAATGGTGACCCCATTTTTTTTATTTTCTTTTTCTTTTAAGTATAAGATAAAGTTCATTGATAGAAAAATATAGCGAAATCCTATATTAGAAAAAAAAATGATTTAGACCCGCGAGCCCCCTTAAATCAAGTTGACAACGACGTGAAACAAAACAAACAGACACAAAAGGTACAAATGTCAAAAATAGGGGTACAGCAGTCAACATTGTGTTAAATTGTTTATCACTACAAATAAAGAAATATGTAATAAAGAAACACAAAAAGTAAAGGCATTCAGACAAAGCACATTAGCAAAAATGAAAGACAAGAATACACAAATTTACAATAACACAATGGCGGGGCGTGTAAATTTTTTCAGAGCCACGTCATATGCAACAAAGACTACAAAAAAGGCATTTAGACATAGCACATTAGCAAAAAATGAAAGACAAGAATAGATAAATGTACCATAGCACAATAACATGATGACGGGATGTAGATATATAAGTATAAAGCCATGCACATATCACAGCAAATTTATATTTTTCACTATATTTTGACAATGAACAACTTAAGAATAAGTGTGGTCAATGTGGCACGACGACTGAAGGAAAATATAACATGTGAGATAACAATCGGGAAAATATTGCTCTTTTAAACATGTTAAAAGCATACATGATGATGACATTTGTTTTTTTATAAATATATACAAATGTTATAAGTTTTATTTTGCAAACAATATTCCCAATTATATCGTTGTTCTGCAAGTCTTTAAAATGACATTGTTTATGTGTGATATATGGCCTCCTGGGGGACCTCATTTGGTAAATAAGAATATTTTATTTATTTTGTTCTATTCTTTTTCTCTTGTCATATTGATACACTGTTTGTTCTTGTTCTATTGTTTCTATAGACCACCGGCGTAGTGATCGGATGTGTATTATGGCTTCTGCTGCTGTCATGTTATGTTTCTCTACAAAATAGCATGCTACAACTGTCCCTGTTCGACCTATACCATGCTGACAATGTATACCCACTGCCTGAAAATTATCGACATATAAAATGCATAAAATTACATATACAATGTAAAACAAATTCAGCAACGTCGAGACTTGAAAATAGTTATTATGTTAACCCCCTTTTGATCCGCCACTGATGGTCGACTGGCGGCGACCTCGTTCTAAAGGTTTTGAAAAAGAATGCTTTATTGTTTGTAATTGTTTGCACCTGTCCTAAGTCAGGAAGCTGATAGTCAGTGGTTGTCGTTTGTTCATTTTCTTCATATGTGTATCTTGTTTCTCGTTTCTTTTTATATAGATTAGACCGTTGGTTTTCATTTTAAATGGTTTTACGCTAGTAATTTTTGGGGCCACTAATAGCTTGCTGTTCGGTGTGAGACTAGGCTCTGTGTTCAAAACCGTACCTTGACCTATAATGGTTTACTTTTATAAATTGTTACTTGGATGGAGAGTTGTCTCATTGGCTCTCATACCACATCTTCCTATATCTATTTAAAATGTTATCTTCTTTATCAATTCCTGTAAAAAAAACTGTAACTATACCTTTCCATGTTCGTATGCCGTGTTGATAAAATCTATAGATTCTTTGATTTGATCTAAAGATGGTGGTTCAAATTCTTCAACTTTGCAATGAAGATGATTCATATCTGAAATAGAAACATGTGAAAAAAAATTGATTGGAAAATGGTAAGATCTGGTAAGCTTACACAATACAAAAAAAAAGTAGATTAATATCAACATTTCAGAAAGAGAACTACTGTCTATATACCTTTAAGTTCGTCAATTGTAAAATCAGTTATATACACAATCAAACAGTTACATGTATTTTTCACGGGACTTTTGTTTCACAAACAATCACATAAACCAGTAAAGTTTATGATTTGATACACTACCCTAATATAATAAATGGTTATATTCACATCAGTAAAACTTAACTATAGTAATTATGTGAACACTATTGTAAGAAGGGTGTTTTCAATATTCATACAGATAAAATATATGCATTACATTCCTTTTTATGGATTTAAAAGTGGACAAAAAAGCTTTCAACACTTTTAGTTACCAGTGAAGTTTACCCTTTAAGCTGTGATTTAACGGTGCTTTCTTTTAAGTTTTGATTGCTTTAAGTATTTCTTATAGCTGTGAGTTACTGAAGTTGTCCCTTAAAGTGATTTAACGGTGCTTTCTTTTAAGTTTTGATTTGCTTAAAGTATTTCTTTTAGCTGTGAGTTACTGATGTCTTCCATTCAAGATGTGAGTTTGTTAATACGTTTCGCATTATTCATTCTTTGAAAACTGTAAAATCCTATCGCCGTACAATTCTAAAAACAAAATCTAAAAACTTAAGAGTAACCTTTAAAATCAGTCACGGGAGGTTGTATTTGGTATGTTAGAGTTACCTTTGAAATCAGTTACGGGAGGTTGTATTTGGTATGTCAGAGTAACCTTTGAATTCAGTTACGGGAGGTTGTCTCAAGTATGTAAGAGTTTCTTTATAAATCAGTGGCCCGAGGTTGTCTGTAGTATGTTAGAGATACCTTTGAAATCAGTACCCAGGGGTTGTCTGTAGTATGTAAATAAACTCATCATAGATACCAGGACTAAATATTGTATATACGCCAGACGCGCGTTTCGTCTACAAAAGACTCATCAGTGACGCTCGAATCCAAAAAAGTTTAAAAGGCCAAATAAAGTACGAAGTTGAAGAGCATTAAGAACCAAAATACCTAAAAGTTATGTCAAATACAGCTAAGGTAATCTATGTCTGAGGTAGAAAAGCCTTATTTTTCAAAATTCAAAATTTTGTAAACAGTTAATTTATAAATATAACCATATCAATGATAATTCATGTCAGCACAAAAATAAATCTCCACCAGCAGTGGCATCGACCCAGTGGTTGTAAATAAACTCATCATAGATACCAGGACTAAATTTTGTATATATGCCAGGCGCGTGTTTCGTCTAAAAAAGACTCATCAGTGACGCTCGAATCCAAAAAAGTTAAAAAGGCCAAATAAAGTTACCTTTGGAACCAGTGACCGGAGATTGGCTGTAGTATGTAAGAGTTACCTTTGAAATCAGCGACCGTAGGTGCTCTGTAGTATGTTAGAGTTACCTTTGAAATCAGTTACCAGAGGTTGACTGTAGTATGTTAGAGTTACCTTTGAAATCAGTAACTGGAGGTTGTATGTAGTATTTTAAAGTTACCTTTGAAATCAGAGACCGCGTAGGTTGACTGTTGTATGTTAGAGATACCTTTGAAACCAGTGATCGGAGATTGTCTGTAGTATGTTAGAGTTACCTTTGAAATCAGTAACTGGAGGTTGTATGTAGTATATCAGAGTTACCTTTGAAATCAGTAACTGGAGGTTGTATGTAGTATATCAGAGTTACCTTTGAAATCAGAGACCGTAGGTTGACTGTAGTATGTTAGAGTTACCTTTGAAATCAGTTACCGGAGGTTGACTGTAGTATGTTAGAGATATAAGGTAGGTGACATTGTTGTCCAGTAAGTACTGAATGTGTTCCTTTGATCTTGGAAGACCCATGGCACACAGTTTACCATCAACAACCCATGAAAAATTCGGTGGTTCTTGTAAATAATCCATTTCACCCTGAAAAAAAAACATCAAACGATTTTATATTCTGTTCTCTATTCATTTGCCAGCACACATCTTGTGACATGAACTTAAGCTTAAATAGCTTATTCTAAAAACTTGCTGTTGTCTAAAAGTTATGCGTCTTTCTTGTCACAATTGGTAATATCTATCTTAAAATCTTATAAACCCTTTAAATATAAACAAACGTCACTTTACATATTCGATACTGAGATCGTGCCGTAATATGACACAATAGAGCAATAATTAAAGCTATAATTCTTACTGGAATTTACATGCTTCAAGCAAATAAAGCAAAATTCCACATAGAAAAGGCTCACTCAATTTGTCCCATTTGTAGGATTGAAGAAGAAAACCTTATCCACTTCATTACAAGATGTCCTGTCCTTGGAGGTATCCGCAGAAAACACTATGGAACCATCAAGCAAGAGATAGTGAACAAAATTAGAAGCATTCAGTGGAATAGCAAGTTCCGTGATAGATACATTATATGCCGTTTGAAAACAGACTGCAGGAAACTCACTGGAGAATGTCTTCCTTATCATACAGAGCTTATGAATGGCAATATAGAGTCAACATCTCGTAGAATGTGCTATGATATGCATGTGAAGCGTCTGAACGCAATGTACATAGATTAATAAAAGTGAATGTGTGTGTACCCAGTATTAATCATAGTGACTAATCAATAGCTATCGTTTATATATCATCTTTGTGCTTGGACTTTAGCATTGAATGGCTTAATCTGTGTGGCTTGGCTTGCCTGCTAGAATAACAGTAGCAAATATTAGTGGCCTGGTCTTGCTATGTTGTGCTGATTACAAAACCGTTTATATGAAAACTTTTTAGCTTTTAAAGATTTCAGTCTGAAATTTTTAGTCTGTATAATTATATAGTGACGAAAAAGTTTAAGTATGGAGACTTAAACTAAAGTGTGTATTCTTGTGTTTGTGCTTTGTTGTTTGGTGTCTACGTTTCACACGTCCACGGACGACAAATGCCAAGTATACTCTTTAATAGGGTTACCCTAAAAAATCTCTGGTAGCGTGATTAAGGGAATCCTGGTCACATAAATAAATAAATGGATCCTGGTGTAGTCTGAATATGAACGAAGTCTTGCAAGATAACATAAACACAAAGTCGATTAAAAGTTCAATACTGTATTATTCAAAATCCAAAGTACATGTAACAGTAAATACAAGTTTACAGTGGTATAATCGTTAATCTCCTACGTACGCACCTCTAGTACCAAAATCGTCTCTCGTATATCGTATCACTATCTATTTCTCTCTTTTATACTACTCTAGTAACCTGATTATAATATGGTTAAATGACTCTGAACAAAGAAATATTCCACAGGATCTATATTGCAGGAGCCCGGAGCTAAGGTCAACTGAAGCTGAGGTCAACCGAGGCACCTGTATAAACAAAGCAACGGGGCACCAGCTGATTAACATGATTGATTTGACATTTAACAAGTTCACTCTGATGAAAGGCGATAAAAATAGATTGTAAGGAATTACTTTATAACAGTTAATGCGGCTAAGTAATCTAATTATATCATGATCATAAAACCCAGTGATACATGTAATGAACGAAAAACGTTACACAGCCCCCCTCTTAGCCCTGAACTTCCACTGTTCAGTTTATGCATCTTATAAAAAAAAAAAATATATAAAAATTACTCATCTCATAGTTATATGCGAACTATTCCTGGAACACCAAAAAAAACCTGGCCTCTGGTGTACGTAAATCTGTCTCTCGAGAATCTCTACGGTCCCCTTCTCGGTTCCGGAAATTCTGGTGGACGATTTTTAAACATCAGGGATCTGCCTCTTCCACGCCATCTATCACGGTTATAAAGTCGCACTCGGAACTCTATGTACCGTTATTCCGTGGGTAATTATCAGGAACATTATTTCTGTCGACATTTTCTCTTCGTGTTCCTTCTGCTTCTGTAGTTACATCTTCATCACTATCCCAGTCTTCAACTTCAAATATCGGCCGCTGAACTGGTTTGAAATGCTGGCTAACGAAATCCTTCACTCCAATTCTTAATCATTCTTCCTGCATTGAATTATTTACCGCCTCCTGCAGGGTATTATGTCTGGTTCGCTTGACAGCAGGGCGAAAAACCTCTGATTGTCCGCACTTGTCAAGGAACGCGTTAATAGACTTCTGCTCTACAATTTCAGGATTGCCCGGATACGCTCAACGGTACAAATCCTCTATGGCTTGACCGATGTCTCTCAAAGATTCTTCCGGTTTTCTTTTTCTCAGTGTTGCCTCTGTCACATACCTTTCTTTCATCGCCGTATGTCCAAATCTTTCTTCCATCTTCCGTTTCAGATGTTCAAAATCTCTTTGAATAATTAATAGCATCCCGTATGCAAAGGTCTCAGCTTGTCCTCTTAAAGTACTTAGTAGTACCCTACGTGCCTTTTCGTTATTCCAAACATTTAGCTCGGATACATTCTCAAAGTATTGTACAAATTCATTCCAAACGTCATCGCTAACTCCGGAAAACGTTCTATTCAGGGTATTCGTTTGCTGGTCGAACATTTCTCACACGAAAACATTTGGTTTTCGGCATATCTGTAGTAAATTCATTTGCCCGATTATGAAAATCTGGCGATTGAATTTATTTTGTCGATGTGCCCATGTTTTCCGATTCGTGCCCGGATAACTCCATTTCCGTGTTCCTTTGCCTGTTAAAAACAGGGCTATTAGGACTAGGACAGCAGTAAGAGGGCATTCCATCTGAATCATAGGGCGTATCGCTTTCATCCATTGGAGCTTTGTCTATTTTCTGACCATTTAGAACGGAATTCCAAATTAATTTTAAAACAATTGTACAAATTAATAGTCCTATTATCATTAAAAGCCCAATCATACCGTATTCCTGAGATTTCTGTACAACCCGGTTGTTAGGAAAATAAATCCATGCTGATGCGACGAGGCCGCTATTGAGTGTAAGCAAAATAACCCATATTTGCCAAAATTTCTTCCAACCATTTCCTCCGTCTTTTTCATTATTGCTCATCTCCTGGATAACTCTATAATGATTTTTTCTTGGGTAACAGTGCCCGATGTTCCGGCGATACCGGACCTCTGGCATAGTCTCCGTATGAATATCACTAAGAGTACGTCCCGAGTGGCAGCACCTCTAGTACCAAAATCGTCTCTCGTATATCGTATATCGTATCACCATCTATGTCTCTCTTTTTTACTACTCTAGTAACCTGATTATAATATGGTTAAATGACTCTGAACAAGAAATATTCTACAGGAGCTAAATTACAGGAGCCCGGAAACCGGGAGCCCGTGTAACATAAGCCTCACATTTTATATTGATATTTGTGCCCGTGTATTAGTAATATAAGCCAACTATTTCTTACAATCCGTTTGGATGTGCTCCTCATTAGCAGGAGGAAGATACAGTAAAGAAAAAGATGCAATCCGAGATTACGACTTAGCTTTACCGTCATTGGTATAGTTTTTAGTTTGCTTCACATCAAACGCGGAGAAGATTGTGAATTTTGTTTTGTTTACAAATGGAAGGAAAATGTGAAATCAGTTCAAAAAGGATTTTTAATGCTAATTTCTAGAGAACTATGATATCTTTTTGGAACTTGGAATAATCAACAACAAGGTTTTTTACTATTGCATATTTTTTCAAAGATTTGTGACGTGTTGCTGTCATTTTGCTTTCCTTGATTTGAATCTCGTGCTTTGCTCAGACATGTTTTTGTTTACCTTTAACTGTTTAAAACTAGTACTAGTATAACATTTCCAAGAAAGTTAACATTCTAACAGTACTGACCCTCATCTAATATTAGGCTTAGAGTTAAATTTAAATAAAGAGTAATCATTAAAATGAAACAAATGATACCTGTTGAGCTCCAGAAGGTTTCAACAGGTCAGGAATAACCACCAATTGGTGGATTATACCTCAATTGACGTATAATCCACCAATTGACGTATAATGGTATAGACCAATTGGTGAATAATTCTTTGTTTTTCAAAAGAAATTATTCTATCAAAATGGAGCATTGTTTTCTTAAAAGAATATTATGGTATGAAAACTTGTCAAACATTCCTAGTTTAGTATAGTAACATAACATATTGCATTTGCAGTTTCTTCTATTGCTATCTTGTCAATTCTTGATTGGCAAATTTACCTGTAATCATCTGTCAATGGACATCATTACTGTTTGCAGTCATGCAATCATGAGTACAACTCCACAGGTGAATGGAGCTCTTTGTTAATACTTGACTTTCATTATTAAAAGTCAATCATGGTCAATAGTACAAATGTTTCAACAAAAGAATTGCTGCACACATGCATTCTCAAGAGATGCAGCAGGCTTTGACAAAACTGAAACTTTCAGAGGACTCAATAAGTTGCAAAATCATGCTCCTATCGCACACTAGCATTTTATTACAAAAAAATTGCATTATACGTCAATTGGTCTATACCAATATACCTCAATTGGTGGATTATATGTCAATTGAGGTATAATCCACCAATTGGTGGTTATTCCTGACCTGTTCAAGTGATCAGGGATCATCCTGATCATGTGATCAATCATTATTCAAGGTTCAAAGTTTTATTTAGAGTCGATAGTCAATAAACTACATGTACATAAACACAAGCTCTAGTGAGCTTTTCAAATCGACTTAATAACAAAATACAATACACACACACAATACAATACACACATACAAAAGTCATGAAAACAACACAATTTTAAACATATAATGCATAGTGTGAGTTTGTGGTCTAGTGGTTAAGACCGATGGCTACAGTGCTGAAGGTCCCGAGTTCGATTCTCACTCGGGGTGCTAAAATTATCAACACATCAGAAGGGTAATTTTCACCCTCTCACACACATCTCTGGTACCCAGACCGGAGTTTAAACTAGAATGGGTACTTTGGGGGCCTCGGTTGGTCAAAGTTGCCCCTTACTTTGACCTGGAGATCAATCTTCTGATATCTCTCTGGTTTGTCTGTTTCCACCGAGTGGCCCGGTGGTTTTCCCTGAGTACTTCGGCTTCCTCCACCACAATAACAGACTGCCCGGTGTCCTAGCACTCCCTTTGTGTTGGGTGGGGATTGATTGTCCTTGTAAAAATAATTGTCCTATAAATATACGTTAGTGACACATCTCCATTAATCCTGTTAGGGAGTGTACATGGATGCCACTGTACCCTTGCTGCTTTCGAGGGGTTCTTCGGATATCGGAGGCATTTACCAGTACATACATACATACATACATAGTAAGATACCATAAATGACATATACATGTATTAGTTTAAAGCATATAGTACACTTAAAACATAGCACAAGTTAATAATCCAATTGCACAAATCATATAGTCACACAAAAAATAAAAGTAATATAAAACAGGCATAAACACTACATGCATGCACTGCACTGGCATGAGCTGTTACTTGCATCCCATGTTTGTACCAAGTTTTATACGCCCGTCAAAATTTTGACAGGACATATTATGGTATACAAATATCCAGTGTCCGTCTGTCTGTCTTTCCGTCTGTCCGTCGTTAACATGTCACACTGTAACTTGAGAACGACTTATCCAAATTTCATGAAACTTAATTTGGTTGTTTCTTATGATGGTCAAATGATCTGTATACTTTTTGGTGAAAATAAAATTAAAACTTTTTGAGTTACGGCACTTATTAACTAAAACAGGGGTTGTTTTTTTTCACATGTCACACTGTATCTCAAAAACGATTTTTGATTATTGTTTAAAGCTTTACACACTTCTTAGTTATATTAATCTTAAGATCTGTATACTTTTTGGTGATGATTCAAAATTTCATTTTTGAGTTGTTGAGTATTTTGTAAAAAAGGGGGAGGTTTTTTTTTACATGTGTTGCACCGTATCTCCAAAATGACTTATGGTTATTGCTTTAAACTTTACACACTTCTTTGTTATATCAATCTTAAGATCTGTATACTTTTTGGTGATGATCCAAAATTTTATTTTAGAATTATTGAGTATTTTGTAAAAAAGGGGTAGGTTTTTTTTTACATGTCGCGTAGTACCTCAAAAACAATTTATGTTTATTGCTTTAAACTTTACACACTTCTTTGTTATATTAATCTAATTAAGATCTATATACTTTTGGTTTTGATTCAAAATTTTATTTTAGTGATATTTAGTTTTTTGTAAAAAAAAAGAGGGGGGGGGGGGGTTTCATATGTCCCGCCATATCTGAAAAATAATATATGGTTATTGCTAAAAACTTTCTCGGAAACTATTTATGATTATTGCATTAAAGGCATACAATACAGTTACAGGGGAAGTAATGACGTTGCTAACGTAAAATATTATTTTCGCTGCGTCAAACTATGACATACATGTATCAGGAAAAGATTCATTTTTCAACTGATTTTTATCATTCAAACTGTTTTAATTTGAAAACGAGTACATGGACCCCTATTTTTTAAAAACAATATTTTGTTTCATTTTGCAGGGAGATTATGTGGACCAAATTTTATAAAACTGTAAATAGTGCAATTTTTAATTTTTTTTATAAATACATGTATACAGCAAAAAATAGGATACTTAAAAAATACAGGAATTACAAATTATTTAACAAAAAACAATTTGTGTTTATCTTTTAAAACAAAAAAGTTATGGCTTTCTTTCGAAAGGGAAAATACGGCCACAAATCCGAATTTTGAGGAAATATACAAAATTTCAATCTCATTTAACTCAAAAAGTAGCACATGAAGGTATATTTTTTATTACATATATTTGATTTAATCAGGCGAAAAATAGCCTATATGGAAATTTTCATTAAACTGTAAATACGGGATCAAAACTGTATCGTATGCCCTTAAACTTCCACACCAGACATCGGGCATATCATGCGCTCATGGCGCAGCTGTTTGTTTGAATTGGTCAAAAGATGTTTCCATTCGACAATGGTTCGGTAGCTCATTCCAGATTTGTCCAGCATTATAGTGAAACGATCTTAAGCCATACTTAGTAGTTCAAACTCTTGGGAGTACTGCTGTTTCCTGTGATCTTAAATCATACTTGTTAATTTTTATATCAATCAAATCATGAAGGTAGCTTGGACTTTTTTTGTGAATTATTTTAAATGTTTCTATTGCGATTGTTTTTATTCTTCTTATTTTTAAAGATGGTAATTTAGATTTTTCTAGCAGTTTTTTGTAAGGATTAATATATATCATAATTTTCATTGATTTTCATAAATGAATCTGAGAGCTCTTTCTTGAATTTTTTCCATTTTAAAAGAATTTTTTTCACTTCAGTAGTGCCAAATTACTGGACAATAGTTAAAATTTGAAAGAATGAATGAGAAGTATGCTGTTAACCTGCCTAGCCTGTTTAAATATTTACCCATACGTTTTAGAATATTTAATTGTCTTGATGCCTTTATACATATTTCAGATATATGATTGTTAAAATTTAAGTCCAAATCTATAGTTATTCTAAGAAGTTTAACATTTCTGATATGTGTGTTTAACTTATTATCACACTTTAAGGAAATCTAATATAAAGGTAATGCCTGTCTCATATTATATATAATTAAAGGATCTTCTTTTAAAGTACAAATGTAATGAGAGTTGATTTCAAGGGATAACCAATTTTCACAAGTTGACTTCATATGTGATTAAAATGGCTGGATCGGCCCCTACTATGTTGTACTACATATACATGTACATTATGATAGATGACGCCCAGGTGGTCATGTGGTCTAGCGGGACGGCTACAGTGCAGGCGATTTGGTGTCACGATATCTCAGTAGCATGGGTTCGAATCCCGGCGAGGGAAGAACAAAAAATTTGCGAAAGCCAATTTACAGATCTAACATTGTTTGGTTGATGTTTAGACGAGTTGTATATACAATTTATGATACATGTACATAAAAAACTTAAAGAAGATTTAAGTTTTAGAAATTTTTCAAAGGCTAAATTATAATTAATTTTTTTTAACTATAACACATATTTTATCTTTACTTAAGAATAACCTTATAAAGTCCTTTTACTTAAACATGCTTAGTACATGTATTTACTTCATACTTTCATGACTTTGATTTTGTGTAATAAACTCATTGAAAATAATGTCTGATTTTTTTACTTTAAAAAAAAACCACACAAATTCTGACAGATGTTTTGTTTTGGTATTAAAAGTAGACTAAGAAAATACTAAAACATAATTAACTATAAACTTGATGTTGTATTTACCTGACTGTTACTTAAAGTTGTGCTGCCAAAATATTTTTTTCCCACTTTATATAAAAATGATGAGACGTATTATTGCCAATTAGCTAGACAACTATCCACCAGCATGACCAGAGACAAAATTTAAATGACGTGGATATATAAGCATGATAAATATAACATGATGACAATTCTTAAAAAGTCCAATTTATTTACAATATACATTTAAAAGGTTTCTTTAGAAGTGCGCCTATGCATATAATTTTTAATAATAAAAGATTGCCAAGATTTAGAAAAGTTCTATTTATTAAGTTATAAACAATAAAGAATTGTTTGATTAACATACATTCCTATTTTTTGAAAATTCTAAATATTCTATTAATAAACCCAGACTTAAAGTATGTACATTTGTACTAAAGGACAATCCCTTCTAAAGTAATAAGATCTATGATCAAATTCCATGTTGAACAAAGGTTTAAATGGCTAGCTGTAAACTTTGTTAGGATATATGCCCTTAGTAATGTAATTAAGATTGACACCAAAATAGACATTTTTGGAAAGTCATGCATAAATCTACAGAGACAATTATCCCAACATTTTGAATTTGATATATGTAAAATATTGGAAATTCATTTTGGAGTTCCCAGATTTATTGTGTATACAATGCGATAATGTTTTAACAACGCTTGAATAATCATTCCCAATTAACAAAGGTAGATGTAGATCCATGCCACATACCATGCATACTGTTTAACTTGTGGATTTTTTTTAATTCAAAACGAAACTTGTCATGCTTGTGGAATTTTATATCCAAAAAGAAACTTGTGGAAAGTTTTATATAAAACAAAACATGTGGAATTATTTTCATCTAAGTTAAAACTTGTTTTAACATTTATTGTTTCAAGCACTTTTATTCCATTCCCACCATTTGTACACAATATATGTATATATAATCCATCTTGTGATGCTGTTGAATTGATGCTGAATTCAAAGATGATAGTTAAATTTAATTATTTCCTTTTGTATAATGAATTGTGTTTTTTAGTGGTGTTGAAGTATAAAATTGTAAAATCTTGACATCTTTCAAGAAATTTTCCCAGACATCATTTTGTATAGGTTATACATCATTTATTTATCATGTTTATCATTTTGTAGTTTGAAGATGAAAAGATCTGGGAGTTCTACCAATGCATTGTTGGACAAAGTTTCCTCACAGTTGAAAGCGGAACGTGTAAAGAAAGTGGATGATGAGGATGAAGCTCTCAATGTAAGATTTTACCACAGTAAAATAAAAACAGGAAATAAGATATATTTTGATAAAGAAGAAGTCCCTTTTCACTTGTTAATGATGAATTGTTTGTCTAAAGCATTATATAATGAGTAAATTATAGTTAAACAATATAAAATAACATAATAATGTTTACTTTTAATTGGATGTATAAATTCTTTTAAAAGTGAGCACAGTTTGGCCTACTTTAAAGTTTTGCATATAAACATGATAAAAAGCCTAGGGAGGAAAGCAGATGAAATTATGAAAACGAAAAAAAAACAGGCTTTTAATAAATTCCATGTTTATTCTGTATTTTATTCTGAAGCATTAATGTTCTGTGCGGTGCACAACACTTTCTATTACAGAGAAGAATGCACATTTTCAATAGAATGTACTGTGCGACACACAACACTATCTATACAAAATACATTGTATGGAAATTAAAGTGTTATGCAACGCTAAAAAATATTATAATGCAGAATAAAAATGGAATTCATTAAAAATTTCAAGCACAAAAAATTACATAATCAAAAATATTTCTTAGTTGAAATAAAAGCCTGTTAAATGAAAATTTGACAACCCTACATCCATGTACCATTGAATTGGTATCAACTTATTAAAAGAGATGTACTACCACTGAGGAGGCAATTGGTTTCAGCTACTTGTAGTCTTTAAAAACAAAAATATTTTTTCACTGTGTCTTTATACCTCTTTCCTTTAGATTTGTCCTTGATAAAATAATGCAATTTACAAAATTGCAATTGCTGCATTGAAATAATAGTGAAAACAAATCATACAATATACATGTATATGAAACAATAGATGCAATTGCAATTTGTGTTAACTGTGATACTAATTTTGATATTTAAAATAGAAAAATACAAAAATATTATCCAGGAAATTATTACGTGTAGAATGTACTAGAGTACATCTGAAATCTTTGATATATTATTTGTTTTGAAAATGAATATTCAACAGCTTGGTTGATATAAAACGTTTTTATTTCCTGCATTGCATGGTCATTTAATATTTCAAATATATATGTTTTACATTGTTATTGTTGAGCTTTGAAATTAACCTTTCAACTTCGAAAACTAAATGGTCTTCTTGAAATAATATACCTTATATTATGAGCATGCCTATCTGAATTAAACATAGATATATAACAAGATTTCTATTCCTTGTAGGCATATATTAAGTCGCTTTCACAGAAAACTGCTCAGCAGAGGGGGAAATCTGTTGATTTTGAGGAGATGGGTGATATTTCTATATCCAGTGAACTAGACACTCACGATACTTCATCTTCAATGAAACGGAGAGCAATAACTACATCTGGAAGCAAATTCTTAAAGAAGAAAATAACCGGAGATACAGCCTCTCAACCAATGTCTAAATTCTTGAGGAAGCCCCAGGTTTCATCAGCTAGTCCGGTACCGACAGTTTCAGAACAAATTAGAGGTCATATTGATCAAAAGTCTGTCCAGAAACCAGGTCAAAGGTCTGTCCAGAAATCAGGTCAAATGTCTGTTCAGGGTCAGAGATCAGCAGCTTTAGAAAAAGCATCAGTTTTAGCCAAAAAAATTACGCAGAGATCAAATGAAAATAGAAAAGTGTTTACTTTAGAAACAGACAGTGACTCAATGGAGACTCCTCGTCAAATTACAGAATCTGATAGTTTTAAGATTGGAAAGAATTCAGGGAAATTTCTGAAGAAGAAACCACAGTCAGCAGAGCCCGTTGTTATTAGTAACAGACCCTCTAGTCCTAAACCCCAACAGCAGGCACAGAAAACTAAAGGTACTAAAAACTCACACACATGGTAAAAAACCAACAGCAGGCACAGAAAACTAAAGGTACTAAAACTCACACACATGGTAAAAAACACCTACAGCAGGCACAGAAAACTAAAGGTACTAAAAACTCACACACATGGTAAAAAACCCAACAGCAGGCACAGAAAACTAAAGGTACTAAAACTCACACACATGGTAAAAAACACCTACAGCAGGCACAGAAAACTAAAGGTACTAAAAACTCACACACATGGTAAAAAACCAACAGCAGGCACAAAAAAACTAAAGGTACTAAAACTCACACATGGTAAAAAACCCCAACAGCATGCACAGAAAACTAAAGGTACTAAAAACTCACACACTAGGTAAAAAACACCAACAGCAGACACAGAAAACTAAAGGTACTAAAAACTCACACACTAGGTATAAAAAACTAACAGCAGGCACAGAAAACTAAAGGTACTAAAAACTCATACACATGGTAAAAAACACCAACAGCAGGCACAGAAAACTAAAGGTACTAAAACTCACACACTAGGTAAAAAACACCAACAGCAGGCACAGAAAACTAAAGGTACTAAAAACTCACACACATGGTAAAAAACACCAACAGCAGACATAGAAAACTAAAGGTACTAAAAACTCACACACTAGGTAAAAAACACCAACAGCAGGCACAGAAAACTAAAGGTACTAAAAACTCACACACATGGTAAAAAACCCCAACAGCAGGCACAGAAAACTAAAGGTACTAAAACTCACACCCATGGTAAAAAACACCAACAGCAGGCACAGAAAACTAAAGGTACTAAAACTCACACACATGGTAAAAAACACCAACAGCAGACACAGAAAACTAAAGGTACTAAAAACTCACACACTAGGTAAAAAACACCAACAGCAAGCACAGAAAACTAAAGGTACTAAAAACTCACACACATGGTAAAAAACCCCAACAGCAGGCACAGAAAACTAAAGGTACTAAAACTCACACACATGGTAAAAAACACCAACAGCAGGCACAGAAAACTAAAGGTACTAAAACTCACACACATGGTAAAAAACACCAACAGCAGGCACAGAAAACTAAAGGTACTAAAACTCACACACATGGTAAAAAACACCAACAGCAGACACAGAAAACTAAAGGTACTAAAAACTCACACACTAGGTAAAAAACACCAACAGCAAGCACAGAAAACTAAAGGTACTAAAAACTCACACACATGGTAAAAAACCCCAACAGCAGGCACAGAAAACTAAAGGTACTAAAACTCACACACATGGTAAAAAACACCAACAGCAGGCACAGAAAACTAAAGGTACTAAAACTTACACACATGGTAAAAAACACCAACAGCAGGCACAGAAAACTAAAGGTACTAAAACTCACACACATGGTAAAAAACACCAACAGCAGGCACAGAAAACTAAAGGTACTAAAACTCACACACATGGTAAAAAACACCAACAGCATGCACAGAAAACTAAAGGTACTAAAAACTCACACACATGGTAAAAAACACCAACAGCAGGCACAGAAAACTAAAGGTACTAAAAACTCACACACATGGTAAAAAACACCAACAGCAGGCACAGAAAACTAAAGGTACTAAAAACTTACACACTAGGTATAAAAAACCAACAGCAGGCACAGAAAACTAAAGGTACTAAAACTCACACACATGGTAAAAAACACCTACAGCAGGCACAGAAAACTAAAGGTACTAAAAACTCACACACATGGTAAAAAACCCCAACAGCAGGCACAGAAAACTAAAGGTACTAAAAACTAACACACTAGGTAAAAAACACCAACAGCAGACACAGAAAACTAAAGGTACTAAAAACTCACACACCAGGTAAAAAACACCAACAGCAGACACAGAAAACTAAAGGTACTAAAAACTCACACACTAGGTATAAAAAACCAACAGCAGGCACAGAAAACTAAAGGTACTAAAAACTCACACACATGGTAAAAAACACATACAGCAGGCACAGAAAACTAAAGGTACTAAAAACTCACACACATGGTAAAAAAACCCAACGGCACAGAAAACTAAAAGTACTAAAAACTCACACACATGGTGAAAAACCCAACAGCAGGCACAGAAAACTAAAGGTACTAAAAACTCACACACATGGTAAAAAACACCAACAGCAGACACAGAAAACTAAAGGTACTAAAAACTCACACACATGGTAAAAAACACCAACAGCAGGCACAGAAAACTAAAGGTACTAAAAACTCACACACATGGTAAAAAACACCAACAGCAGGCACAGAAAACTAAAGGTACTAAAACTCACACACTAGGTAAAAAACACCAACAGCAGGCACAGAAAACTAAAGGTACTAAAAATTCACACACATGGTAAAAAACACCAACAGCAGACACAGAAAACTAAAGGTACTAAAAACTCACACACTAGGTAAAAAACACCAACAGCAGGCACAGAAAACTAAAGGTACTAAAAACTCACACACATGGTAAAAAACACCAACAGCAGGCACAGAAAACTAAAGGTACTAAAACTCACACACATGGTAAAAAACACCAACAGCAGACACAGAAAACTAAAGGTACTAAAAACTCACACACTAGGTAAAAAACACCAACAGCAGGCACAGAAAACTAAAGGTACTAAAAACTCACACACATGGTAAAAAACCCCAACAGCAGGCACAGAAAACTAAAGGTACTAAAACTCACACACATGGTAAAAAACACCAACAGCAGGCACAGAAAACTAAAGGTACTAAAAACTCACACACTAGATATAAAAAACCAACAGCAGGCACAGAAAACTAAAGGTACTAAAAACTCACACACATGGTAAAAAACACCTACAGCAGGCACAGAAAACTAAAGGTACTAAAAACTCACACACATGGTAAAAAACCCCAACAGCAGGCACAGAAAACTAAAGGTACTAAAAACTCACACACTAGGTATAAAAAACCAACAGCAGGCACAGAAAACTAAAGGTACTAAAACTCACACACATGGTAAAAAACACCAACAGCAGGCACAGAAAACTAAAGGTACTAAAACTCACACACATGGTAAAAAACACCAACAGCAGGCACAGAAAACTAAAGGTACTAAAAACTCACACACATGGTAAAAAACACCAACAGCAGGCACAGAAAACTAAAGGTACTAAAAACTCACACACATGGTAAAAAACACCAACAGCAGGCACAGAAAACTAAAGGTACTAAAAACTTACACACTAGGTATAAAAAACCAACAGCAGGCACAGAAAACTAAAGGTACTAAAAACTCACACACATGGTAAAAAACACCTACAGCAGGCACAGAAAACTAAAGGTACTAAAAACTCACACACATGGTAAAAAACCCCAACAGCAGGCACAGAAAACTAAAGGTACTAAAAACTCACACACTAGGTAAAAAACACCAACAGCAGACACAGAAAACTAAAGGTACTAAAAACTCACACACTAGGTAAAAAACACCAACAGCAGACACAGAAAACTAATGGTACTAAAACTCACACACTAGGTATAAAAAACCAACGGCACAGAAAACTAAAAGTACTAAAAACTCACACACATGGTGAAAAACCCAACAGCAGGCACAGAAAACTTAAGGTACTAAAAACTCCCACACTAGGTAAAAAAAAAACAACAGCAGGCACCGAAAGCTCAAGGTTCTAAAAAAGGTTGATAAAATAATCAGGCGCGGATCCAGAGGGGGGGTTCCGGGGGTTGGAACCCCCCCTTTTTTTGGATGATCAATGCATTTGAATGGGGACATGTAATTGGAACCCCCCCTTTTTAAAATGGCTGGATCCGCCCCTGATAATCATCAGTGCACATTGGTGGACTTTATCCTTTCTTTTCCATGGTCGGGTTGTTGTCATTTTGACATAGTTCCCATTACCATTCTCAATTTTTATATGACATATCATATAAAAGCAGAGCATTTGTGAAGTTATAGTTTCCCTGAATATCAATTCAGCTTATATTATAAGCTTATACATAGAAGGAGATTTGGGTTAAATGTATTTAGACAGCAACATAGAAATACATGTACAAACAAATCAAACAACATCTAGAGGAGGAGTTAAATCTTTATGAAGTCTACAACAATAGATGACAAATGTCTTTACTATGTAAAGCTCTTTATATTTCAGAAGCTAAACAAGTTGTGAATGAATCAAATAGAGACTATATTTCCAGAGATCTGAATCAGCAGTGAGAACCACTGACACAATTCCTGATTGACACAGGCACATGCGTATGAGCATGTACATATTAAATTCATTTGATTCTCTTTTTTTCTACACCATTTCCATTTTCAGCCTAACTACTGGGTTTCTTTGCTTTTAAACAAGATATTGTTAAAATAATAATTTTATCTTGCAGCCAATAAATGTAGAAACATGTTATTTCAGGTTCTCCTTTTAAGTTAAAAAGTTCCACGAAATATTCGACAGATGTAGTGTTGTCATCAGGAGAGGAGAGTTTACAAGAATTTATCTTCGCTGATGGTAGTGACGATAGTGGCAGGATGGTTGTCAAGGGAGGAACCATTGTAAGATATTTATGTTGTAATTCTCTTAAACATTTTTGAAGCAATAAGATTTGATATACAGAATTTGAATGGTGCAAACTTCAAAATAAAATATGTATGGTTTATAGTGTATAGTGTATTAAACTAAAGGAATTTTGTATGGTTTTTAAATTCAAGTTCATTTTATAATAAATGTCCTGAGATTTACAATTCCCTTGAACAAATTACACTATGGGTAATCCTGGTACAAATCTTGTAGCAATTGAGAAAGGAAAATAGAATGGTAAATGATGTAATAGTGCACTGTGAAATGGTGTGAGTGGGAAGTTTTTACCATTTAAGGAGATGTGGGGTAATATATCATTGGGCCCAACAGATCATACCCTGGAGTTCAATTATCACTCGAACTTTTTACGTCATATAATAATCAGTTTTCCTTTGTGACGTCAAACTTATAAAGATAATTACAGACAAATAGCTATAAGGTTTTATGCTAGGCAATAGCTCAAATCTCAGTTTGGCTCTACTTTAAGTTGTTATTTACTAACGTTGAAATCATTAAAATATCCTATAGTAACTAATTCATCCGTGGTTATAAAATATGAATATATGGCTTAGGCTGTTCAGATTGTACTTCCACGTCATATATATGCTTTTTATGAATAAGCTTACCAACGTCATAGAACTATGACGTAAGAATATAAGCATTTTATGGGAAAATGCACGCTTGTGAAATCGAAAATCATCACAAAAAACTAAACGTAAACAAATGCTCTGTTCTTTTACGCCAATTTAATAGTGCGTTTATTTATGGGAACAGCAATTTTTTGCCTCCACCTTAGAGCTCTTCGATTCAAAAGAATTGCCGTATTTATCCTATTAGAAATGAAAAATTTATGGGGGCTTGAATATATCTAGATTTTACCACAGGTTGTCCCTTAATGGCTATATTTTACCCCTAGCTTTCACTCAGGGTAAAATATTTGTCATAAAAGGCAAATTAACCTGTGGTAAAATCACAATATATTCAAGCCCCCATGAACTATTTCCTAATTATTTCATCACCATTCAACATACACGAAAAATTTGCCTCTGAACATTCATCAAATTATAATCAATGTGATATGTTTAAATGGGTCTTTTAAAGAGCCATACTGATCTGATGGTATGTGTAATAATGTGTATATATATGTTGCTGAGAGTTACAGTTAAAATTACACCAACAGTGCTTGCTTTAATATTTATAAATTAAATTAACTGCACACATCCAACCTTAGAACATATAGTCTCAGTCAAAAAGGATGACTTTATCTGTAAAACATTTTACATTTGCTTACCATTTTACTAATATAGATTAACATACAATACTGCTTTGTTAATTTAGTACATCTTTATCCTAATCATAATCATTGATGACTTTGTTTGTATCATGTTGACAGAGGAACATATTGAGTAGTAAGGTGAGAACATTACATGTACACGTATCTTCTATCCCGTTCACTTTTAATAATTCATCTTTAATCTAAACGTTTAGTTTCATTTCCTATCACACACTTGTCTCTTTACCGTACTCTGTACTATTCAAGATTATACCATATATCATAAATCTTTCTCAAAGGTGCCAAGTCTCTGTTTTCATTGCAATTATAATTATATAATTATCCCCCCCCCCCTTTTTTTTTTTTTAATAATACACATGTTTGAGATTAAAAATGTAATTTCTAAATTCTATCTTATTGGTTATTATGCTTTGGTTTGGTGTTAAAAAAAATTCACGAATAGAAGTTGTAAAAAATACATATGATACTGATTTATAATGTGTATTTCGCATTTTTATGTCCCACCTACGATAGTAGAGGGGCATTATGTTTTCTGGTCTGTGCCTCCGTCCGTCTGTGCTTCCGTTCGTCCGTTCGTCCGTTCGTCTGTTCGTCCGTTCAGGTTAAAGTTTTTGGTCAAGGTAGTTTTTGATGAAGCTGAAGTCCAATCAACTTGAAACTTAGTACACTTGTTGCTTATGATATGATCTGTCTAATTTTAAAGCCAAATTAGACTTTTGACCCCAATTTCACGGTTCACTGAACATAGAAAATGAAAGTGGGAGTTTCAGGTTAAAGTTTTTGGTCTAGATAGTTTTTGATGAAGCTGAAGTCCAATCAACTTGAAACTTAGTACACTTGTTGCTTATGATATGATCTTTCTAATTTTAAAGCCAAATTAGACTTTTGACCCCAATTTCACGGTCCACTGAACATAGAAAATGAAAGGGGGAGTTTCAGGTTAAAGTTTTTGGTCAAGGTAGTTTTTGATGAAGTTGAAGTCCAATCAACTTGAAACTTAGTACACTTGTTGCTTATGATATGATCTGTCTAATTTTAAAGCCAAATTAGACTTTTGACCCCAATTTCACGGTTCACTGAACATAGAAAAATGAAAGTGGGAGTTTCAGGTTAAAGTTTTTGGTCAAGGTAGTTTTTGATGAAATTGAAGTCCAATCAACTTGAAACTTAGTACATATGTTCCCTATAGTTTAATCTTTCTAATTTTAAAGCCAAATTAGATTATTACCCAATTTTTACAGTCCATGGAACATGGAAAAGGATAGTGCAAGTGGGGCATCCATGTACTTTGGACACATTCTTGTTATTTATGATTTTAAAAACACTCATCAAAAATCATAATTTTAGATTTTTGTCGAGCCTTCGACTTTAGTCGAAAAAGCGAGACTAAGCGATCCTACATTCCGTCGTCATCGTCGGCGTTGTCCACAAATATTCACTCTGTGGTTAAAGTTTTTAAAATTTTAATAACTTTCTTAAACTATACTGGATTTCTACCAAGCTTGGAAAGAAGCTTGTTTATGATCATAAGATAAGTATCCAGAAGTAAATTTTGTAAAAATAAAATTCCATTTTTTCTGTATTTTACTTATAAATGGACTTAGTTTTTCTGCAGGGAAACATTACATTCACTCTGTGGTTAAAGTTTTTAAAATTTTAATAACTTTCTTAAACTATCCTGGGTTTGTACCAAACTTAGACAGAAGCTTGTTTAAGATCATAAGATAGTATCCAGAAGTAAATTTTGTAAAAAAATAAATCCATTTTTTCCGTATTTTACTTTTAAATGGACTTAGTTTTCTGCGGGGAAATATTACATTCACTCTGTGGTTAAAGTTTTTAAAATCTTAATAACTTTCTTAAACTATCCTTGGTTTGTACCAAACTTGGACAGAAGCTTGTTTATGATGATAAGATAGTATCCAGAAGTAAATTTTGTAAAAAAATAAATCCATTTTTTTCGTATTTTACTTATAAATGGACTTAGATTTTCTTCCAGTTAACATTACATACAGTCTGCAGTTAAAGTTTTTAAAACATTTATTAGATTCGAAAACAATCCTGGATTTTTACCAAACTTGGACAGAAGCTTATTACAATCAAAAGATAGTATCAATAGGAATATTTTTATTGATTTTTTTACTCACTTTTGTTGAGCCTGCGATTTACAGCAAAAGTAGGCGAGACACCGGGTTCCGTGGAACCCTTACAAATTTTTTGAGTATTAGTAGCATTTACTGTCATTTAAAATCTGTTCACTTTTCTAACTCAAATGCAGTTTAAAAAATTTCTCTGAAAACTTGCAATAACTTGACACCTTGTTTCTCATTGTTTCTGTTCTATCCTTTTTATAGCAGCACATTTCAATCTGTTAACATTTCAGTTCATTTTACAAATTTCAGATAAAATTGAAAGAACTAACTTGTTTTGACATCAATCTATTGTAATGATCACATTGAAAGCTCCCTGAAGAAATAAACCCAGTGATGTTTTTTCCTGATTTGTCTCAGTTATCTGTAGACCCACTTGCATTCCTTCTATACATATATATATATTTAAAAGTTTCTTAAATTTGCTTACACTTGTGATTAACATGAAGTAATAATGAATTTCTTAATTGAATATGTTATAAAATGCGAGGCTTGCCGAGTGTTTTAAATATTTAAAATTTAACTGTCGAGAGTGGATAAATATCATATTACACGAGATTTAGTGGTAGAATCTGTTTCTCTAATGATTTTCAAACAATACGCAGGCAAACTTATTGCTTCTTTGCGACTGATCTGTAAAAAGATGTGTTCTTTCTATGTGAGGTCATCAGGCATGGTCGCCTTTTTTCATGCCGTCACAATCGGAAATTCAGAGGAAAACAAGAAAATTCAAAGTCATAATCGGATTTTAACCAATGAAGAACTGAGATCAAACGAACCACACGTTGATCAAATTTTTTTTATACAATGGGTGCAGAAAGGGATAAATTGACGAAGAATTAGAGAAATATTTATATACAACATATTCAACTAAGAAATTCATTATTACTTCATGTTAATCACAAGTGTAAGCAAATTTAAGAAACTTTTAAAGATGAAGTGTATTTCTACAAATTGAGACATACAATTTATTTTGTAATTTACCATTTAGTTTTTTGCATTTTACTTTTTTATGCTATTACATATTACTTGTATTAAGGTATATATCACTATGACAACTGGTAAGTTTCAGCATAGAACAGATAACCATTTATATGAATAATAACAAGTTTATAAATATATATTTTAATTTGAAGAACTACATTTTTTCTAAAATGTTATGTATGCACTTTGTAGGTAAACAAAATGAGAATTACCAGTACTACTTAAAACATAAAAACAAACTAAATTTTTCATTTTGATAGATAATTTCATAGTTACTTAGTTTTTTCTTACTTTATTGTTCATTATTTTGTACACTAATTAGGCTGTTAGTTTTTTTATTTGAATTATTTTACATTAGTCATTTCAGAGCCTTTTATAGCTTGCTATGGGGTATGGGGTTTGCTAATTGTTGAAGGCCATGCAGTGACCAACAGTTGTTACTTTCTGTGTCAATTGTCTGTTATGGAGAGTTGTTTCATTGGCAATCAAACATAAATATCAAATCAGTTGTTAGTCTTCATGCTTTTAAATTGTGATAAAGTTGACCTCAATAATAGGGTTATGCACCAATATTAATTCATGTTCATTATCATGGGTAAGGTTGATTTTAAATTGAAACTAGATGTACTGTAATTTGTGGAATATTTTTGCAGACGAGACAAGAATTCAGAAAGAGATCGCAGTCACCACACAGATCTATGTCACCAGATTCTAAACCACCAACACCATCAAGGACACCACGAAGGTCACCTTCACCTAAAGTAGGGAGAAGGTCACCATCTCCTGGTCTTAGAAGGTCAAGGTCACTGTCAGAAGATACTGTGGCCAGTGATATAATAGAAGAAGTAAATGAGAGTGACCCACATAGTGCCAGTTCAGAAGATGTATTCAGAGGTAAAAGATAGATATGAGATAGAAGATGTGGTATGAGTGCCAATGAGACAACTCTCCATCCAAGTTGAAATGTGTATAAAATAAACAATAAAAGGTCAAAATAAGGCCTTCAACACAGAGCCCTGGCTCAATATATATAGGAACAGCAAACTATATAGAGCCCAAAATGATTAGTGTAAAACCATTCAAACAGAAAAAAACAATAGTCTAATTTATATGAAAAAAAATGAGAAAAGAGAAAGACTTATCAACCACATCAATAATTGACAACAACTGAACAATAGGCTCCTGACTTAGGACAGGGCAAACATGTATGAGTCAGTAAACGGAGGCCTGGATTTGGTCCTTTATTGTGAACTATTCCTTATCCAACTCTAAATCGATATTTACTGTCCAATACAAGTTAAACAAAAAAAAAGATTTTGTTTTCTGCAAACTGTATATATTTAAGGCAGTGGTTATTACTTTTACAGAATCATAACATGTAAGGTTTTAATCAATTTGTTGTTTAAATGCATTTAAATGACTATTTTCTTTGTTGATGTATTAATAATAAAACATAAATTTATGTGATTTCAGTGAATTTAATGGATGCTGATACCCTGGAACCTGTCATTATTGCTAAACCAAATATCTCAGAAAGGAAGTCAAGAAATGTTTCAAAGAAAAAAGTAGTCAATAAAATCAAAAAAGAAGAAAAGAAGAAGAAAAAGGACAAAAAGAATGATGACATATTTAGTGCACTAGGTTTACACACTGTTGAAGAATTACTAGGTGATATTCAGGACTTGGATGAACCTCGGAGTGAAGTATCAGAGATAAAGACTCAATCAGAATCAGAGGAAATTAAAACAGAGAGATCAGATCAGATGTTAGGAGGCCAGAAATTAAAGGATTCAAGATCAGAAATGATAGTATCAGAAATAAAGACTCGGTCAAGTACGCCTAAATATAGCTCATACTCAGAAGACTTCGACAGTAGTATATCAGAACGTATTGGTGAAAGTGAGAAAAAACCTAAAATGAAATCTTTTTCTGAAATAAAGACTCAGTATAGTGATGAGGAGGATGAAACAGAGGATATAAGTGAGAGGTTGAGTAGTGACTCAGAGTCATTGATGACAGAATCGAGGGCTACACCAACCTCAGACAGAACCATTACGGATTCTTATACTTACAGGTACATTCAAGCTTTAGTACATATAGCAGATCTCATTTCATGCTAATATATCCCCTGGTTTCCTATTTCATGGTCTTCTGACCATTACATGTTTAACATAGGTACAATGTAAACTTGGTTAACTTTAAAGAGTATAGACAGAATGATGAAAACTACAGTAGATGTGCATACACTTTATATTCAATGAAGATATAATTTTTCAGTTGTAGTTTGACAATGTAATAAATCTCTTTTATTATTGAAAATCTCAAGAATAATGTCATTTTCAATATTATTATTTGTACATGTTTGTAAATGAACCACAAAAATAAGATTATTGATAAAGAAGAAGAAATAGTTTAAATGAAAATTATATTAAAATGATTTGAACAACTTAAGAATATGTATAATGATTTTACTGTTACATTTGTTGTTCACCTAGTGACACACCAGCACCAAGACGTGACCGAGTGAAGACCCACACAGTGGAAGTCCAAACATCAGAACCGGGACTACAGTATCAATGGGACTCTAAGTATTCTGGTTTTGCTGTACCTGGATTTCTAACAGGACTAGGAATGGTGGACCCCACACCTATAGCAACACATGCGGTCAGTCCAGACGCTTTAGAAGGTATAATATATATGTTATATATATCCAATTTATCCAAAAAAAACAGCATAATTGAAAAAAAAACAATAATTCTGAATTGAAGATATTTTCTCATGAAAACCTTTTTTTTCATTTTGATGTGATGTGATTGGTATTCTTCTGCCATTGATGCCTACATGAAATTGAGAATCGAAATGGGGAATGTGTCAAAGAAACAACAACCTGACTAAAGAGCTGAAAACAGGCTGAAGGCCACCAATGGGTCATGTACATGTACATTTAGCACATATGCTGAACTGAAACAAGTCAAATTGCCTTTTCTTCTTTGTGAAAACCTGTAGCACTTTTTATGTCTTCTAGGTATTTGGTCATAATATAAGTTATCTACGTTCATATCTGTAGATATGGATATTTTAACACCCTGAAGTACCCCAGTACACCATGAGGCGTAGCCGAAGGGTGTACAGGGTACTGATGGGTGTTTAAATATCCATATCTACGGATATGAACGTAGATAATGAATTTATCCCCGGTCTTAGTCTGAATCGGGCAAGTTTTATGGAAATTCGGGTACAAAGTGTAACGTGAAAACAACATTTTTTTCATTATCTAAATTTTTTTTATTGAAATTTGGAAATTTTAGATATTTTTTACGGGGTGTAGGGTACTACCTTTGGTAGAACCCTACAGGTAGTCAAATATAAGACGTTTTTAATACGGAGACAGAGAAACTGGATTGAGTCAAATTTGGCGCTCAATGTTGTGAGAGTTACGTCATAGATGGTGTGACGTCAATGTGGGTCATTTGCATAGCTAGGTCAGTAGTCCCATTACTTGAAAATGTGGCAGTCAAGTGATGCATTTAATGAAATGAGTGTAAATGATCGGCATAATAGGACAAAATCGTTAATGAATTAAATATTTAATTACAAACATCATGGATAATCTACAGAATTCAATATTTCACAAGGAGCAATCATGGAACTAAGGAAAACTTGCGTGAAGTTCCCTGGGATAATGGTTAGCAACGTCTGGGGATATGGGTTAGCAACACCCAGGGGCTATGGGTTTTGTAACGACGTGCGTTAACCAATCAAAATCCTAGATATATACTAAGCCGGGGATAAGATGTCATGTTGTTAGTGCAGTAACAATCAATATATTTAGACTACTTATATTTCAGCTATGACAGCGTACAGTCCAGCCATGTTAGCACTCCATGATATGTTAAAACAACAGTTAGATCTGACTAAACAGTTTATACATTCTCAGAAATATCTGTACAAGTCATTTACAGATTCTATGGAGACAACACATAAATATACAACACTAGAGGATACGAGACAGGTATATGAACTACTATTATTTTGCTTCATGTCAATATGCTAGATTTTGATTGGATAAAAAAGGGAGATAATTTACTCTATCTGATGGCTCAGTGTGAGACAATTTTTTTGGAAAGATTAGAACTTGTTCTAAATCTTTACTAAGGCACTGGCCTCTCTAACAACACGACAGGTTAGCTACTGTTACTATATGTATTCACACTGAAGAAATATAGTTCCCTATTGTTCTTATGTATGTGCACATAATACATAATTGGTATATTTTTGGAGCAGTTCATCCAAGAATGTATGTAACTAAGTAGTGTTGATGTGCAGGCTTTTTTTATAGCATTTTGATTAGGTAATTGGGTATTGATACAATACTATAATGATTGACAACTGTCATTACCACCAAACAATCAGAGACAAGGTGGACCTTTAATTACAATGCCCCACCTCCTAAACTGTCAATCAAATTGACCCCTCAGTCCTACATAATTAGAACCTTCAATATACAAATATTTGACCTCAAATATTTGACCTCATAGTTGAATACACAAATGTTTGTATTAGATGTTTGACATATATAAGGATGATAGATTTATTTATTGCCTATTACTTTTGATCTACAGTACATAAAGTGATTCTGTAAATTATGTCTGAAAGATAAATGATCAATGGATTAACAAGATATCTTTAAAAAAAATGAAATATGAATATAAATATGAATATATAAAAGCTATTAAAGTAAGGCCTGTAATTTACTTGATAAATTTCCAATAATCATCTGTAATTAATCAACAATTTAGATTAGTTCACTTATTTTTTTATCATCAGGAATTGGCTTGAAACAGTTTTAAAATCTTAAAACATTTTATTAAAACAAACCATTGTTTATTAATTTATTCCCCATCAATCATCGTGTCTATTTTAGTCATTTGAATTTTTATTAGAAGTGAATATATATTTTTGCAATCAAGAAAGAATCCAAATTTTAATAAGATAAGTTTTTTTTTAATTTGTTTAAGTTGAAAAAGTACATTTTTAATGCCCTGTTTTGAGAAATACTTTTAAAATTTATCATAATGCACTCTACAACTTTTAATCTTCAATGTCATATAACCTATGTTTCAACTTACAAAATGCCCCATAACAACATATTTAGATTATTTTGGTGGACACTTTAAAGTTCTTAGCTGTTGGTCTAGATTTTATGTCTTACAATGATAGTTGGAAGCATTTACCACAAGAATTTTGGTTTGCAATTGTTTGTTTTTTTGAAACATGTTCAGAACAGGCAACATTATTTGGATAAGATATAAACTGCAGTTTAAATAAAATTGTGCAAATTAAGAGACCCATATTATTTAATTAAATGAGCTCATTTTATTCTCATACTGGAAAATTTTCGGCAATAGTGCTTTATTAATTTTCATTTTCTCCCACCATACCTTTATATGAAATTTTTCAAACTACTCTTCTAATCTTTCCATGAGTGATTTTCATCACTTTGATTAATGCTACCCTCTTGTGCAGACCTATCAAAAATCGATAATTTAAAGGACAGTGTTTAGAATTTACATCAATAAATTAAAGACAATGATCATGGTCTTCGTTTTTGCCTTAGAACTTTTTTGTATGTAGAGTGTGAAAATGAAAAATATTGTCTTGCTTTCATCCTATTGTTTATTTAATAACTGTTACATTTTTATGAGTGTGATGTCATTCTCTATGACTGACACATATTTAGTCATTTAATTTTTTATTTAACCAATAAATCCACACTAACCAAGTAGAAAGGGAGATAACTCTAGATTTCATAATGTACATTAAACCATTTTAAGAATGGATGTGTAAAAATATGGTGCATGATATCTTTGAAAATGGATATATCATAATTGTATTCATTCTTGAAATAAAACAAACCTTAGTTGGTCATATAGGAATGTGGCACAAAGTACAAAAAAGGTAATCTTCATCAGAGTTCTTGTCAGTAAAGTAGTTATGTCCAATAAACATGGAAATTTTGTCGGTAAATATAAATTGTATTTTATATATTTCAATCTGGACATTTAAATGGACATTTTTCTAAAACCAGTCCACGTAAATTCTACCAGAAGAGAACAAAGGAAAACACAACTTAACCATAATAACTAGTAACCAATCAAAACAAGAGTTCAATTTCAATCTCCATTAATTTGTATAGTAAAATTACTTATAAGTGCATTGAATACTAAATTAATCATAGGGATTAACTATTCGTAAAATACTTTGCAATGGTAAACTAATTTTCAATAGGAATTTGATAAACAGATTTTTATTATGAATTAATGAAAAAAAGATATTAAATGATGGCTCCATAATATTCTTATACCTCCAAAAAAGATATGATACACCATGTACCTCACACATAATATTTTCTTCCCAATTTCTGACGTTGGTAATTTTGTGAAATGCTATTCCCTAAAACGTGGTATGCAAAAAGATTCTTTATCACAATCCCCATTTTTAATACTTTGACGTAATTGTTTGTATGAATATATCATATTAAGGTCAATTATAGGTCATGTTTGATTTTGTCTACTTTCAGTATATAAAGAAACACAGACCAAAGACATTGACTTTTAAACAAGCTATGAAAATGGTGAAATCAGAAATGAGACAGTAACATAGGATAGACTCTAAGACAGAAAAAATACAAGATGGAGATTACTATTGAAAGAAGCAAAAAGTGAATTCACATGGGGACAAGTATATGAACGTTTTAAATATTGATCATCTACATTACCCTAGATTCAAAAAATTTATGATTGACTGAATGTTAAGTTACATGGTGCAGTGTTTTAAAACATTTAAATTGATGGTAGACTCGTCATTAGTCTCAAATAAATAAGTATGATTGTGCCAAGCAATGTTTTAGAAAAAGACTTTTATTGAGAGATATTGGAATGTACATTATTTGTATCTATGTAGAATGAAATGTTATGTATAAAATATGACCATTACATGTATAAGAAACACATGTGTAGGGCTGAAAGATATATATGACATGTAAACAACTTATCTGTGCTAAATATAAAGATAGATATTAAAATGTGCATCATATGTAGGTTGTATGATCTAACTTCAAAAAGTGGAATCTAGCAGGTGAAGATTGATAGCTTTTTTTACCTTACATAGTTTTAAAGAAAATTCAAACTTATAAAACATGAGTACATGTTACTAAGATCAGTTTTAGCGAACCTATTTTTATAAGTTTTGATGAAATAAGAAAAGGTTTTGTTAAACTTTAACTCATGATATGACTGTGATATTCTAAATTGTTGTAGAAATAAATTTATATGTTATAATTCAGTATTCAATAGTTTTATTTTCAGTATGAGCATTTAATTCCATAACATAATAGGTCACTTTACAGCCTTGGTTTTAACCAGCTGTAGAATTCAAAGAATGCATTGATTTTTAACCAGCTGTAGCATTCTAAGAATATACTGTATCATTATATGTTGTTTGTCCTTGTCCTAAAAAATAATTCATGATGTATAAAAGAAAAGAAGATGTGATATGATTACAACAGAAATTGCTATCACCTATAACATCAATGAATAACAAATGTCAATATAAAAAAGAAGATGTGGTATGATTGCCAATGAAACAAATCTCAACAAGAGACCAAAATGACACAGAAATTAATAACTATATAGATAATTTTACAGCCTTGGTTTTAACCAGCTGTAGAATTCAAAGAGTGCATTGATTTTTAACCAGTTGTAGCATTCTAAGAATGTATTGGTTTTTAACCAGCTGTAGCATTCTAAGAATAGATTGGTATTATCCAGCTGTAGCATTCTAATAATAGATTGATATTATCCAGCTGTAGCATTCTAAGAATAGATTGGTATTATCCAGCTGTGGCATTCTAAAAATAGATTGGTTTTAATTAGCTGTAGCATTCTTAGAATAGATTGGTTTAAACCAGCTGAAGTATTTTCAAGATTATTTATAGAATAACTAATAGAATTCAAATAGAGAAAAATATTCAATGAGTGACTGAACAACACATTAATTAAAAGTATAACCGATGCATTATTTCATGCATCAATTGTAAATATTAGGTGAGCAACACAGGTTCCTTGGAGCCTCTAATTTTGAAAACTTGATTGTGTAATCAAAAAATCAAAATAACATGTAAATAAAGGCAACAGTAGTATACTGCTGTTCAAACTCATAAATCCATGGACAAAAAACAAAATCAGGGTAACGAACTAAAACCGAGGGAAACGCATCAAATACAAGAGGAGAACAACGACACAACACTACAATGTAACACACACAGAAACAGACCAAGCATCAGACAAAATCCCACGAGAATAACAAACACAACATCAAAACCAAATACAAGTATCGTGACACGTCTTATGGCAATGTGAATTTACATTAAAAAAAAGAGGAAACAAATGACGCAACGTTAAAATGTAACACACAGAAACGAACTATAATAAACAATGGCCATATTCCTGACTTGGTACAGGACATTTTTAAAGGAAAAAATGGTGGGTTGAACCTGGTTTTGTGGCATGCCAAATCTCCCCTTTTATAGCCATGTGAAATAAAACATTAAAATGACAACTCAACACCACAGGACTACAATATAAATAAATTGGAGAACACAATTGACAAAGAAACACACGAACAGCAGCCAACAAAAGGCAACAAGTTCAAAATTTTAATACGCCAGAAGTGCATTTTGTCCACACAAGATCTACTAGTGACGTCCAGATACAAAAGTTTGAAAGCCGAAACGCCCAAAGTCGAACAGCATGGAGGACCAAAAGATAAAAAAAGTTGTGCCAAAAACGGCCAGGGTTTTCTGTTAGTTACCAATACATCCCTATTATTTAGAATAATTTATACTTTTGCAAACAGTAAATTTATAAAATTATTATACAAAAGATGTACATGATAAAACTGATATATTAACTAATTACAGGAAACAACTGAAATACATTACATAACCAGACATTTGCAACACAAAATGTAGACACATCCGAATAAGTTTAAACCTCAACGCCAAGTGACGCCATATTTGAAATTGTAAAAAATGACAAAAAAATGACGTCATTTGAATTTGTAAAATAGATCATCAAAAAATGAAAAATGACATCACATTAGAATGAAGAAGATAGAATTACAATGTAGGATTGATTTAAGATTATATTTGAACTAAATACTGATATTGCATTTATTAACAATGCACATTTTAATACTTATTAATAGCAGACTAAGGTAGCAATTAACTATATTATAAAGCTATGTCCGGTTTGTTTTGAATCTAACTTCAAACGTAAAATATCGTACTGATTACGTTGAACAAAATTAAATCTAATAAATGAATGCGGTGATTAATTTTCTTTACCATAACACATAAATATAATAGAAAAGATGTCAACACATTTGACAAAATCCGATGCGAATTACAAATATAACATTAAACATTTAAACTAAATATATGAATTTGGGATAGACAAGTACCGTAATATGTCTTATAGTAATGCGAATTCACACTCAGCAAAACAGTCACAATCGGGAATTAGTCACGTTTGGTATTTAAAAGATTAGACGACATAATGGCAAACCACAATCTACCATGTGGTAAAAATGTCCTTAGCTAGTTTGGTCAAAGACACATCGTATGGATCCACCAATTCGTGATGGTGTCCATAAAATTTACGGAGTGTCAATATTTGATCTGTCCTCCTCATAACTTTGTTGGAGCAGTTTCTGCGTAAGGAGCACACTCCTGTATATGAAGTCCGTATAGTGTGAACAAGCACGAGAATAACGTATCAATTGTGATATGTAAACACCATACGAAGGGGCAGAGGGTAAACACTTGCTACTTTATCGACTTTTTTATGCCCGTATGCAGGTTTGGAAAAAACATTTCATTTTTTTCATAACTTGGTTTCAAGAGATTTTTTTTAGTAAATGACAGCTTTCTTTGAAATAAATACAACGTTTTGAGTTTTGTTACCATTAACTTCTTTGATCGTATTCTATAATTGGACAATTCTAAAGCTATGGCAGTTGGTTTTTTCATTGTCAGTCCTCAAGGAACACACTAGACCAGTTTAGTAATAGTCTAATGAGTAGTTTTATATTCTTTTCAGATTACATTTCTGTAAATATAAGCAATGTAATTTCCCATAGGAACCCCCTTTTGTGGCTAAAACCAGGGATCTCCTTGAGCTGTTTTATGAATTGCGGCCCGCCATCATTAAAATATCTTCCTCCACCATGAAAAGATCAGCACCATTGTTTAATATCTTGTGCCATCGTCAAATGATGCCTGTCATTGTCAAAATTTGTTTTCGTTTTTATAGACGCCACCATTTTTAAAAACTGACACTTTTAAGTTTTGTAAAAAATTAAATCCTAGAACATTAAGTCGATATGCACCACTATTGTATTCAAAGGTCAAAACATAGGAATTTGCGGCATATTTTCAACATTTATCTGCCCTGAACTTGTTAGAGTTTAAAGTTCTACTAAAATTGTATACTACCCCAACCTTTATTTTTTGCCTAGTTCAGAAATCATTTTCACCGCAATATTACGTTTTTATACTGGCAACAATGCCAAGTTCTGTCTCTATGAGATGAAACATGCAGATCATATCTGGGAACCAGTATGTCCACAAATCAAATTATCTATAAATATTATATATCTCCCCAAAAGAGGCGTGGTTTGAGATCAGCTGAATTTAAAAAAATGCAACCTTTGAAGCATTAATATATTTGACGAGTTTTTGGCCTAAATGTTGTCCATATATAGGTCTGAGGAACTCCATCCCATTGACTAAAAAAGGAGTTTTCTTGTATAAGGATTTTTAAAAAAACTCTGAACGGAAAAGAACATATTAATCAGGCTAAATGTTTATTTTTTCCTACATAATTCGTAGACCCCATCCACCTTTGTTTTGTTCATACATCGTTGTCAATATAATGAAATTAATTTACTGCGACTTTCATGCAAGTGAGAGGTTAAGCTATATATTAAACCAGGTTTAATTCACCTTTTTCTACATAATAAAATGCCTGCACCAAGTCAGGAATATGACAGTTGTCATCCATTAATTTCATGTGACTGAGCCTTTGCTTTTGCTATTACATGAAAGACTTCCGTTTTGAATTTTCTTTGGAGTTCAGTATTTTTGTTATTTTACTTTTTATGTAGGAGAAAACGATGTAGGTCTTTGATAAAAGAAAAATAATTTTAAGTAATTGAAGTGTTAGTTTTGTCTATCAGATAAGGCAGTTAGTATTCTCAGCATCGCCATTTGAAAGTCTGCCATACTCTGATAGCTGTGTAGTGATAAGAATACAATAAATATTGAAGGTAAATAGAATCCAAGGCTTTGTTTCTATTCCATTGTTTATAAAGTATTGGTACTAATCTGATATTTAATGTCGTTTTTTCATTAACCGAAAACATTTGATTATAATTGCCAAACACTACATAGTCCTAGAACATCGACTATGACATTGTCTTTCATCGATGGGTAGAAAAAATAATTAAAAAAAAATAATAGACGAAAATATTCCATCAAAAATTTTGAAACAAAAACAAAATGCTCAGTGCAACAAAGGCTGAGAAAATCATACTGGAACTATATAGAAAGTTTTATAATTGAAGAGAGTTAACTTGGGGATAGCAAACCCAGCACGAAATTTTGGTCATTCATACAGGTGTATCAGCACTATAAAGGTAAATAGTTTATAATAAACGAACCCTCAAGATCAGACTAAAGCACTTGACAATCCTTTTCACTCAGCGTTTACCACACCTAAACCTTTATAATAATAACACATTTCTGAACCGAAATGATAGAAATAAACAGCACACACATTTTAAATGAAGCAATTCAATATCACTCAAGAAAGAAGCTATAAATTACTAAAACAAACTTTAAAAAAGGCAACAGTAGTATACCGCTGTTCGAAATTCTTAAATCGATTGAGACAAAAAATCTGGGTTACAAACTGAAGCTGAGGGAAACGCATCAAATATTAGAGAACTACGACACCGCAGAATCACAAAATTTAAATGTAACACACACAGAAACGAACTTTAATATAACAATGGTCATTTCTCTGACTTGTTACAGGACATTTTAAGGAAAAAAAAATGGTGGCATCTAAAGCAATTGGTGCTGATAAAATAGCACCTCATTTTGTAAAAGAAACACACCATGAAATCTCAGTGCATCAAAATTCAACATCCATTGGTATTCATCTCAAGCAAACAGTACTTAATACCGCCAAAGAACATACATTTGTACATCCGTTCCCTCCCACAAATAACCATTTATAATCATTATATTCCTAGAACTAAAAGGTTGTGAAACTACTTACCATACCAAATAACCTGTAGCCTGTACTTATATGCATTTAAGATTGGTGCAAAAAAGCATATATATTGCTGGATCAGGGCAGAATAGAGGCATCTTCAAATCGAACCCAATAGACACTGTACTGTAGACTGTAGCTAATAATACATTTTTTTTAATTTTGAAAAAAAACTGTTACCATAAATATATTGCATAGACAGAGACATTTGAACATTAATATTTTTGGTTTACTGTAGTTGAAAATAAAAGCTAGTTTTTTAAAATTTAACATGACTGAACAATTGTCTCTATAGATTTATATTTACGTATATACATATGGTGATTTCTAGATATATAGGGTTTGGATTTATATCTGAGTGCACGAGTCCGTGTCTCAATGTGTTCATATAGATATTTATTGAGATAAACTAAGTGTCCGTAATTAAATTTCGCAATGTTGTAAATGAAATTTGCAGACAGACAATTCTACCGTGGCTTAGATTTAGTTCAACTATTAGTTACTGTACCGTCTTTCACTCTCATGAAAAAAGAGTGATCTATCAGAAACACACGTTGAGCTAAATGATTATAAGAACCTTTGGGATCAATATAGAGCGGAAATTACAAAACATGCTCTAGACAATTGTATTGTCTGATATTCCGATAAAATAAAGACTATAAAATCTGAAAGAAATATTCTATATGTTCATGCATTCTTACTGCATGCTTCATCTTGTATTTTGAAAAGAACCTCAATCACCAAGGGGATTCTGTTTTCATTTATTATGACAAATGTCATTTTTCTACTGACTCTGTTTGTGAAGCTTTGGAGACGTATGGTTCCAGAAGAAATAAAATTAATTGACCTAAAGTCCTAATTTAATGATACTAAAAATATTATCAAATTGATATCTCGAAAAGTAAAGAAAAAAAAGAAATAAAATGATAGAACACATCATTTTGTATTTATGATATCATTAATATCATTGCTATATCATAAAATGTGGTATGATTGCCAATGATGCAAAAACCCACTTGATAAAATTGAGAATGGAAATGGGGAATGTGCCAAAGAGACAACAACCCGACCATAGAAAAAATCAACAGCAGAAGGTTACCAACAGGTCTTCAATGTAGCGAGAAATTCTCGCATCCGGAGGGGTCCTTCAACTGGCCCCTAAACAAATATATACTAGTTCAGTGATAATGAACGCCATACTAATTTCCAAATTGTACACAAGAAACTTAAATTAAAATAATAAAAGACTAACAAAGGCCAGAGGCTCCTGACTTTGGACAGGCGCAAATATGCGGCGGGGTTAAACATGTTTGTGAGATCTCAACCCTCCCCCTATACCTCTAGCCAATGTAGAAAAGTAAACGCATAAAAATACGCACATTAAAATTCAGTTCAAGAAAAGTCCGAGTCTGATGTCAGAAGATGTAACCAAAGAAAATAAACAAAATGACAATAATACATAAATAACAACAGACTACTAGCAGTTAACTGACATGCCAGCTCCAGACTTTGAGTCTGACAAAGGTGTATATTAGCACCTTTATGTCAGCTTATTGCCTTTTCTACAAACTATCAGTAGCGTTAACAAGCTACGTATTAAGCTCGTTAAATCATAAATGCATGCATAAAAGGACGCTTGATATATTCCACATATAGTACAGAGTTCCGAGCCGTATGGAGTCTGTTTCTTAAAACTACTTGCTGTTAGCGCTCAGAACTAAAAGTCATATTTCGTTTAAAAGCATATAAAAATAAACTTCATAAAATAACACGAAATACTATAGAAACTGCACAACTAGCAAAAGAAGTAATAAGAAAGCGATTAGAAATAAAAGGAAAATAGAGTTTGAAAAACTACTTAATGATGAGATATCCTATTGGTAAACGTTCCACCGTAGGAGTAAGAATCGTGTTGAGAATTGTATGTTAATTCGCCGTTTCAGATTCGAAAAGACGAACAAATATCAAACACCAAATAAAATTTTGTAAAGGAAAATGGATAAAAGTAACGCAGGATCATTTACAGACAATGAATCTACAGAAAATTATCATATCAATGAAAATTCATGCTGTCAGACGAATGCTGGATACTACATTTGTGATACTTTTGGAGACAAAATATACACCGTCAGTTGAACTGACGCTGCGGTTGTAAGATAAAAAGTCATCAACAACAACAGGCTTCTTTGACATAGTATAAGAGGCGTACGTTTCGTTGACATAAGACATTAGTTTCGCTCAAATTAAAAACTTGAAACCAAAATCATATACGTGTGTTCAACAACTTATAAGTGTTTTGGTCACGTAACAATTTATAAACATTTCAAAATTTAATTACAGATAACAGGCTTAAGATCTTGTACGTTGGATTCGCGTCTACAAACCAATATGTGGAAAATATCAATGAATTAAACATAAGTCTGTTAGAAAAAGTGTATTTATAATAAGATGTTAAAAATAAACAAGTTAGTTAAGTCGTTAAACAAGTTACATGTAGCTAGGTATTTAGCTAAGTCGTGATAACAAGTAAGTTTATTCGTTGTAACGACTTAAAAAATAAAACTCCAATCAAATAAAAACCAAAAACTGCTTATTTTCCTTAAGATTACAAATTCAGGGGCAGCAACCAAAATACTTGTTATCTGATGTGTCGGAAAAATTTTCAGCAGATAGAAATTGACCTGATGAAAATTTTTACTTCTTGTCAGATTGGCTCTGAATGCTTTGATTTCAGAGATATAAGCCAAAATTTACATTTTACCCAAAGTTCTATTTTTAGACATGGCGGCCATCTTGATTATTGGGCGGGGTCATCGGATACTTTTTTTGAAAAAAGATCTCCTAAAGATGATTTTGGCCATATTTGCTTTTATTGTACCAGTAGTTTCAGAGGAAAATATTTTTGTAAAATTTAACGAAGATGACGGATGCCTAGTGATGAGAAAAGCTCACTTAGCCCTCTGGACCAGTTGAGCTAAAAAAGTAAAACGGACAAAAAGCAACGGACAAAAAGCAAAAGTGTCGGACAAAAAGCAAAATTATCAGACAAAAGCAACGGACAAAAAGCAGAAATGTCGGACAAAATGCAAAATTATCGGACAAAAAGCAAAACGGACGAAAAGCAACGGACAAAAAGCAAAAGTGTCGGACAAATAGGAAAAGCGGACAGAAAAGAAATTGCGGACAAAAAGCACCGTATCACTCGCATCTACTTGACTCGGTAATGTTTGTTGCATTGACCATTGGCTATATATAGTGTAATGAGTACATTTGTAGTTTCATATTTTTTTAAGCATTACTATATTTGACAAGTTTTTGGTCTAAATGCCGTCCATACTTAGGTCTGAGGAAATCCATCCCATTGACTAAAAAAGGAGTTCCCTTGTATTAGGGTCTTAAAAAAACTCATCCACCTTAGCTGTTTATTTTGTTCATACGTCGTTGTCAACATAATGAAATTCACTGTGACTGTCAAACAAGTGGGGGGTTAAGCTATTTATTAAATCAGGAATATTACAATCGTCATCCATTAGTTTCATGTGTTTGAGCTTTTGATTTTGCTACCTATGAGAGACTTCCGTTTTGAATTTTCATAAGAGTTCGACATTTTTGTTATTTTACTTTTTATTTGCTATAAGAAGGGAAAAACGATGTGGGTCTTTGATAAAAGAAAAATAATTTTAAGTTACTGGAGTGTTATTATTGTCTATCATATACAACAGTTAGTATTCTCAGCAGCGCCATTGAAAAGTCTGTCCTACTCTGATTTGTGTGTAGTGAAAAGAATACAATAAACCTTGAAGGAAAACATAATCCAAGGCTTTATTTCTATTCCATTGCTTATAATGTTATTGCAACTAATCTGATATTAATGCAGATATTTTTTATTAACTCCAAAACATTGCAAATGATTGATAAACACTACCTAGTCTTGGAACATCGACCATGGCATTGTCTGTCATGCAATGAGCATAAAAATGGGTATAAAAATAAAGACAATAAGAAAAATATATTAATACAAAAACAGACTGGCTACCCACGCATCTAAGTGAAAACATCTAAGATACAGATAGCAAACCAAGCATGAAATGTCAAAAAATTGAAAACATAAGAGTAAGGTAAATTGTATAACAAAAACCAAAATAACATATATATGTAGGACTCTAAAGTGCGATAGTACTCTGAAGTGCGATGGTCACGCTAAAGTGCGATGATCTACGCTAACGTACGATGGTGTCTCACGCTAAAGCGCGATGGTTGTTTGTTTGCTGAAGTACGATGGTATATCACGCTAAAGTGCGATGGACCAATATGATAAGGTTCGAAACATTAAAATACATGGATTTAAAAAAAATAGTCTTTTCGAAAAGCTAATATGCTAAGGTATAACATATGTGGTAGACTTTATGATTTATCGGTAAGCTTAAGTAATAGTTTCTAAATTTAGAAGACCAACCACATTGTCGGAATACGTAACATTTATTTGTACAAGGCATTTAGCTTTAATCTTGATTTAGCTTTAATCTTTAATGCTAGAAAAGGGCATTATTCGTCGATCTTTCTCTTTTCCTTAAAAAAGACATGTTATATTTTCCTTCACTGTACAAACAATGTTTCAGCCGACAATTTATAATTTACTGTGAAAAACATGAACCTTTATTTTACTAACGATACATTCCAATAAAATCGAGAATAATTTAACGGGGACCGCAATGTTAACTGCAACGTAAACAATAATTTCAGTGCATCCGTTTGCTACCAATAGAAGCAGTATATACGATAGCTATGCGTATACTATTTTGGATCAATAAAGTAAAATGGTCGACTGCGGGATACAAGTCCTTCTTCCAGCATCCAAAATAAATCAACACAGTTGCTTCAGCCAACGAAGCACGGTTAGGTCTGAAATTAAGTCATGAACATTTGGTTTAAAAGTTGTCAATCAAATATTCTTAACTTATCTTCCGGCATATTCATTTTTGGTTTGTATAAACAACTGTTAACGTCATAATCCAAGTACAATTCGTACGTCTATACTTTCGCGGACCATCGGACTTTAGCGAATGGAAGCATCGCACTTTAGCGTAGACCATCGCACTTTAGCGTGACCATCGTACTTTAGCGTCCCCATCGCACTATAGAGTCCTACATATATATATTGCTGGATCAGGGCAGAATAGAGGCATCTTCAAATCGAACTAAATAGACACTGTACTGTAGCTAATAGTACATTTTTTTTTAATTTTGAAAAAGACTGTTACCATTAATATATTGCACAGACAGAGACATTTGAAAATTTATATTTTTGGTTTACTGTAGGTTGTAAACAAACTCATCATCGAAAAAGCGAGACTAAGCAATCCTACATTTCGGTGTCGTCGGCGGCGTCAACAAATATTCACTCTGTGGTTAAAGTTTTTGAAATTTTAATAAATTTCTTAAACTTTACTGGATTTCTACCAAACTTGGACAGAAGCTTGTTTATGATCATAAGATAGTATCCAGAAGTAAACTTTGTAAAAATAAAATTCTATTTTTCCATATTTTACTTATATATGGACTTAGTTTTTTCTGCATGGAAAACATAACATTCCCTCTGTGGTTAAAGTTTTAAAAATTTCAATAACTTTCTTAAACTATCCTGGGTTTGTACCAAACTTGGACAGAAGCTTGTTTATGATCATTAGATAGTATCCAGAAGTAAATTTTGCAAAAAAATAAATCCATTTTTTTTTGTATTTTACTTTTAAATGGACTTAATTTTCTAATGGGAAACATTTACATTCACTCTGTGGTTAAAGTTTTTAAAATTTTAATAACTTTCTTAAACTATCCTGGGTTTGTACCAAACTTGGACAGAAGCTTGTTTATGATCATAAGACAGTATCCAGAAGTAAATTTTGTAAAAAAATAAATCCATTTTTTTTGTATTTTACTTTTAAATGGACTTAGATTTTCTAATGGGAAACATTTACATTCATTCTGTGGTTAAAGTTTTTAAAATTTTAATAACTTTCTTAAACTATCCTGGGTTTGTACCAAACTTTGACAGAAGCTTATTTATGATCATAAGATAGTATCCAGAAGTAAATTTTGTAAAAAGATAACTCCATTTTTTCTGTATTTTACTTTTAAAAGGACTTAGATTTTCTAATGGGAAACATTTACATTCACTCTGTGGTTAAAGTTTTTAAAATTTTAATAACTATCCTGGGTTTGTACCAAACTTGGACAGAAGCTTATTTATGATCATAAGATAGTATCCAGAAGTAAATTTTGTAAAAAGATAACTCCATTTTTTCTGTATTTTACTTTTAAAAGGACTTAGATTTTCTTCCAGTTAACATAACATACAGTCTGCAGTTAAAGTTTTCAAAACATTTATTATGTTCATTAACTATCCTAGATTTTTACCAAACTTGGACAGAAGCTTCTTACAATCCTAAGATAGTATCAAGAGGAATATTTTTATTGATTTTTTTCCTCATTTTTGTTGAGCCTGCGATTTACAGCAAAAGTAGGCGAGACACTGGGTTCCGTGGAACCCTTACAAATTTTTTAATGCATTATAATTAGATATAGGAAGATGTGGTGTGAGTGCCAATGAGACAACTCTCCATCCAAATAACAATTTAAAAAAAGTAAACCATTATAGGTCTTCAACACAGAGCCTTGGCTCACACCAAACAACAAGCTATAAAGGGCCCCAAAATTACTAGTTTAAAACCATTCAAATGGGGAAACCAACGGTCTAATCTATATAAAAAAAAAAGAAACAAGAAACACGTATAAAATACATAAACAAACGACAACTACTGTACATCAGATTCCTGATTAGGACAGGTGCAAGCATTTGCAGCAGGATTAAATGTTTTAATGGATCCAAACCTTCTCCCTTTTTCTAAAACAATAGCATAACATCGCAACATAAAAAAAAAACACACGATAAAATATCAATTGGCAGGCTTAACTCAATCAAACAACGTAAATTAATACACTATGAATGTCTATTTTCTTTGCTAAAATATTAATAAGAATTTCTATGAATTCAGTGAATTTGATGGATGCTGACACGCTGGAACCTGTAATTATTGCTAAACCTAACATCTCAGAAAGGAAATCAAGAAATGTAACAAAGAAAAAAGTAGTCAATAAAATAAAAAAAGAGGAAAAGAAGAAGAAAAAAGAGAAAAAGAATGATGACATATTTAGTGCACTAGGTCTACACACTGTAGAAGAATTATTAGGTGATATCCAAGATTTGGAAGAACCTTGAAGTGAAGTATCCGAGATAAAGACTCAATCAGAATCAGCGGAAATTAAAACAGAGAGATCAGATCAGATGTTAGGAGGACAGAAATTGAAGGATTCACGATCAGAAATGATAGTATCAGAAATAAAGACCCGGTCAATAACCCCCAAATATAGCTCCTACTCAGAAGACTTTGACAGTAGTATATCAGAACGTATTGGTAAAAGTGAGAAAAAACCTAAAATGAAATCATATTCTGAAATACAGACTCAGTACAGTGATGAGGATGAAACAGAGGATATAAGTGAGAGGTTGATTAGTGACTCAGAGTCATTAATGACAGAATCCAGGGTACATTCAAACTTTAGAACATATATAGCATATCTTGTTTTGCTTCCTATCTCATGGTCTTCTGACTATTTGACTATTACATGTTGAACTTATGCTTAGGTCCTGTATATAAGTACCAGTTATGATAAGTCATTAACTTTATGGCAGTTATGGTTACTGTTTAGTCCTACAACATGTACAAATTCCCAGTTATGTGTTCCTTTAAATTTTATGTTATAGTTGTTGAAAAGTATATTAGAAGGAGTATTTATTATGCATGTGTTCGTGGTTAATTTTAAGAATATTGGAAGTATGCTGAAAACTACATACAGTATAGGCACAGTTTATGCATACACTATTTCCCATGAAGATTTACTTTTTTCAGCTGTAGAGGAGGCACTTTCTAAGTTTTTAGTAATTGTATTAAATCTCATTTATTATACCCCCGCTTTAAAAAAAGGGGGGGGGGAGTATACTGTTTTACCTCTGTCTGTCAGTCCGTCCGTCCGTCCGTCCGTCCATCAGTCATTATTTTTACATCATGTTTGTAAATGAACCACAAAAGTTAGACTATTGATATAAAATAAGAAATAGTTTTAAAGAAAATGATACTAAAATGATTTGAACAACTTCAGAATATGTACAATTGTTTATATTTACTATTACATTTTGTTTTCCCCCAGTGACACACCAGCACCAAGACGAGAAAGAGTAAAGACCCACACAGTGGAGGTCCAAACATCAGAACCAGGACTACAGTATCAATGGGACTCTAAATATTCTGGATTTGCTGTACCAGGTTTTCTAACAGGACTAGGAATGGTGGACCCCACACCTATAGCAACACATGTGGTCAGTCCAGACGCTTTAGAAGGTATAATATATAGTATATTTGGAAATATTGGAATAATCTTCGCTAAGGCACTTTTGTTCCCTTTAATTGTCATGTCTGTGCACAAAGGCACATATAAACTGTGAAAACTTTAATTTGGGTTAAAGTTTTGGAGCAGATCAATCAAATATGTTTGTCTTTCAGGTTTGTCAATGTGTAGGTTTTTTTTTGTCATTTTGATCAGGTAATAGTAATGATACAATACGCGAATGATTGACAGCTGTCATGATCACAAAACAATCAGAGAAAAGTATTAAAGGGACTTAATTACAATGCTTCACCTCTGGAGATAGCCTGTCGAACTTTTTAAGTCTTCCTGATACATTTGTATTAAGTCATCATGTATGTTGTAAGGGCAGTGACAATCAATACATTTAGACAACTTGTATTTCAGCTATGACAGCGTACAGTCCAGCCATGTTAGCACTCCATGATATGTTAAAACAACAGTTAGATCTGACTAAACAATTTATTCAGTCTCAGAAATATCTGTACACATCATTTACAGACTCTATGGAGACAACACATAAATATACAACACTAGAGGATACAAGACAGGTACACTATTATTATACTTTAGGTTAAAATGCCAGATTTTGATTGTATCATTAATTTTCTTATTTAGCTGACATAAAACACCATCAATTTACAAGTCCATCATCTTCATTACAAAATTTTCAGGGAATACAAACTTTATTACATATTTAGAGATTAGATTTTTACCTTTCAAGGCTGAATTCTAATATAATATCCATTCTCAAAGATATCATGAACCATAGTTTACACATCCATTCCTGAAAGTCCTAAAATGCTTTAATTTACATTATAGTATACTTAGCATTGATATGATAGCTTTTGCAATGTGTAATGAGCGGAAGCACACAAGCCATAATTTCCCACCCGGGCTAAATACCCATATCAGGGGCATCTCATGCACAAAATCCAAAATAGTGCCTCTCGTGCAAGTTACTTCCAGTATTTCCGGTATCGGTTGTTTACTGTCCATTGTGACGTCCGATATTTTTGTATGACGACATCAAAATTTAGGGAAACTTTTGGGGGGGATAGTTTAGTACTTGCTAACAAATGCCATTGACAATTATGAATCATTTTATAGTACAATAAACATAGAGTAATAATGATCATAAAACTCTTCCAAATTTTCAATGTTTCAAAATGTCTCTACAGAAAATAGTAACATAAATAAATATGGGGGTAGTGATGTTATTGTTGGGCAGTTATAGTGGATTTGTTGGATTCATAATTTAACTTTTATAAAAAGTTTTCGACTGTTTTAGTTATTGCATTTGTTAATTTGCCATACAAAAATCAATTGTCAGAAGTATATGATAAAGAGATTAATATATGGCCTTTTCTATATCAGCCTGGGTATCATCCCTTGACCCATATCAGCACCTCGACTTCATCTCGGAATGATACCCGGGCTGATATGGAAAAGGCCATGTATTAATTTCTATTTATAGTATACAACTTAGAGTTATCTTTCTTTCTATAAAATTTGTTCAGGGTATTTTGTAGACCAATTTGTATACCAATGCTATTCAATTTGTCATGAAAAAATAAAAACACAAAAATAGTGAACTCAGAGGAAAATTCAAAAAGGGAAATAAAAAATCAAAAGGCAAAATCAAAAGTCCAAACACATCAAACGAATGGATAACAACTGTCATATTCCTGACTTGGTACAGGCATTTTCTAATGTAGAAAATGGTGGATTGAACCTGGTTTTATAGCTAGCTAAACCTCTCACTTGTATGACAGTCGCGTCAAATTCCATTACATTGTCAACGATGTAAGAACAAAACAAACATACTCAAAGAAAGGTATTCTTGGAGTAAAAATCTAATACTTTGATGTAATTGTTTGTATGATTATATTATATTATATTAAGGTCAATTCTATGTCATGTTTGATTTTGTCTACTTTCAGTATATAAAGAAACACAGACCAAAGACATTGACTTTTAAACAAGCTATGAAAATGGTGAAATCAGAAATGAGACAGTAACATAGGATAGACTATAAAACGAAAAATACAAAATGGAGTTTACTATTGAAGGAAGCAAAAAGTGATTCACAATGGGGACTTTATATGACCTTTTTAGCTCACCTGGCCTAAAAGGCCATGTGAGCTTTTCTCATCACTTGGCGTCCGTCGTCGTCGTCGTCGTCGTCGTCGTCGTCTGTCGTCGTTAACAATTTTTCAAACATCTTCTCCTCTGAAACTACTCAATGGATTTGAATGAAACTTAACATGATTGTTCCTTAGTATATCCTGCACAAAATGTGCGCTTCGATTTTTGATCCGTCAAAAAACATGGCCGCCGTTACTTAAAATAGAACATAGGGGTCAAATGCAGTTTTTGGCTTATATCTCAAAAACGAAAGCATTTAGAGCAAATCTGACAAGGGGTAAAAATGTTCATTAGGTCAAGATCTATCAGCCCTGAAATTTTCAGATGAATCAAACAAACCATTGTTGGGTTGCTGCCACTTAATTGGTAATTTTAAGGAAATTTTGCAGTTTTTGGTCATTATCTTGAATATTATTATAGATAAAGATAAACTGTCAACAGCAAAAAAGATCAGCAAAGTAAGATCTACAAATAAGTTAATATGACCAAAATTGTCAATTGACCCCTTAAGGGGTTATTGTCCTTTAATGACAATTTTTCACAATTTGTTCATCATATTTGCTAACTTTAAAAAATCTTCTCCTCTGAAACTACTGAATGGATTTGGTTAAAACTTAGCATGGTTGTTCCTTAGATTATCCTGCACAAAGTGTGTGCTTTGATTTTTGATCCGTCAAAAAACATGGCCGCCGTTACTTAAAATAGAACATAGGGGTCAAATGCAGTTTTTGGCTTATATCTCAAAAACGAAAGCATTAAGAGCAAATCTGACATGGAGTAAAAATGTTCATTAGGTCAATATCTATCAGCCCTGAAATTTTCAGATGAATCAAACATCCAATTGTTGGGTTGCTGCCACTTAATTGGTAATTTTAAGGAAATTTTGCAGTTGTTGGTCATTATCTTGAATATTATTATAGATAAAGATAAACTGTAAACAGCAAATATGATCAGCAAAGTAAGATCTACAAATAAGTCAATTTGACCAAAATTGTCAATTGACCTCTTTAGGAGTTATTGCCCTTTAAAGACTTTTTTCACAATTTGTTCATCATGTTGACTTACTTTAAAAAATCTTCTCTTATGAAACTGCTGTATCAATTTCAGCCAAACTTAGGCTAAATGAGTTTCAGAGTTTCAGAGTATCTAGTATAAATTTTATATTTCATTTCCTTGTATGTCAAGAAACATAGCTCCTATGGCTAAAATAGAACATAGGAGAAAATGATTTTTTTTTGCTTTTGAAGAAAATAGGACGATTCAAAGAACATTTAAATAAATTGAAAAGCCAAAATAATCATTGATGAGAGATTAAACCAGGTGAGCGATTCAGGCTCTTGAGAGCCTCTTGTTAAATATTGTTCACCTGCAGTACCCTAAATTCAAAAGTGTTATGATTAAAAGGATGTTGAGTTACATGGCTGCATTTTTGTAAAACAGTTAAATTAATGGTATACTCATCATTAATCTCAGATAAATACGTATGATTGTGCCATGTGGAGAAAGCTTTTTAAACAAAGGCTGTCCTTTTATAGAGAGTTGTAGATTATTTGTATCTATGAAGAAAGAAATTTTAGGTTTAACATATGATCAGTACATTTGAAGGAAACACATGTGTAATGCTGAAAGACATATATGACATGTAGACAACACATATATTACTTTATCTGTGTAAAATATATAGATAGATATGAAAATGTGCATCATATGTAGGTTGTATGATCTATCATCAAAAAGTGAAATCTAGCAGGTCAATAGCTTTTTTACCTTACATAGTTTTATAGAATATCAATTTTATAAAACATGAGTATTAGTTACTAAGATCAGTGTAAGCCAACTATTTTTATATGACTGTGATATTCTAAATTATTGTAGAAATAAATTTATATGTTATAATTCAGTATTCAATAGTTTTATTTTTTTTTTATGAACATTTTCATTACATTATATTATAGGCCATATACTATATTATTATTTGTTGTGTGTCCTTGTCATCAAAAATAGTTCATGCTGTATAAAAAGAGAAGGAGATGTGATATGATTACACAAGAAATTGCTTTCACCTATAACACCAAAAATTTGGTTTAACCAGCTGTAGCATTCTAAGAAAAAATTGGTTTTAACCAGCTGTAGTATTGTAATAAAATTGAGAATGGAAATGGGGAATGTATCAAAGAGACAACAATCCGACTATAGAAAAAACAACAGCAGAAGGTCACCAACAGGTCTTCAATGTAACGAGAAATTCCCACACCTGGAGGCGTCCTTCAGCTGTCCCCTAAACAAATATATACTAGTTCAGTGATAATGAATAGATTGGTTTTAACCAGCTGTAGCATTCTAAGAATAGATTGGTTTAACCAGCTGTAGCATTCTAAGAATAGATTGGTTTAAAAAAAGGGGGACGAAAGTTACCAAAGGGACAGTCAAACTCATAAATCTAAAACAAACTGACAACGCAATGGCTAAAAATGAAAAAGACAAACAGAAAAACAATAGTACACATGACACAACATAGAAAACTAAAGAATAAACAACACGAACCCCACCAAAAACTAGGGGTGATCTCATGTGCTCCGGAAGGGTAAGCAGATCCTGCTCCACATGCGGCACCCGTCGTGTTGCTTATGTGATTACAAATCCGGTAAATAGTCTAATTCGGTAGGTCAGATTCATGAAAGGGAAGGGGATTGTAGTTACGACGTGAGGAACATATCCGATATCATTTGTGAAATGGTTATTCCATAACGGTCAACCAACTCGTGATGGCGTCCGTAAAATTTACGAAGGGATGATTTCAACTTCACCATTTGGAACTCTTGATTTAATAGCTTCCTTGTGAGCAGTAACCCTCTATCAAGAAAATCATGATAGGAAATGCAAGCACGGGAATATCGTATCAATTGAGAGATATATACCCCGTATGCAGGTGCTGCTGGAATGTTGCTACTTAGAAATGGAAAGTTCACAATTGGAAAGCTGAAATCATCTCTTTTGTCGTAAAGTTTTGTCTTCAACCGACCCTCATTGTCAATTTCTAGATGTAAGTCAAGATATGAAGCTGACTTAACTGTATCTGTAGTATCCTTTAACTCCAATTCGATGGGATAGATGCGTTCCACAAAGTCACCAAATTGTGAATTGTTTAGTGAAAGAACGTCATCTATATAGCGGAAAGTAGAGTTAAAGGATATTGCTAACTTCTTATCTTTCTTCCTAAGCTATAGCATTCTAAGAATAGATTGGTTTAAACAGCTGTAGTATTCTAAGAATAGATTGGTTTTAACCAGCTGTAGCGTTCTAAGAATAGATTGGGTTTAACCAGCTGTAGTAGAATAGATTGGTTTTAACTAGCTGTAGCATTCTAAGAATAGATTGGTTTAACCAGCTGTGGTATTCTAAGAATAGATTGGTTTTAACCAGCTGTAGCATTCTAAGAATAGATTGGGTTTAACCAGCTGTAGTTTTCTAAGAATATAGATTGGTTTTAACGAGCTGTAGCATTCTAAGAATAGATTTGTTTTAACCAGCTGTAGTATACTAAGAATAGATTTGTTTTAACGAGCTGTAGCATTCTAAAAATAGATTTGTTTTAACCAGCTGTAGTATTCTAAGAATAGATTTGTTTTAACGAGCTGTAGCATTCTAAGAATAGATTTGTTTTAACCAGCTGTAGTATTCTAAGAATAGATTTGTTTTAACCAGCTGTAGTATTTTTAAAAATATTAAAGAATAACTAATTGCAGAATTCAAATGGAGAAAAATATTCAAAGAGTGACTGAACAACAAATTAATTTAACGTATAACAGCTGCATTATTTTATGCATGACTTCTAAATTAAAAGTTCAGGTGAGCCACACAGGCTCCTTGGAAGCTCTACTTTTGAAAACTTGATTTTGTAATCAAGTATCAGATCAAATGTAAACCTTGCTATTTTATCGACTTTTTACTTATTACGTATACCAGTATGCAGGTTTGGAGAAAAACATTTAATTTGTTTCAAAATTTGGTTTCAAGAGATTATTTTAGCAAATGACAGCTTTCTAAGAAATACATACATCGTTTAGAGTTTTGTTACCATTAACTTCTTTGATCGTATTTGATAATTGGACGATTTCAAAGATATGACAGTATCATATACAGTGTTTGTCCTTGTCATTCTTCACAGAACAAATTAGACCGGTTTAGAACATTGTAATCAATAGTTTCTGATTCTTTTCAAGTAATGATAAATTTGACGAGTTTTTGCCTTTAATGCTGTTCATACAAAGGTCTGAGGACCTCCATTCTGTTGACTTCAAAATGGATTAAAAAGGGTTCTTTTGTATTGTGATGCTTAAACGCTAAGAAAGGGAAATGACATAATTATGATGCTTAATAGATATAAGAAGATGTGGCACGATTGCCAATGAGACAACTCTCCATCGCAATTTATAAAAGTAAACCATTATAGGTCAAGGTATATTCCTGGATCCTTTCCACCCTGCTATAAACAAAGAAAACCAAACATAAACTTATCTGTTATCAGTAGGAAAAAATAATGTGGGTCTTGAATAAAAGAAAAGAATTTTAAGTTACTGAAGTGTTTATATTGTCTGTCAGATACAAGTGTTATACAACCGTTAGTATTCTCAGCAGCGCCATTTGAAAGTCTGTCCTACTCTGATTGGTGTGTAGTGATAAGAATACAATTAAATTTGAAGGACAACATAACCCGAGGCTTTATTTCTATTCCATTGCTTATAATGATATTGCTACTAATCTGATATTAAGATTTTTTTTATTAACCACAAAACATTGGTGATAATTGATAAACACTGACCTAGTCATCGAACATCGACCATGAAATTGCCTGTCATGAAATTAACGTAACAATGGATAGAAAAAAAAAGAAAAAAAATAATAGACGGAAATATTCCATCTAAAATATTGAAAAAAAAAAATACTCAGTGCAACAAAAGCTGAGAAAATCATACTAGAACTATATAGAATTCATACAGTTGTATCCGCACTATAAAGGTAAATGGTTTATAAAAAACGAACCCTTAAGATCAGACTGAAGCACTTGACAATAATTTTCACTCAGCATTTACCATACCTAAACCACAGGGACTCGGTTAGCAGATTAACATTTTGTTAATAAATGGGTTTTTTTTAAGTATTTCCTGTCTATTAGTATTACTTTATTAATGTATTTGACGATGACATCAACATTTCTTTGTTTTCTAGCAATGTGCAGTTTTCTATCCATATCCGTTTACTAAAAACTCTTTAATCTGCTAACCGAGTCACTGCGCATGAAATCTCAGTGCATCAAAATTCAACATTCATTAGTATTAAACAGTACTTAATACCGTCAAAAGAACATAAATTTGAACAGTTGTTCCCTTCCACAAATAACAATTTATAATCATTTTTAACCTAGAACTAGGTTGTGAATACAGGAAGCCAAATGGGACTCATGTGGTGTTGTACTCGAAATTCAATTTTGAACGGAAAAAAGTGAGTATTGTTCAACAAAAATGTGTTCAGTTTAACAAAAATTGTAGCATACTACAAATTTAAATTTTGTCATACAAAATTATCTTTCAGTGGACAAAAGTTAATGTTCTCATAACGAAATTCATTTTTGTTACACAGACTTTGCTTTTGTTACCTAATTTGAAAATTGGACGACAAAAGTCAATTTTGTATGCAAATTTGTTTAGTTTAGATTCTGTGAACTAATTTGCATACAAAACTAAGATTTTGTCACAAAATTCAATTTTGTGTTTATTTTTGTGAAGTCAAAATTGAGTTTTGTTAAACAGAAGTGAAAACTTAACACAAAAAAAAGTAAATTTTGTACCACAAAAGTCAATTTTATGCTACAATAGTCTATTATGTGCCACAAAAGTCAATTTTGTGTCAGTTTTCAAAGAAAAAATTGAATTTTGTAATGACAAAATTCATTTTTGTGTTTATTTTTGTTGTGACAAAATTGACTATTTTTGAAACAAAATTAAATTTTGTAATGACAAAATTCATTTTTGTAGACAAAAGTCATTTTTGTAGACAAAAGTCATTTTTGTAGACAAAAGTCATTCTTGTCATGACATAGTTCAATTTTGTGTTTATTTTTGTGTAGACAAAATTGAGTTTTGTTAAACAGAAGCGCAAATTTAACACAAAAGTGAAAACTTAACACAAAAGTGAATTTTGTGTCCCAAAATTCAAAAACTATAGGTAGGTGTTAATATAAGAAAGTTTTATCATATTTTGACGCTTTTTTGTGTAAAATTTATTATGCTGTCAATTTTGAATTTTTGTGATTTTTCTCAGTTTTAAGAACAAAATGAATATTTGTCTTGTATGATTTTAAATTTTAGTTTCTTGTGTATAATTCGGAGTTTAGTATGACGTCCATTATCACTGTACTATTATGCATATTTTAGGGGCCAGCTGAGGGACGCCTACGGGTGCGGGAATTCTCGCTACATTGAAGACCCATTGGTTGCCTTCGGCTGTTGTTTGCTCTGTGGTCGGGTGGTTGTCGCTTTGACATATTCACCATTTCCTTTCTCAATTTTATTTTTTACAGAGTTTGTCTTTAGTGCCGTGTGGAGACAGTAGAGTGCCTCCCCGTGCTTAAGGTTTATGCTCTTATCTTATACTAGATTATGGAGTGTGTGTCCGAGCGAGAACTTCTCTATGTTCATTACTTTAGGAATATCTATCAAAAAGTAGTATTTTAATATTCAGCCCCATTCATCTATTTAGTCAGACGTCAGTCGCTACCTTGATATACCCTTTCTTTTTTTAAATTTGTCGGGTAACTTATGACAATAAGCATTTGACGTCTTGAGCCGAACAGTTTTATCATTTTTACACAATTTAATCTACTGTGTGATGGTTCATATTCTGGACGCCAGTCTTTGCTCCTTTGTAATAAATCTACATACCAAAAAACAAATATGAAGCTTAGAAATGGAAAAATATTAAATACTAAACTCGTTCAAAGGGTATCTACACGTCTCAATCTTCAGAATCGCTTATCTAAAAATACTACTATAGCTAACGTTTTTAACAATAAAAATCGTGGTTACCCTTCTATCGATAAGTGTCATGCCAAAAAATGACTTACGTGTCCCCATCTTTCCACCAACAATACAGTAAGGTCCACATTTAATGGTCGCACATTTTCTCTAAATTTTGAAACTGATATTACTTGAAAAACAAACAGTATTATTTATTTACTCACATGAAACAAACCGGGATGCGGTATTCAGTACGTAGGTGAAACTGGGCGATATTTATCTAAACGCACGCAAGAACACCTGTATCGTTTTAAAAGACCCAATAAATTCAAAAGTATCATTTATCAACATCTTAAGAAGCACAGTCATCCTATTAAATATTTAACAGTTCAACCTTTAGAAGTAGTAAATAAGCAGCCTGGTGAATCTCATTCCAAGTTTGTACGATCACGAAAAATAAATGAATTAAATTGGATTAAAAAATTACAGACAGTCTACCCTCTCGGTCTTAATGATAATATCATGGGAATTGGCAATATATCAAGAACCGATTCTGTTAACATTTTGGATATAGTTTCTAAAACTGTTCGTAAAAATCGTTCTCATGGACGCAGAAAAAATCGCAATCAAAGAAAATTTCGGACCAACCATACAAATATTTCGGACCTAATTTCCATTTCAAAAAACAACGGCAGACATTATCTGTTAACCAAGCTTTGTTCTTTACCTATAAATAAATTAAATAAAATTTTAGAGGATTGCAACACAATTTCATATTACAGTCCTAAGTATGAAATTGTCCAAATTATAATGGCATATTGTTATTCTAAACTGTTTCCAAAAATTGATCGCCCTGAAGATCATAAAAAACATTTTATTAAAATAAAGTATGTCAATAAAGGTTTTGATTTTGTAAATATTGCCGGTATTTTTAACGACCATTCTGTTAAAGACCAAATTCCTGGATATTTTGATAATACTGAACTCCCTCTCATTTGTTATATTTACAAGAAATCTACCCGAAAATATGTGTTTAATTATAGCCAATTGTGTAAAGATGTAAATATCACTGAAAATACACCTATGTCGTGTAATTGCAGTAATTCAGAATACACCTATGGACCAATTTCCCATGTTATAACAGGAGACCTTAACATCGTTCGCGACCGAGAGTTAAAATCATTCCTCAGTAAAGGACCTAAATATCGTCCCCCGTCAACTATTAACTGGAATGAGTGTCGTAATATCATCAACGACTCACTCCGCGCCTACTGTTTGAAATGGGTAAAACGGGAAAAAGCTGACAAAAAATCTTTGGACTCTTTTATTAATTCAGTAATGAAGATAGTTGATATTCGAATACAACATTTTAAAGAACATTTTACCCTCAACAAAAACTATAAAAACCCTATTTCGCGTATCAAAAATAAACTAACAGAACTAGCCAAGGAATTTGTTTTTGTCCCGGCTGATAAAGCTGCTAATAATATCATTATTGTTTGACGTAAATTTTATATAGAGGTTCTGCAAAAGGAAATCACGAATTCACCAACATTCCAACTGACTTCATTTTCAGAAAACGACATCTGTAACAAACATAAACTTTTAGCTACTTCTTTACAAGCAGAACCAAACACAATGAAAGTCCCAACTATGTACTGGCTTCCGAAGCTGCACAAAAAACCTTACAAATATAGATTTATTTCATCTTCCAGCCATTGTTCAACTACTAAATTGTCTGTTTTACTTACTAGTACACTTGGTACAATAAAAAACCTGATAATAAATTGTTCAAATAAGGCCTTTGAAAATAGTGGAATTAATTACTTTTGGAGTGTCAAAAACTCGTTGGAAGTACTTGATAAATTGCATGCATATATTGGTGATTTTGAATCTGTTCAAAGTTTTGATTTTTCTACCCTATATACCACTTTGCCTCATATTCTTATTAAGAAAAAATTCACATCCCTAATTAACTGGGCATTTAAAAAGTCGGAATGCGAGTACATATGTTCAAACTCTTTTAGATCATTTTTTAGTAGCAATAAACAAAAGAACTATGTCAATTGGACATGCTTTGATACTATTTATGCACTTGAATTTTTACTTGATAACATTTTTGTTCGCTTTGGAGATTCCGTATATCGTCAAGTTATTGGAATTCCAATGGGGACTAACTGTGCACCACTTATTGCGGACCTGTTTTTGTATTGTTATGAGTTACAATTTATGACTAAAATTAGCAAAGACCCATCAAAACAACATTTGATACAAAAATTTAACAATACTTTTAGATATTTGGATGATATATTGGCTCTAAATAATGACGACTTCAGTATGTATACTAAAGAAATTTATCCTGTAGAACTTACTTTAAATAAAGCTAATGATAACAATGACCACTGCCCTTTCCTCGATCTTGATATCTATATCATAAACGGGAAGCTTAATACAAAAATTTATGATAAAAGAGATGATTTTTCATTTCCTATTGTTAATTATCCATTTTTAGATGGTGACGTTCCCTTGTCACCATCTTATGGTGTTTATATATCTCAACTTGTACGATTCGCTCGTGTATGTAACAATGTATTAGATTTTAGCGAGAGAAATTTATGTATTACTGAAAAATTATTACACCAGGGTTTTCGATATCACAAACTGGTCAAAACATTTACTAAATTTTATCACCGGTATAAGGAAATAATTCGTAAATATAACTCAACATGCAGACATCTTATACGTTCAGGTATTTCACATCCAAAATTTTATGGAAATATTCTTTATAAAGCACAAAAATGCCAGTATTCTCCTCAGAAACTAACAAAACCTTTAAATAGACTTATTAAAAGGGGATATAGTTACGATACTGTTGTCAGGTCATTAAAGATTGCATATTTTGGCTTTAACATTGATTCACTGATAGGGTCTTTGCATCGGAACTAAACACATTTATTTCTAAAAAAACAGTTGTTGGCATGACACGGGTTATGTTCTTCTCATATATTTTATGATAGTATGATACTAAACCCCTAACGGGAGGGATTGTACCTGATATTCATATGATGAAGACATAATCTTTCAATCAGTTTAATTGAGATCTGGAGCTGGCATGTCAGTTAACTGCTAGTAGTCTGTTGTTATTTATGTATTATTGTCATTTTATTTATTTTCTTTTGTTGCATCTTTTGACATCAGACTCGGACTTCTCTTGAACTGAATTTAAATGTGCGTATTGTTATTCTTTTACTTTTCTACATTGGCTAGAGGTATAGGGGGAGGGTTGAGATCTCATAAACATGTTTAACCCCGCCGCAATTTTGCGTCTGTCCCAAGTCAGGAGCCTCTGGCCTTTGTTAGTCTTGTATGATTTTAAATTTTAGTTTCTTGTGTATAATTCGGAGTTTAGTATGACGTCCATTATCACTGTACTATTATGCATATTTTAGGGGCCAGCTGAGGGACGCCTACGGGTGCGGGAATTCTCGCTACATTGAAGACCCATTGGTTGCCTTCGGCTGTTGTTTGCTCTGTGGTCGGGTGGTTGTCGCTTTGACATATTCACCATTTCCTTTCTCAATTTTATTATTTCAACTTTTTTGTTACAAATGATTGAAAAAATACATATCTAAGAAATTTGAAAAGATAAAAAAGCTATGGGATGTACATGATTCTTGTAAAATATTTTTTTTGTATCCCTCACCCATTTTCTCAAAATTTTGGCTAAAAATACAGACTTGATTGCTCGTAAAATTTGAAAACTGCATTACGCAAAAACCATTAATGTAAATGCACAATTTTTTCACAGATTTATGTTTGATTATTTTTTTTTAAATTCATTGATATTTTCCACTTCTATCACATGTTTTGGATATAATTCAAGAACGAGATTTCAACAAGACTGAACGAGACTGAAAAGTCAGGAGAATACATCCTTAAGTCACTAAAGTCAATTTTGTGTCACTTATTGGCATATTTGCATACCTTTTTGAATTTTGTCTACAAAAATGAATTTTGTCTACAAAAATGAATTTTGTCATCACAAAATTGAACTTCTCATAAAACAAGTCTGTGTTGTCGGCTCACTGTAGTAAAACTCCTTACCATACCAAGTCACTAGTAGCCCGTACTTATAAGCATTTAAGTTTGGTGCAAACTAACATATATATTGCTGGATCAGGGCAGAATAGTGGCATAATTAAATAGAACTAAATAGACTGTTAAGCTAATAAAGCACTTTTTTTAAAATTTGAAAAAACAACTTCCCATAAATATTTTGTATAGATAGAGCCATTTGTGAAAATTAGTATTCGTGGTTTATTGTAAGTTGAAAATAAAAGCTAGTTTATTTAAATTTTACATGCCTGAAAATATTGTCTATATAGATGGTGATTTCTAGATTTCTAGAGTTTGAACTCGGTGCATAAGTCCACGTCTCCATGTGTTCCTATAGATGTTTATTGAGATAAAATGAGTGTCCGTAATTAAATTCCGCCATATTGTAGGTGAAATATGCAGACAGACAATTCTACCGTGGCTTAGATTTAGTACAACTATTAGTTACTGTGCAGTATTTTACTCTCATGGAAAGAGAGTGATCTATCAGAAACACATGTTAAGCTAAATGATTATAAGAACCTTTGGGATCAATATAGAGCGGAAATTACAAAACATGCTCTAGACAATTGTATTGTCTGATATTCCGATAAAATGAAGACTATAAAATCTGAAAGAAATATTCTATATGTTCATGTATTTTCACTGCATGCTTCATCTTGTATTCTGAAAAGAACCTCAGTCACCAAGCGGATTCTGTTTTCATTTATCATGACAAATGTCATTTTTCTACATACTCTAGCTGTTTGGGAAGCTTTGTAGACGTATGGTTAGAATCATTCGTGTCAGAGGAAATATAATTAATTGACCTAAAATTCTAATTTAATGATACTAAAAATATTACCCTAATGAAGTCTCGAAATGTAAACCAAAAACGTAAGAAACGAAAAAAATAAAAATAAATCATGTATTTATGATATCATTTATACCATCACGACACTTACCAAAGAGGAAATCCTGGATAATCATAGGTCTGTTCTTTGTTCCTTTGGAATTTCAACCAAAGATGAAGAACTGGATCTTCCATCACTGTATTGGATACCTAAACTACATAAGTGTCCTTACAAACAACGGTATATTGCTGGGTCTTCCAAGTGCTCCACGAAACCTCTTTCTAAGTTATAAACATCTATTTTAACAGCAATCAAAGTTTTTGTGAAACTGCCTATTCTAGAGGTGGCCTGAATCATATGTGAATACTTAAAAATTCCAAAGATCTTTTAAAGTACATACAATCTAACTCTCTTTCATCTTGTAACAGTATTAAAACATTTGACTTTTGTACTCTTTACACAAGTATTCCACATCCCAAACTAAAAGACAAATTGAAAGAGTTGGTATTACTTTGCTTCATAAAAAAGAATGGCCAACGTAGATACAAGTATCTTGTCTTAGGGAGGGAAAAAAAATTAAAATTAAAATCACAAAAATACTGAACTCAGAGGAAAATCAATTCGGAAAGTCCATAATCACATGGCAAAATCAAATAACAAAACGCATCAAAAACGAATGGACAAGAACTGTCATATTCCTGACTTGGTACAGGCATTTTCAAATGTAGAAAATGGTGGATTGAACCTGGTTTTATAGCTAGCTAAACCTCTCACTTGTATGACAGTCGCATCAAATTCCATTATATAGTCACCGATGCGTGAACAAAACAAACAGACATAATAGGTAAAAATGTCAAAAATAGGGGTACAGCAGTCAACATTGTGTTATCATCTTAATCACTATAAAAACAACAAATGTAACGAAGAAGCACAAAAAGGCATACATCAAATTAACATCCTCATTTTGATTATATTATACGATTATATTTGTCTATGTAAAATGCACCCATCAAGGAAGGAGGGTATGGGTACTGGTGTAAAATTGCGCGTTTGAAATTCGCACAGGTAGACATGAAATAATTTTGTCGTTCAAAGTATGACGGGATGCATAAATACAGTCACGCAAAATAGATATAACAAACACTGACTTAGCAGTTAAAGTAATAATAATAAATATAAAATAATAGTGTGGTTCAAAGTATGACGTGATACATAAGTACAGAGTCACGTAAAATGTATATCACAAAAAAGTTGGTTAACAGTAAAAGTAATATTAATGAATAAAATAATTTTGTCATTCAAAGTATGACAAGATACATAGGTACAGATTCACATCATAAAATAATTTTGTCATTCAAAGTATGACAAGATACATAGGTACAGAGTCACATCATAAAATAATTTTGTCGTTCAAAGTATGATGGGATGCATAAGCACAGAGTTACGTCAAAAGGATATCTCAAAAAACAGACAACAGTAAAAGTAATATTAATAAAGACAAAAAAAAAAAAAAGAAAAGAAAAAAAAAAAGGGGGTAATATAACACGTAATTAAGATGATAAACAACGTCAGTACGCAAAATCTATACTTCAAGACCATCGTGTATTATTTGTGAAGTTGATACGGAATATTTATCAACAAGTTCTGGGTACCTTCCGATGAACTTTTTTAGAAAAAGGACGAGACGTTCTTTGACATACCCCTGGTTCATCAACTTTCTGCTCAGACACTGGTGACGTTTTACAAAGTCTGAGTAGGAGCTGCAAGCTCTTGAATACCGAATAAGTTGGGAAATGTATATTCCATATGCAGGTGAAGTTGGTATGTTGCTACTAAGGTGGGGGAAATTGATAATTTCAAAATCAAAATCGTCTCGTTTGTCATAGATTCTGGTACTAAGATGACTGTGTATGTCAAATTCGAGGTATAAGTCTAAAAATGAGGCGGATGAAGCCGTGTCTGTTGTCTCTTTAATTTCTAGTTCTGGTGGATATATTAATGGAACCCAATCAGAAAAGTTAGGATTGTTAATGGAAAGAACATCATCAATATATCTGAAAGTGAAATTAAATAACCTGGCTTCTTTGATCTTCTTGTTTTTGACAAGTGTCTGAAGGAACTCCGATTCATATGAAAACAAGAAGAGGTCAGCAAGGAGAGGCGCGCAGTTCGTTCCCATAGGAATGCCGACAGTTTGTTGAAAAAGTCTACCTCCAAACTCAACAAATATGTTGTCGATAAGAAACTCCAGCATACTGACCACTTGTTCTTTTGTGTAGCAGGTTTTACCTTTTTGTTTGTCACTATTAACGAAATATGCCTTATGAAATCCCAAAGTAATAAATTTATAGCGTATGCTACCATTTTTATGTTGAAAGGCATTGTGGATTATTTCTTTTAGGCGATTTTTCAATTTCACATGGGGAATGGTGGTATACAGGGTTGAAAAATCAAAAGTTTTGATAGAACTAATTTCAGAAATAGACCGAGATTTAAAATTGTCTAGAAGTTCTTTAGAATTTTTAAGAATCCACATATGGTTAATACCACTACGCGAGTAAACAGTTTCACAGTATTTCTGAAGACCCTCTTTCACTGCGGATAAAATTTTAGTCAATCTAATGGACAATTCTTTAGTGGAACATGAAGATGAGCCAGCAATATACCGTTGTTTGTACGGAATTTTATGAAGCTTTGGTATCCAATACAAACAAGGTAAGTCCTCCGATTTGGTGTTCAATGTAATGTTTATGGAAGTCATGAAGGACTTATGATTTGCTAAAATCTCATCCTTGTCAAATGATATGTCTTTGTATGTGGGATTACCTGAGTGCTCCTTTATACCCAATTCTTTTACAAGACATTCGTAGTAATACGATTTACATACAAAGACAATATTATTTGAAGCTTTGTCCGCAGGAACAACAACATACGTATCATGAAGAGATGATAGACATTTCATGGCCTCTTTGTCTCTGAAAATGGACTTTGGTCGATCGTTAACACAGTTTTTCAACTTGTGAATGCGACGTTTTATCAGAGTTCTGATAGTTTTAACCCATTCTGACAAAGTGTCCAGTTCAACTTCTTCTCGTTTAGCCCATGCTCTGGCGTAGTCCTCAATGGAATCCATAATTATTTTGAAGTTATGGTTCCAATTGATGTGTTGGGGTTCTCTAAACTTAGGACCATGAGAAATCACCTTTCGGAGATTTTCATGTTGAATTATGTTTAGATCTCCAGTTATAACATGACCAGAGGGGCTGTAATTATAAGGCGAGTGGGAACAGTTACATGTCGGAGGGCTTTTTAAGTATTGTTCTAAGTCAAGGTCCTGCAATGCTTGTTTATAGTTAAATATTTTAGGTGCAATGGTTTTGGTGTAACTGTAGGATACAATAGGAACAGATTGATTTTGAAAATAAATAGGAATTTTAGATGTTACCTCCTTGTGATGTAGAACGTTGCCGAGATTGATAGCATCAATTCCTCTATTGGCAAAATCAACAGGAAGGAATTTCCTCTTTTCCTCATGTAAAGGTTCCGATCCTACTTTGTAAAGAATCATTCTGATTCAAACAAAACATTCTCTGAAACTGATATTATCAAGATGCTTGATTTCTTGATTGACAACATATTTGTTACGTTCGGACTACGTGTTTTTCAACAGACTGTCGACATTCCAATGGGAACAAACTGTGCCCCTATACTCGCCGATTTGTTTCTTTAATATTTTGAGACTGACTTCATGCAGGAACTTCTTAGGAAGAAAGATAAGAAGTCAGTAATATCCTTTAACTCTACTTTCCGCTATATAGATGATGTTCTTTCACTAAACAATTCAAAATTTGATGACTATGTGGAACGCATTCTATCCCATCGAACTGGAGATAAAGGATGCTACAGATACAGTTAAGTCGGCTTCATATCTTGATTTACATCTAGAAATTGACAATAAGGGTCGGTTGAAAACAAAACTTTACGACAAAAGAAATGATATCAGATATGTTCCTTACGTCGTAACTACAATCCCCTTCCCTTTCATGAATGTGACCTACCGAATTAGACTATTTACCGGATTTGTAATGACATAAGCAACACGACGGGTGCCACATGTGGAGCAGGATCTGCTTACCCTTCCAGAGCACCTGAGATCATCCCCAGTTTTTGGTGGGGTTTGTGTTGTTTATTCTTTAGTTTTCTATGTTGTGTCATGTGTACTGTTGTTTTTCTTTTTGTTTTTTTTTTCATTTTTAGCCATGGCGTTGTCAGTTTGTTTTAGATTTATGAGTTTGACTGTCCCTTTGGTATCTTTCGTCCCTCTTTTATATCATTGCTATGAAATAAAATGTGTTTTGAATTCCAATGATGCAACAACCAACTATCTAACGTTCACAAGGTAAGTATTAACTTCGTAAAATATATACAAGCATGATATGACGCCCGAACTTTTTCACATTTAGAACAGAATTTCAAATCGTGTTTATTTATAGAACTTGCCGTTAATGCTAAAAACGTTTAACATACCGCCGTAGAATTAATAGGAGTAATGTTTAGAATTTTATAATTACTATATGGGACGGGGGTAGATTTATATATATATATATAAAGAAGATGCAGTATGATTGCCAATGAGACAACTCTCCACAAGAGACCAAATGACACAGAACAACTACACAGCAAAAAGTGCAACGCACGTTTAACGTACGTTTTAAAAAAACGTATGTAAAACGTACGTTTTACGTATGGAAAACGCATGTTTTAGCCAACATGCGTTAAACGCCTGTACCAAAACGGGTGTTAAACGCCTGTTTTAAAACGGGCGTAATACATCACGTACGTTAAACGTGCGTTTTCATTATATATTTTTGTGTTACACAGCCTTTTTTCTCATAATAAAACTCATGTTTAATTTCAAGAAAATTTTACATCAACTTGATTATGTTTTTTAACAATTTATTTTCCATCACTTTTTATTTTCTAGAGAGTATATCTATAAATAGTGTATAAGCTGACAAAAAAATTAGAACAGCATTATGAAACATGAATATTTGCATAATGGTTAAAATTATCTGTTTATGCTTAGCTTTTTTCAGCACATTTTCCTCCTTAATAAGCTATATAGTATGTATTATTAAACCTAAAATTTACACATTAAATGAAGTCATACATGTGAATCTAGAATTTTAAAAATGCATCTGCAAATTTTCAGTTGAACTCAGAAGTAATCTTATTGACAATCATACCACATCTCCTTATTTGTAAATGAATTAAAAAAAAGGTGAAAAGGGTGAAACATTCATTTAACATGAGAAATTTCACACAAATTTCAAACATAATTATCAATTGAAAAAATGTACCTTTTCAAACAGTCCTTGTTTCTGAAGTTTAATTTTATTTAATCTTAAAATGTATAATTACGTCTCTAGACATACATGTACAATGTAAAAATGTATTTACTTTACAATGTTACTTTGTATGTCCTTGATACAAGTATAAAAATATTCTTATAGTATCTTTTTGTTTGAAATGAATCATTTTCACTTAAGGTTAGATGTAAACTGCTGAGTCAATGGGAGTTAATTTAAAATAATAGTTTCTATAACTGATTACAAAGTATACTCAAATTTAGATAAATTTGATTTATTTCCCTTGACCTCCCCCCCCCCCCCCCCCCCCCCCCATTTTAAAGTATTGAGCAATTAGAATATGGCAATGAAGAAAGAATGGCCAAAACACTAAAAATATATGCAGTACTAATCTATCATGACTTCAAAAGACTGTAACACATTATAACACATAGCTGTATAATACAATATATGTACATCTTTTAAAAAATACATGCCTCTGATAAGTCAGGTACTACAACACCCTCTAAGCCTTACTCAATTCTGACCTAATGATTAAGCAACTGACTTAATTACCATATTAACAATATATTTATACACTGACTAATCAGAACAAAATAATGTTCACTGTTTTATGTAGGAAGCATGGCAGAGAGCATCCCAACTAGGATTTTGTTTTCTTTCGAAGGGATAAATTGGTACAGGGGAGCGAAACGTAGCCTCTACCTATCAATGTTTACATGCAGAGAAAAGAGGGGGGTAGGACCTTTATCGGGACTCCGGGATCGGGTGTTTTAAGCTCAAGATGTCGGGATTGAACCTTTCGGGATCCGGGAATTCTTGTTTTCGAATTTCGGGACGTCGGGATTTATTTTATTAAAATTCGGGACCTCGGGATTTCGTGTTTTTAAGCCCGGGATTTCGGGATCAGGACCCCTCCTATCCCCCCTCAGAAAAGTATAAGACGAACACAATATCAGTATTCTCTTTGACAGTTGAAAAAATAATTTGAAAAGGAATTTATATAAGTAACCAAAAATTAAAGGACATTCACAAATTATCACCAAATTAATTACCATTGAAACCATATTTTAAAAAGATGTCTATTTGTAATAAATCACAGATGCTGTAAAACCTGACTGACTGTGTGACTGGGCTGTGTGAATAAATGAATCAGATAATTATAAGTTATTATGAAATTTTGAAGTTTACACTAAATGTATTATTCAATAATATACGTTTGGGAATATATCTTTATTGTTTAAGCACTTCTCCCGGCCTAATCCGCCTTTGTTTTTTTTTTTTAAATCTATTCTCATTTTACGTAAAATGAGAATAGAAATACCAGCAGGGATCAGAAGGACATGATATTTCCATGGTCATATGTTGATTTATTCTTTTTATAATCACAGTTAGTAAATATATTTTAGGGTTTTTAAATATTTCTAGGACTATATAGTCCCAGCATATTTGTTTTGTGAGTTTTGTCTCTTGCTTGTTATAAGTGTAAAAATTGGTTACATGTATCTACCCCTGCTTATTCAGTCAAAAATTAAGAGGACTCGAGGTCACATGAAACATTGTTTTGCCTTTCAGTCCAGTTCACTTTCATGACCATCCAGTAATCTGAACATATATTATATATATAGACACTGATTGTTATTTTTATTTTTATCTTTATTCATTTTTTCTCAATTAAAAGCGAATGAGTGTGTGATTTTTTAAATAGTTCTTAATACGGTGGCATTGATGTCATATATATGACCCCTTTGATTTTAAAATAAAAATAATTTTTGACATACAATCTGCCCATATTTTGTTCTTCTACAATGTCACCATTTTCAAAAATCTTGGACGCTTCTGTCCCTTTTTCACAAATGTTAATATTGATAGTAGACATAGATGTCTCCATGTAGCCAGAAATTTTGGTCTTTATATTAAGCTATGACTTTGACAGCCAAATAGCAATCTAAATCTCAACTTTATAATCCTTTTCCGGTTTTAGGGGGTCGTTGTTATGAGCCCCTTGTACCCCAAATAGTGAGTGACATTTGGGAGCATACACCACTCTTTTTATTCAAGCTTATAAGTTTGTTTTTTTTTTATTTTATCAGGAGATGTGTGTACGCCGGGCAATTTGAAACGCCAGTAGAAAAGGAGGATTTTTTTCAGGATTGATAATTTTTGTTGTTGTTGCTACACATGTTTGTTACTGTACCCCTTATTTTCAACTTTAATCCTCTCTTATTCTGCATATATGCATCTTGATCTTATAATTTGACAATATGGAATTTTGCATGCAAAAAAAAAATGAAGGAAGAAATTTTTCATCTTCCCCTAAATATCAAATGGTAGGATTGTTTAAATTCATCGGATGGAAATACTATCATACTGTTTTGCTAAGCATGAGTCCTCATTTCAGAATCTTGGATCGTGAGGGGTTATTGAAAGTTATGAGTATTGCTGCATGTATATGTGAATTCAAAACTATATAAAGTCAATAAGAATGCATCTTGAGCAGTGCCCAAAAAAAACCACAGAACTCTGAAGGGTGTGTCATTTTTGCCTAAAAATGTACCCATTTTGATATAACATTCGCTAACTTTCAGTACCTATAGCTATATAAATATTTAAGAAAGAATGACCTGTATGCCAGAGACATAAATATTTTTAATTAATCTGCACAACCAGGTGAACCTAATCAACTGACTTTGAACATGGAAATTTCGTGCGAACCGGTTGATTTTTCAGTCAAACCCCTGTGATTGATCCTTTCCGGATCCGGGAATTCTCTTTTTCCTATTTCGGGATGTCAGTGTTTTAAATTTCTTTAAATTCGGGACCTCTGTATTCAGTCATGTTTTTAAGTCAGGTATTTAAGGATGAAGACCCATCCAACCCCCACCCCAGCCTCGTCACTAAAAAAATCATGAATATGCAGCTTATTTCTGGAGTTTATATAGGCTCTCCTATTTGAAAGGTTAACTCGTGGACCATATTTTAGCACTTTACCTAATAATATATAAAGTGACACCCTCGTCCCCCCCCTTTTATTATTTTTTTTCAGAAAACGAAGTCGAAGGTGTCAAGACAGGTGCAATTTTATAAATGCGGTTATTCAATTTCCGAGGCCAGCCATTCCTATTTTGAAAAGGCAGTATTAACAACGTATTAAAACCATATATCCCCAAGTGGGAGTGCTCCGATATATAACGGAGGAATCTACCTGAACAGAACAGAACAGAACAACGATAGAACTTATAGATTGAAATAAACAATTAATTTCCCCATAGGCGACAATGGTAGCCTTTTTCGAGACACAGACTTTAGGAAGTTGATTTTTTTAACGAAACCTTGCTAGAATCAAAGAAAAGTTATTAGGACAGTATTTTTTGGTCCAAAAAATATAGGTTCGCGTTGCTTTTCTTAGCGTATTTTGTACTTATCTCCCATGCCTATCAATTTTGCCCTTAAAAATACGTGTCTTGTCCTAGCGTTGAAAAGTCATCTCAGTGCCTTTAGGGCTACGGAATAATTTTTATTTTGCCTTTTGTATAAAGCAGAGTGCACGAAGTCTCTAATAATAAAAAATAACGGGCGCACATATCGACCAATCAGGATTCGCCATACTCTTAATTCTGAATACCATGTTATGCTCATAAAATGGCTGCGCCCATAAAATCTAATGGTGTATTGTAACCTATAAAATATACTAAAATTTATAGGGAAAACGGTAGTATTTAATTTTCCCAGCATTAGGTTGGCCTTTTGTGTACCCAAGGCAGGTGAAGGAAGTCAAATTAGGAGCGCTGTGATTGGATGTAAGGGTACAATATATTTTTTATTTATCTATGAATAACTGCAGTGTGTATATATATATTTACAATATAAATTTTGAAACCTTTTGAAATATTTTCAAGAGAATTAATCGAAACGACTTGCAAAATTTCATAAATTTGGTGCAAAATGACGGTGGGCATGGATAACATAAACAAGCTCCGTTGGAAGTTGGTCATGATACTATTTGGCTTTAATTTTTAAAACACAATAATAAAGTACTAACACAACATATAACTGTTTTATCCAGGTTTTTATCTTAAAAAGTGGTAAATTTAGAAAATGTTAATATTGTCGCCTATGGCAGAATAAATAGTACCGTTTTCCCTATACTGAAGATAGCAAGGGAAATCAAAGTCACTGAGACTTCAATTCTTTTATACTATTTTGAAGCTTTTGATTAGTACATTTGATTTTTATCACAAAGAATAGAAATTTTTCACTGAGAACAGAATAGTAGTTGAATCAACTTTTAAAATCATTGTTTTATACAAAATACAATTTATAAATTTTACTCATTAAAGGTAGCACTTGACTTGTTCTAGAAATACTTAATACAAATGTACATTTTATGAATTAATATACCGTATGGTAATAAATATGTGTAACAATTTATTTGCGATATTGTTAGAGGCATTTTGAGTTATCTTACAACGTATGTCTATCCTGTTACCATTTTTGTCCCTCCTGTTACCACTGTCTTTGTAACAAGAAGGACAGTAACAGGATGGAAAAATTAGTACATAACTTAAATTAGTTTTAAAATAGTCGCTCCCTAATAACTGATGTAGTGTTTTTATACTTCCGGCCCATGCCTAAGTTACGGTAACAAGCGTTTCATTAGTCTTATGCAATTAAAAATTATCTATCAACTGGTAACATTAGAGACATTATAAAAAGGTACGCATACATCAATACCTACCGATTTCGGATTCTGATGACCAAAATCCTTCCACATAAAAAATTTCACCATGTCGTTACGTCCTGTATCCACGCCTACGACGTCACCATAAAAACCCGCCGTTATTTGAGGGAGAAACTAGTTTTATTTCGTAAACAAATAAATAGTAACAGGAAGGACAAATATTGATGAACAGACATTCCAGTGACTGTGGAATAAAATTTGTCATGATTCGAAACATGGAAAGTTATTTATTTTCAATTATGATGTTACTAAATAAAGAAAAATCATTCTGTTTACCTTTAAAGACAGTTTTATGTACAGATAATTTGAATGCAAATGTTATTTATAAAAAATGAACGCATGGAAATTGGCGAATTTTCATACTTCAACGAATATAAAAAAAATATGAAACTTTTTGCACACTAATATTTGCATGTACTATCTTGCACAATATGTAAACTCTTATGTTAAATTAAAAAAATATGTCAAACTTACAAATAAAACAGACAATAGGCAATAACCGAAAAATGTACATTTTTTTGAAATGACTGATTTATTTTGTTCTATTCTTTTTCTCTTGTCATATTGATACACTGTTTCTTCTTGTTCTATAGTTTCTATAGACCACCGGCGTAGTGATCTGATGTGTGATATGGCTTCTGTTGCTGTCATGTCATGCTTCTCTACAAAATAGCATGCTACAACTGTCCCTGTTCGACCTATACCATGCTGACAATGTATACCCACTGCCTGAAAATTATCGACATATAAAATGCATAAAATTACATATACAATCTAAAACAAATTCAACAACGTCAAGACTTGAAAATGATTATTATGTTAACCCCCTTTTGATCCGCCACTGATGGTTGACTGGCGGCGACCTCGTTCTAAAGGTTTTGAAAAAGAATGCTTTATTGTTTGCAATTGTTTGCACCTGTCCTAAGTCAGGAAGCTGATAGTCAGTGGTTGTCGTTTGTTCATTTTCTTCATATGTGTATCTTGTTTCTCGTTTCTTTTTATATAGATTAGACCGTTGGTTTTCATTTTAAATGGTTTTACGCTAGTAATTTTTGGGGCCACTAATAGCTTGCTGTTCGGTGTGAGACTAGGCTCTGTGTTCAAAACCGTACCTTGACCTATAATGGTTTACTTTTATAAATTGTTACTTGGATGGAGAGTTGTCTCATTGGCACTCATACCACATCTTCCTATATCTATTTAAAATGTTATCTTCTTTATCAATTCCTGTAAAAAAAAAACTGTAACTATACCTTTCCATGTTCGTATGCCGTGTTGATAAAATCTATAGATTCTTTGATTTGATCTAAAGATGGTGGTTCAAATTCTTCAACTTTGCAATGAAGATGATTCATATCTGAAATAGAAACATGTGAAAAAAAATTGATTGGAAAATGGTAAGATCTGGTAAGCTTACACAATACAAAAAAAAAAGTAGATTAATATCAACATTTCAGAAAGAGAACTACTGTCTATATACCTTGAGACTTTAAGTTCGTCAATTGTAAAATCAGTTATATACACAATCCAACAGTTACATGTATTTTTCACGGGACTTTTGTTTCACAAACAATCACATAAACCAGTAAAGTTTATGATTTGATACACTACCCTAATATAATAAATGGTTATATTCACATCAGTAAAACTTAACTATAGTAATTATGTGAACACTATTGTAAGAAGGGTGTTTTCAATATTCATACAGATAAAATATATGCATTACATTCCTTTTTATGGATTTAAAAGTGGACAAAAAAGCTTTCAACACTTTTAGTTACCAGTGAAGTTTACCCTTTAAGCTGTGATTTAACGGTGCTTTCTTTTAAGTTTTTATTTGCTTTAAGTATTTCTTATAGCTGTGAGTTACTGAAGTTGTCACTTAAAGTGATTTAACGGTGCTTTCTTTTAAGTTTTGATTTGCTTAAAGTATTTCTTTTAGCTGTGAGTTACTGATGTCTTCCATTCAAGATGTGAGTTTGTTAATACGTTTCGCATTATTCATTCTTTGAAAACTGTAAAATCCTATCGCCGTACAATTCTAAAAACAAAATCTAAAAACTTAAGAGTAACCTTTAAAATCAGTCACGGGAGGTTGTATTTGGTATGTTAGAGTTACCTTTGAAATCAGTTACGGGAGGTTGTATTTGGTATGTCAGAGTAACCTTTGAATTCAGTTACGGGAGGTTGTCTCAAGTATGTAAGAGTTTCTTTTGAAATCAGTGGCCCGAGGTTGTCTGTAGTATGTTAGAGATACCTTTGAAATCAGTACCCAGGGGTTGTCTGTAGTATGTAAATAAACTCATCATAGATACCAGGACTAAATATTGTATATACGCCAGATGCGCGTTTCGTCTACAAAAGACTCATCAGTGACGCTCGAATCCAAAAAAGTTAAAAAGGCCAAATAAAGTACGAAGTTGAAGAGCATTAAGGACCAAAATTCCTAAAAGTTATGTCAAATACAGCTAAGGTAATCTATGTCTGAGGTAGAAAAGCCTTATTTTTCAAAATTCAAAATTTTGTAAACAGTTAATTTATAAATATAACCATATCAATGATAATTCATGTCAGCACAAAAATAAATCTCCACCAGCAGTGGCATCGACCCAGTGGTTGTAAATAAACTCATCATAGATACCAGGACTAAATTTTGTATATATGCCAGGCGCGTGTTTCGTCTACAAAAGACTCATCAGTGACGCTCGAATCCAAAAAAGTTAAAAAGGCCAAATAAAGTTACCTTTGGAACCAGTGACCGGAGATTGGCTGTAGTATGTAAGAGTTACCTTTGAAATCAGAGACCGTAGGTGCTCTGTAGTATGTTAGAGTTACCTTTGAAATCAGTTACCAGAGGTTGACTGTAGTATGTTAGAGTTACCTTTGAAATCAGTAACTGGAGGTTGTATGTAGTATTTTAGAGTTACCTTTGAAATCAGAGACCGCGTAGGTTGACTGTTGTATGTTAGAGATACCTTTGAAACCAGTGATCGGAGATTGTCTGTAGTATGTTAGAGTTACCTTTGAAATCAGTAACTGGAGGTTGTATGTAGTATATCAGAGTTACTTTGAAATCAGTAACTGTAGGTTGCATGTAGTATATTAGAGTTACCTTTGAAATCAGAGACCGTAGGTTGACTGTAGTATATGTTAGAGTTACCTTTGAAATCAGTAACTGGAGGTTGTATGTAGTATTTTAGAGTTACCTTTGAAATTAGAGACCGCGTAGGTTGACTGTTGTATGTTAGAGATACCGATCGGAGATTGTCTGTAGTATGTTAGAGTTACCTTTGAAATCAGTAACTGGAGGTTGTATGTAGTATATCAGAGTTACCTTTGAAATCAGTAACTGGAGGTTGTATGTAGTATATCAGAGTTACCTTTGAAATCAGAGACCGTAGGTTGACTGTACTATATTAGAGTTACCTTTGAAATCAGAGACCGTAGGTTGACTGTAGTATGTTAGAGTTACCTTTGAAATCAGTTACCGGAGGTTGACTGTAGTATGTTAGAGATATAAGGTAGGTGACATTGTTGTCCAGTAAGTACTGAATGTGTTCCTTTGATCTTGGAAGACCCATGGCACACAGTTTACCATCAACAACCCATGAAAAATTCGGTGGTTCTTGTAAATAATCCATTTCACCCTGAAAAAAAAAACATCAAACGATTTTATATTCTGTTCTCTATTCATTTGCCAGCACACATCTTGTGACATGAACTTAAGCTTAAATAGCTTATTCTAAAAACTTGCTGTTGTCTAAAAGTTATGCGTCTTTCTTGTCACAATTGGTAATATCTATCTTAAAATCTTATAAACCCTTTAAATATAAACAAACGTCACTTTACATAATTATTCGATACTGAGATCGTGCCGTAATATGACACAATAGAGCAATAATTAAAGCTATAATTCTTACTGGAATTTACATGCTTCAAGCAAATAAAGCAAAATTCCACATAGAAAATGCTCACTCAATTTGTCCCATTTGTAGGAATGAAGAAGAAAACCTTATCCACTTCATTACAAGATGTCCTGTCCTTGGAGGTATCCGCAGAAAACACTATGGAACCATCAAGCAAGAGATAGTGAACAAAATTAGAAGCATTCAGTGGAATAGCAAGTTCCGTGATATAGATACATTATATGCCAGTTGATAACAGACTGCAGGAAACTCACTGGAGAATATCTTCCTTATCATGCAGAGCTTATGAATGGCAATATAGAGTCAACATCTGGTAGAATGTGCTATGATATGCATGTGAAGCGTCTGAACGCAATGTACATAGATTAATAAAAGTGAATGTGTGTGTACTCAGTATTAATCATAGTGACTAATCAATAGCTATCGTTTATATATCATCTTTGTGCTTGGACTTTAGCATTGAATGGCTTAATCTGTGTGGCTTGGCTTGCCTGCTAGAATAACAGTAGCAAATATTAGTGGCCTGGTCTTGCTATGTTGTGCTGATTACAAAACCGTTTATATGAAAACTTTTTAGCTTTTAAAGATTTCAGTCTGAAATTTTTAGTCTGTATAATTATATTGTGACGAAAAAGTTAAAGTATGGGGACTTAAACTAAAGTGTGTATTCTTGTGTTTGTGCTTTGTTGTTTGGTGTCTACGTTTCACACGTCCACGGACGACAAATGCCAAGTATACTCTTTAATAGGGTTACCCTAAAAAATCTCTGGTAGCGCGTGATTAAGGGAATCCTGGTCACATAAATAAATAAATGGATCCTGGTGTAGTCTGAATATGAACGAAGTCTTGCAAGTTAACATAAACATAAAGTCGATTAAAATTTCAATACTGTATTATTCAAAATCCAAAGTACATGTAACAGTAATACAAGGTTTACAGCACTGGTATAATCTCCTACGTACGCACCTCTAGTACCAAAATCGTCTCTCGTATATATCGTATCACTATCTATTTCTCTCTTTTATACTACTCTAGTAACCTGATTATAATATGGTTAAATGACTCTGAACAAAGAAATATTCTACAGGAGCTATATTGCAGGAGCCCGGAGCCTGGAGCCCGGAGCTAAGGTCAACTGAAGTTGAGGTCAACCGAGGCACCTGTATAAACAAAGCAACGGGGCACCAGCTGATTAACATGATTGATTTGACATTTAACAAGTTCACTCTGATTAAAGGCGATAAAAATAGATTGTAAGGAATTACTTTATAACAGTTAATGCGGCTAAGTAATCTAATTATATCATGATCATAAAACCCAGTGATACATGTAATGAACGAAAAACGTTACACAATTAACATTTCAAAGTTTTAAACAGTGCATAGTTTTATGATAGAAGTTTTAAAATAACATTTTATGTGGAATACTTTGAAAAATGGATTAAATTGTGCCGTGTAACATAAGCCTCGCATTTTATATTGATATTTGTGCCCGTGTATTAGTAATATAAGCCAACTATTTCTTAAAATCCGTTTGGATGTGCTCCTCATTAGCAGGAGGAAGATACAGTAAAGAAGGAGATGCAATCCGAGATTACGACTTAGCTTTACCGTCATTGGTATAGTTTTTAGTTTGCTTCACATCAAACGCGGAGAAGATTGTGAATTTTGTTTTGTTTACAAATAGAAGGAAAATGTGAAATCAGTTCAAAAAGGATTTTTAATGCTAATTTCTAGAGAACTATGATATCTTTTTGGAACTTGGAATAATCAACAAGAAGGTTTTTTACTATTGCATATTTTTTCAAAGATTTGTGACGTGTTGCTGTCATTTTGCTTTCGTTGATTTGAATCTCGTGCTTTGCTCAGACATGTTTTTGTTTACCTTTAAAACTGTTTAAAACTAGTACTAGTATAACATTTCCAAGAAAGTTAACATTCTAACAGTACTTACACTCATCTAATATTAGAGTTAAATTTAAATAAAGAGTGATCATTAAAATGAAACAAATGATACCTGTTGAGCTCCAGAAGGTTTCAATTGATCAGGGATCATCCTGATCATGTGATCAATCATTATTCAAGGTTTAAAGTTTTATTTAGAGTCGATATTCAATAAACTACATAAACACTAGTGAGCTTTTCAACTCGACTTTAATAAAAAAAAATACAAGACACACATACAAAAGTCATGAAAACAACACAATTTTAAACATATAGAGTGGGGTGCTCATTTTCGCCGGGGACACACTTTCGCCGTTTAAGGATTATGAGGTGTAAAAACTTCAAAGGATGGCTGAAATGGAAGAAATGTACCCATAAATTATATATTTTTATAACAAATATAATATTTTTTTAAACTGAGACAAAATTGCGGCTCCTACCGAAAATGACCGAAAAACGGACAACCATTTTCGGACAATTTCCTGAATAAAAAACACGATTTCAAAGAAGTATTTCTAAGTAAATATTTGACTGAATGCCCTAATTTTGAATTCTTTATACCTTTGAAATGTCTGCTATTCATCTATAATGCAATTAATTTGATAAAAATTGTTAAAAGCTTCGGTTATTTGGTTTTAAATAGATGTGTACAAACGGCGAATATGTGTCCCCCATTGACAAAACAACAGGAAATTTCAAACACCCTTTAATCTAACTTTTCAGATGATTTTCTTAAAACAAACCGGTTTTCAAGCTTAAGTATATTTTGCATTTGAAGTTATCTTCATATAGAAATATCAGTATACTTCAAAAACATTTAGACCTGAACATAAACTGTAGAAAACATGGAAAGATGTGGCGAAAATGAGCACCCCACTCTAACTGTATAATGCATAGTAAGATACCATAAATGACATATATAAGTTAAAAGCATATAGTACACTTCAAACATAGCACAAGTTAATAATCCGATTGCACAAATCATATAGTCCCACAAAAAATAAAAATAAAAGTAATATAAAACAGGCATAAACACTATATGCATGCACTGCACTGGCATGAGCTATTACTTGCATCCCATGTTTGTACCAATTTTTATATGCCCGTAAAAATTTTGACAGGACGCGGGTATTATGGTATACAAATTTCCAGTGTCCGTCTGTCTGTCCATCGTTAACATGTCGCACTGTAACTTGAGAACGACTTATCCAAATTTCATGAAACTTAATACAGTTGTTTCTTATGATGGTCAAATGATCTGTATACTTTTTGGTGAAAATAAAATTAAAACTTTTTGAGTTACGGCACTTTGTAACTAAAACAGGGGTTGGTTTTTTTCACATGTCACACTGTATCTCAAAAACGATTTTTGATTATTGTTTAAAGCTTTACACACTTCTTAGTTATATTAATCTTAAGATCTGTATACTTTTTGGTGATGATTCAAAATTTCATTTTTGAGTTATTGAGTATTTTGTAAAAAAGGGGGAGGTTTTTTTTTACATGTTGCACCGTATCTCCAAAATGACTTATGGTTATTGCTTTAAACTTTACACACTTCTTTGTTACATTGTATATCAATCTTAAGATCTGTGTACTTTTTTGTGATGATTCAAAATTTTATTTTAGTGATATTTAGTTTAAACAAGGGGGGGGGGGGTTTCACATGTCCCGCCGTATCTGAAAAATAGTATATGGTTATTGCTAAAAACTTTCTCGGAAACTATTTATGATTATTGCATTAAGGGCATACGATACAGTTACAGGGGAAGTAATGACGTTGCTAACGTAAAATATTATTTTCGCTGCGTCAAACTATGACATATCAGGAAAAGATGCATTTTTCTACTGATTTTTATCATTCAAACTGATTTAATTTGAAAACGAGTACATGGACCCCTTTTTTTAAAACAACATTTTGTTTCATTTTCCAGGGAGATTATGTGGACCAAATTTTATAAAACTGTAAATAGTGCAATTTTTTTAATTTTGATAAATATACAGCAAAAAATAGGATACTTAAAAAATACAGAAATTACAAATTATTTAACAAAAAACAATTTGTGTTTATCTTTTAAAACAAAAAAGTTATGGTTTTCTTTCGAAAGGGAAAATACGGCCACAAATCTGAATTTTGAGGAAATATACAAAATTTCGATCTCATTTAACTCAAAAAGTAGCACATGAAGGTACAATGTATTTTTTTTATTACATATATTTGATTTAATCAGGCGAAAAATAGCCTATATGGAAATTTTCATTAAACTGTAAATACGGGATCAAAACTGTATCGTATGCCCTTAAACTTCCACACCAGACATCGGGCGTATCATGCGCTCATGGCGCAGCTGTTTGTTTTAATTGGTCAAAAGATGTTTCCATTCGACAATGGTTCTATAGCTCATTCCAGATTTGTGCAGCATTATAGTGAAACGATCTTAAGCCATACTTAGTAGTTCAAACTCTTGGGAGTACTGCTGTTTCCTGTGATCTTAAATCATACTTGTTAATTTTTATATCAATCAAATCATGAAGGTAGCTTGGACTTTTTTTGTGAATTATTTTAAATGTTTCTATTGCGATTGTTTTTATTCTTCTTATTTTTAAAGATGGTAATTTAGATTTTTCTATCAGTTTTTTGTAAGGATTAATATATATCATAATCTTCATAAATGAATCTTAGAGCTCTTTCTTGAATTTTTTCCATTTTAAAAGAATTTTTTTCACTTCAGTAGTGCCAAATTACTGGACAATAGTTAAAATTTGAAAGAATGAATGAGAAGTATGCTATTAACCTGCCTAGCCTGTTTAAATATTTACCCATACGTTTTAGAATATTTAATTGTCTTGATCATGTTGATGCCTTTATACATATTTCAGATATATGATTGTTAAAATTTAAGTCCAAATCTATAGTTATTCCAAGAAGTTTAACATTTCTGATATGTTTGTTTAACTTATTATCACACTTTAAGGAAACCTAATATACAGGTAATGCCTGTCTCATATTATATATAATTAAAGGATCTTCTTTTAAAGTAATGAGAGTTGATTTCAAGGGATAACCAATTTTCACAAGTTGACTTCATATGTGATTAAAATGGCTGGATCGGCCCCCTGCTATGTTGTACTACATATACATGTACATTATGATAGATGACGCCCAGGTGGTCATGTGGTCTAGCGGGACGGCTACAGTACAGGCAATTTGGTGTCACGATATCTCAGTAGCATGGGTTCGAATCCTGGCGAGGGAAGAACAAAAAATTTGCGAAAGCAAATTTACAGATCTAACATTGTTTGGTTGATGTTTAGACGAGTTGTATATACAATTTATGATACATGTACATAAAAAACTCAAAGAAGATTTAAGTTTTAGAAATTTTTCAAAGGCTAAATTATAATTAATTTTTTTTAACTATAACACATATTTTATCTTTACTTAAGAATAACCTATAAAGTCCTTTTACTTAAACATGCTTAGTACATGTATTTACTTCATACTTTGATTTTGTGTAATAAACTCATTGAAAATGATGTCTGATTTTTTTACTTTAAAAAAAAACCACACAAATTCTGACAGATGTTTTGTTTTGGTATTAAAAGTAAACTAAGAAAATACTAAAACATAATTAACTATAAATTTGATGTTGTATTTACCTGACTGTTACTTAAAGTTGTGCTGCCAAAATATTTTTTTCCCACTTTATATAAAAATGATGATACGTACGTGGTATTATTGCCAATTAGTTAGACAACTATCCACCAGAGACAAAATTTAAATGACGTGGGTATATATAAGCATGATAAATATAACATGATGACAATTCTTAAAAAGTCCAATTTATTTACAATATACATTTAAAAGGTTTCTTTAGAAGTGCGCCTATGCATATAATTTTTAAAGGCAGTGCTTTAAGGCCTGACTTTCAAGTCATGAGGTTCATCTTTCCTTACGCAAATCTTTGCTGGGGGTCATTTTGCAAGAAATAGATCCGGAAATGTTTAAATTTCTCCTCTACTTTTTGTGGTATGTATTGGTTTTTGTTCCTTTCATTTACATTGGGAAATAAAGAAACGATCAGTGTGTATTGTTCGTTTTAAAAATCTGTTTATTAATGTGTCTTTTGCATTATAAGCAGTCAATCTGATTACAAACTATCATTATTCGAATTCCGTGTGGAAAGAGGTCCGTTCAATTTCGAGTACTATTTGCGATCTAACGATATTTTAAAATCATTTCACTCGTTGATATAACATGAATCTGATATTATAATTAAAAGTCGACTGACCGTGAATTATATTGCATAATATACAATTTAAAGTATTTCTGTACGTGAAGCCGTATGACGTTATAGTTATTTCGGTCTCAGTTATGTAAAATATGAAATTATCGTTCCTGAATAGGGTTCCACTAATTAAAGACAAGAAGCGTCAAAAAGTGATAAGAAGCGACAATAAAATTAAAATAGCGATAAGAAGCGACAATATAATTAATTTAGCGAGAAGCGTCAAGAAGACTATATAGCGACTATACATAAATAAAAAAAATGTCATTGCAACAACTTAGGCAGCAACCATTTGATTTTCTGGGGGGGGCTATGGTTTTTTTTGGAAAAAAAAGTTTGTTTCCAGGTTTTGGTGAAAAAAATAATTTGTTTTGGACCCTGAGTAAAAAAAATTGTTTGTTTCACCCTCAGCTGCCACTATATGTAATGCTAAAATTGAAAGAAAAAAATTGTCTTCGGTTAGTTGCTAAAAAAATAGATTGTTCTTCGCCGAAGGCGAAAAAAAAAGTTTGCACAGAAAAAAAAACCATAGCCCCCCCCCAGAAAATCAAATGGTTGCTGCCTTATTCCCCATAGATATTAAAAAAAAACATGCATTATTTTTTATTATAGGGGCGGTTATAAAACATTTTTTATATTACTGTACATTGATAGATAAAAATATGTTTTTATTAAGAAAGGGATTAGTTTTTATTAGATATAAAAAAAAATATATTTTATGCACACGCTAAAAATTGGCCATCAAAACAAAAAAATTTCAATTTCCTTTTAAAGAATTTATTGAATCAAAACCATGCAATAATGAATATCATTTCCTTTCTAACAGTGAAATTCTTCTTTTTCATAGGGATATATTTGATAGGTGTAGCTTCACCCTATCACATCAAATGAGAATAGCCTCGTGAGAGAATTACGATTCGCTTGTCCCTTGTTAGTTATTGTCGCATCGTCACTAAATTAAACTTCTTGTCGCTGTTTGTCTCTAAAATTCTTCTTGTCTCTTATTAGTGAGACCAGTCAGTTCCGTCCTTAACTTCCGTTTTTGCACTGCAAAACAATCACACAATTAACGATGCCTAGTCCTTGTTGGTGTGTACCTGAGTGTCATTTAAGAGGAGGACTTGCATTTCTAAATGACTTAATAAGAAGGAAAAGTTGGATCAACGCCATGGCTCAAACGTAGATTGTCATGTGCGATGCAATCGTAGAACCCATATCAATCAGCTGTTGTTTGCAAGGCACATTTTACTGAAAATGACTACGTTCAGGAAACTATTCATGGTAAAACTTTATTTTCTTTAAGAAATATATACTGTTATTTATATAATCGCCATGCAAGTAAACCAAAGTCTGTTTGCAACCGCAATTATCGTTTTAGAATAAAAAGGGGGGTGAATTCAAGACGTCATAACTTTTGGGATTACGATTCAATATCATCTGTTTGACATTTTTTGGTTAATACTACAATTGTATGGTTTTTCTACAAGAGATATATTATACTGATAATTATTTTAGCAGTAATTATGTAAATTTCGGTTGTTGACAAGAATTCATGAGCTATGCCTCGGGCTTTCTTGAAAAATATCAATGACAATGTAAACAGGAACAAAACATTGACATGAATGATTCTCTCCACCTATGTTATAGTTATTTAGGTATGTGTGTTGCACAAGTCTTTCACAAGTTTCAAAAAAGCTAATGTTATAAAACTTTTTTCAGGGCACATACCCACTTTATAGAGACTTGTCTACTGCCTCACCATTTGTAAGCAAGAGACTGAATGGTTTACAAACTTAAAAATCAGGACGGTGTCCCGATAAACCAAAAGAACTAAACTGGATGAATATTGTAGGAGAAATCTAGAGGAAAGTCTTGATTTGTGAAATTGGTTTTCCTGAACAGATGTACATTCATCCTGCAGGAAAGATTTATAACTGTCCACCACCAACTGACGAGCTAATGTTGAGCTTCACAGATGGAATTACTCAAACACCATAAATGCCTATGTTTTCAGCACAGATTTCACAAATCATGACACAGCTGTGCATTTTTATGCCCCACCTACGATAGTAGGGGGGCATTATGTTTTCTGGTCTGTGCGTCCGTTCGTCCGTCCGTCTGTCCCTCTTCAGGTTAAAGTTTTTGGTCAAGGTAGTTTTTGATGAAGTTGAAGTCCAATCGACTTCAAACTTGGTACACATGTTCCCTATGATATGATCTTTTTAATTTTAATGCCAAATTAAGAGTTTTTACCCCAATGTCACGGTCCACTGAACATGGAAAATGATAGTGCGAGTGGGGCATTCGTGTACTGGGGACACATTCTTGTTTATACCTGTTAAGAGTCGAAAACTAAATATTATTTTTATATAAATAAACATATATTGTGTCCTTTTAGAACTTATATTTTTCCAAAGGATGCATGAATGAAAGTAGTGAAATTCATTTTGCTTTGATATATAGATTTGAATTACAATTGTTCATGTTATTGTAATGCATATAAAAATAAGATGTGGCAAAATGTAAATATATGATATTCTGTGAGTTATCAAACTAAAGGGGATAAGAAATGGGTATAAGCAGTTACAGGACTGTACTACTGTACAATCTCCAACAATGAGAAAAACTCATACTGTAAAGAGAATTTCATATTTACAAGTAAGTTTTGTTTTTGCATTGAATAATTTTCTTCTATTGTCTTAAAAGCAAATATGGGAAGTGGTTGAAATGCTAATGAGACAGCTTTTATGGCCACCAGATGTCATTGTTACCTTGATTAAAAACTCCTTTTTAGCTCACCTGACCTGACTCATCACTTGGTTTCGTCGTCCATAAACTTTTACAAAAAATCTTCTCTGAAACTACTGTGCCAAATTTAACCAAACTTAGCCAAAATCATCATTGCGGTATCTAATTTAAAAAATGTGTGGTTAGACCCGGTCAACCAACCGAGATGGCCACTATGGCCAAAAATAGAACATACAGGTAAAATGTAGATTTTGGCTTATAACTCTGAAACCAAAGCATTTAGAGCAAATCTGACATAGGGTGATATTGTCTCTTCAGTGAAGATCTATCTGCCCAGGAATTTTCAGACAAATTTGACAACCCGTTGATGGATTGCTGCCCCCAAATTAGTAATTTGAAGGAAATTTTGCAGAGTTTGGTTATTATCTGAAATATTATTATAGATAGAGATAAACTGTAAACAGCAATAATGTTCTGCAAAGTAAGATCTACAAATAAGTCAATATGACCAAAATTTTAAGTTGACCCCTTAAAGAGTTATTGCCCTTTATAGTCAATTTTTAACAATTTTCATAAATTTTTGTATTTTTTGTTAATTTTTAAAAAATATTTTCAACTGTAAATACTGGGCCATGTTTATTATAGATAGAGATAATTGTAGCACCAAGAATGTTCAGTAAAGAAAGATCTACAAACACATCCCCATCATCAAAAACACAATTTTGTCATTTTATATGTGTCCGTTGTTTAATATGCACATAGACCGTCCAAGGTGAGCGACACAGGCTCTTGAGAGTCTCTAGGTAGATACAGGTAGATAACTTTATCATGTTTATACTGAAAAATAATTTTGCTTGGAGGGAGAATTTTAAAAAAGTTCTGTCTTCAAAAGAGTTGACATGTTACTATGTACATTAACCATTATGTTACTTGATGTTCTAGCAATACACACAGAACGGAGACTAGTCAATCTTTGTGAATTATTTTTTATAGGATAGGAGTAATTGAATATGTGTATATAATCAATAATTAAAAATAGTTTTATTTACATTAAAAAGGAAAAGTTCTTATGTCTTAAAAATGCATTTCATGGCGAGGTACAGAAAATATACTGTAAACAGTAGACTATAGATATAGGTGAACTAGGTACAAGAGAACTCTAAATCTTAAATACTACAAACCACCTCTGTTCTATGGAAGATAATGATATAACTGGACTAGAAATACACACAACCTGTAATTAACTGCCTTTACAGCGCTTTCGCGCTTTGATTAAAAATAAAAGATTGCCAAGATTTAGAAAAGTTCTATTAATAAAGTTAAAAACAATAAAGAATTGTTTGATTAACATACATGTACATTCCTATTTTCTGAAAATTCTAAATATTCTAATAATAAACCCAGACTTAAAGTATGTACATTTGTACTAAAGGACAATCCCTTCTCAAGTAATAAGATCTATGATCAAATTCCATGTTGAACAAAAGTTTAAATGGCTAGCTGTAAACTTTGTTAGGATACATGTATATGCCCTTAGTTACATGTATGTAATTAAGATTGACACCAAAATAGACATTTTTGGAAAGTCATGCATAAATCTACAGAGACAATTATCCCAACATTTTGAATTTGATATATGTAAAATATTGGAAATTCATTTTGGATTTCCCAGATTTATTGTGTATACAATGCGATAATGTTTTAACAACGCTTGAATAATCATTCCCAATTAACAAAGGTAGATGTAAATCCATGCCACATACCTCACATACTGTTAAACTTGTGGATTTTTTAATTTAAAACGAAACTTGTCATGCTTGTGGAATTTTAAATCCAAAAAGAAACTTGTGGAAAGTTTTATTTAAAACAAAACATGTGGAATTATTTTCATCTAAATTAAAACTTGTTTTAACATTTATTGTTTCAAGCACTTTTATTCCATTCCCACCATTTGTACACAATATATGTATATATAATCCATCTTGTGATGCTGTTGAATTGATGCTGAATTTAAAGTTGATAGTTTAATTTAATTATTTCCTTTTTTTTAATGAATTGTATTTTTTAGTGATGTTGAAGTATAAAATTGTAAAATCTTGACATCTTTCAAGAAATTTTCCCAGACATCATTTTGTATACAGGTTATACATCATTTATTTATCATGTTTATCATTTTGTAGTTTGAAGATGAAAAGATCTGGGAGTTCTACCAATGCATTGTTGGACAAGGTTTCCTCACAGTTGAAAGGGGAACGTGTAAAGAAAGTGGATGATGAGGATGAAGCTCTCAATGTAAGATTTTATCACAGTAAAATAAAAACAGGAAATAAGATATATTTTGATAAAGAAGAAGTCCCTTTTCACTTGTTAATGATGAATTGTTTGTCTAAAGCATTATATAATGAGTAAATTATAGTTAAACAATATAAAATAACATAATAATGTTTACTTTTAATTGGATGTGTATAAATTCTTTTAAAAGTGAGCACAGTTTGGCCTACTTTAAAGTTTTGCATATAAATATATGATAAAAAGCCTAGGGAGGAAAGCAGATGAAATTATGAAAACGAAAAAAAAAACAGGCTTTTAGATTTCAACTTGGAATTATTTTAATTATAGAATTTGCAAAATTTCTTGTGAATGCAATTTTTAATAAATTCCATGTTTATTCTGTATTTTATTCTGAAGCATTAATGTTCTGTGCGGTGCACAACACTTTCTATTACAGAGAACTTGAGAGAAGAATGCACATTTTCAATAGAATGTACTGTGCGACACACAACACTATCTATACAAAATACATTGTATGGAAATTAAAGTGTTATGCAACGCTAAAAAATATTATAATGCAGAATAAACATGGAATTCATTACAAATTTCAAGCACAAAAAATTATGCAAATTCCATAATCAAAAATATTTCCAAGTTGAAATAAAAGCCTGTTAAATGAAAATTTGACAACCCTATATCGATGTACCATTGGTATCAACTTATTAAAAGAGATATACTACCACTGAGGAGGCAATCGGTTTCAGCTACTTGTAGTCTTTAAAAACAAAAATATTTTTTACTGTGTCTTTATACCTCTTTCCTTTAGATTTGCCCTTGATAAAATAATTGCAATACTGCATTGAAATAATAGTGAAGAAAAATCATACAATATACATGTATATGAAACAAAACATGCAATTGCAATTTGTGTTAACTGTGATACTAATTTTGAAATTTAAAATAGAAAAATAGAAAAATATTATCCAAGAAAGTACATTGTACTAGAGTACATCTGAAATCTATGATATATTGTTTGTTTCGAAATGAATATTCAACAGCTTGGTTGATATAAAACGTTTTTGTTTCCTGCATTGCATGTTCATTTAATATTTCAAATATATATGTTTTACATTGTTTTTGTTGAGCTTTGAAATTAACCTTTCAACTTCGAACACTAAATGGTCTTCTTGAAATAATATACCTTATATTATGAGCATGCCTATCTGAATTAAACATAGATATATAACAAGATTTCTATTCCTTGTAGGCATATATTAAGTCGCTTTCACAGAAAACTGCTCAGCAGAGGGGGAAATCTGTTGATTTTGAGGAGATGGGTGATATTTCTATATCTAGTGAACTAGACACTCACGATACTTCATCTTCAATGAAACGGAGAGCAATAACTACATCTGGAAGCAAATTCTTAAAGAGGAAAATAACCGGAGATACAGCCTCTCAACCAATGTCTAAATTCTTGAGGAAGCCCCAGGTTTCATCAGCTAGTCGGGTACCAACAGTTTCAGAACAAATTAGAGGTCATATTGATCAAAAGTCTGTCCAGAAACCAGGTCAAAGGTCTGTCCAGAAATCAGGTCAAATGTCTGTTCAGGGTCAGAGATCAGCAGCTTTAGAAAAAGCATCAGTTTTAGCCAAAAAAATTACGCAGAGATCAAATGAAAATAGAAAAGTGTTTACTTTAGAAACAGACAGTGACTCAATGGAGACTCCTCGTCAAATTACAGAATCTGATAGTTTTAAGATTGGAAAGAATTCAGGGAAATTTCTGAAGAAGAAACCACAGTCAGCAGAGCCCGTTGTTATTAGTAACAGACCCTCTAGTCCTAAACCCCAACAGCAGGCACAGAAAACTAAAGGTACTAAAAACTCACACACATGGTAAAAAACCCCAACAGCAGGCACAGAAAACTAAAGGTACTAAAACTCACACACAAGGTAAAAAACACCAACAGCAAGCACAGAAAACTAAAGGTACTAAAAACTCACACACATGGTAAAAAACACCAACAGCAGACACAGAAAACTAAAGGTACTAAAAACTCACACACTAGGTAAAAAAAAACCAACAGCAGGCACAGAAAACTAAAGGTACTAAAAACTCACACACTAGGTAAAAAACACCAACAGCAGGCACAGAAAACTAAAGGTACTAAAACTCACACACATGGTAAAAAACACCAACAGCAGGCACAGAAAACTAAAGGTACTAAAACTCACACACATGGTAAAAAACACCAACAGCAGGCACAGAAAACTAAAGGTACTAAAACTCACACACATGGTAAAAAACACCTACAGCAGGCACAGAAAACTAAAGGTACTAAAACTCACACACATGTTAAAAAACACCAACAGCAGGCACAGAAAACTAAAGGTACTAAAACTCACACACTAGGTAAAAAACACCAACAGCAGGCACAGAAAACTAAAGGTACTAAAACTCACACACATGGTAAAAAACCCCAACAGCAGGCACAGAAAACTAAAGGTACTAAAAACTCACACACATGGTAAAAAACACCAACAGCAGGCACAGAAAACTAAAGATACTAAAAACTTACACACTAGGTATAAAAAAACCAACAGCAGGCACAGAAAACTAAAGGTACTAAAAACTCACACACATGGTAAAAAACACTTATAGCAGGCACAGAAAACTAAAGGTACTAAAAACTCACACACATGGTAAAAAACACCAACAGCTGGCACAGAAAACTAAAGGTACTACAAACTCACACACATGGTAAAAACACCAACAGCAGGCACAGAAAACTAAAGGTACTAAAACTCACACACATGGTAAAAAACACCAACAGCAGACACAGAAAACTAAAGGTACTAAAAACTCACACACTAGGTATAAATTTTTGGATGATCAATGCATTTGAATGGGGACATGTAATTGGAACCCCCCCTTTGTCCTGGGTTAGGAACCCCCCCTTTTTAAAATGGCTGGATCCGCCCCTGATAATCATCAGTGCACATTGGTGGTCTTTAGCCTTTCTTTTCCATGGTCGGGTTGTTGTCATTTTGACATAGTTCCCATTACCATTCTCAATTTTTATATGACATATCATATAAAAGCAGAGCATTTGTAAAGTTATAGTTTCCCTGAATATCAATTCAGCTTATATTATAAGCTTATACATAGAAGGAGATTTGGGTTAAATGTATTTAGACAGCAACATAGAAATACAAACAAATCAAACAACATCTAGAGGAGGAGTTAAATCTTTATGAAGTCTACAACAATAGATGACAAATGTCTTTACTATGTAAAGCTCTTTATATTTCAGAAGCTAAACAAGTTGTGAATGAATCAAATAGAGACTATATTTCCAGAGATCTGAATCAGCAGTGAGAACCACTGACACAATTCCTGATTTGACACAGGCACATGCGTATGAGCATGTACATATTAAATTCTTTTGATCCTTTTTTTCTACACCATTTCAATTTTCAGCCTAACTACTAGGTTTCTTTGCTTTTAAACAAGATATTGTTTAAATGATAATTTTGTCTTTCAGTTGATACATGTAGAAATATGTTATTTCAGGTTCTCCTTTTAAATTAAAAAGTTCCACGAAATATTCGACAGATGTAGTGCTGTCATCTGGAGAGGAGAGTTTACAAGAATTTATCTTCGCTGATGGTAGTGACGACAGTGGAAGGATGGTTGTCAAGGGAGGAACCATTGTAAGATATTTACCTTTAAATTCTCTAAAAAAAAATTTGAAGCAATAAGAATTAATATACAGAATTTGAATGGTGCAAACCTCCAAATAAACGTGTTTGGTTTATGGTGTATAGTGTATTAAACTTGAGGAATTTTGTATGGTCTTTAAATTTAAGGTCATTTTATAATAAATGTATTAAAATTTGTAATTCCCTTGAACACATTACACTGTGGGTAATCCTGGTGCAAATCTTGTATTCAAATGAGAAAGAGAGAAAATGGAATATGGTATATGATGTAAAAGTGCAGGATGAGATTGTGTGAGTTGGATGTTTCACCGTTTAAGGGCTGTATTTGAAATATGTATCATTGGGGCCAACACATCAGACCATGGAGGTTAATTACTGTTAACTTTTGACGACATACAACAATCAGTTTTCCTTTGTGGCGTCAGACATTTTTTGTGACGTCAAATTATACTGGTAATGATTGACAAATAGCTATAAGGTGTATTAGTGAACAATAGCTCAAATCTCAACATGGATCAACTTGTTATTTACTGACATTGAAATATCTTTTAGTGACTAATCCTACATTTTTCACACATAGCTTTTAGTTTTAATGATTGTTCAATCAATTTGTAACATTGCCTCAGCATCTATGAAATACAAAATGTAATATCTATAAATTTTCATCACCATGAACATACATGAAATATTTGTCACTGGACATTTATCAAAATACAATCAATTGGATATGTTGAAACAGAGAGTCTCTTAAAGAACCATACTGATCTGAATTTGGTATGTGCATATTTGATGCTGAGAGTAACAGTTAAAATCACATCAACAGTGCTTGCTTTAATATTTATAAATTAAATTTACTGCACACATGCAACCTTAAGAACATATAGTCTCAAGTCAAAAAGGATGACTTTATCTGTAAAACATTTTACATTTGCTTACCATTTTACTAATATAGATTAACATACAATACTGCTTTGTTAATTTAGTACATCTTTATCCTAATCATAATCATTGATGACTTTGTTTGTATCATGTTGACAGAGGAACATATTGAGTAGTAAGGTGAGAACATTACATGTACACGTATCTTCTATCACGTTCACTTTTAATAATTCATCTTTAATCTAAACTTTTAGTTTCATTTCCTATCACACACTTGTCTCTGTACCGTACTCTGTACTATTCAAGATTATACCATATATCATAAATCTTTCTCAAAGGTGTCAAGTCTCTGTTTTCATTGCAATTATAATTATATAAATATCTCCCCCCCCTCCTTTTTTCCCTTTTTTTAATAGTACACATGTTTGGGATTAAAAATGTAATTTCTAAATTCTTAATTCTATCTTATTGGTTATTATGCTTTGGTTTGGTATTAAGAAAATTTCAGGGATAGAAGTTGTAAAAAAATACAAGAATGATACTGATTTATAATGTGTATTTCACATTTTTATTTATGATTTAAACACTCATCAAAAATCATAATTTTAGGTTTTTTGAGTATTAGTAGCATTTACTGTCATTTAAAATCTGTTCACTTTTCTAACTCAAATGCTGTTTAAAAAATTTCTCTGAAAACTTGCAATAACTTGACACCTGGTTTCTCATTGTTTCTGTTCTATCTTTTTTTTTATAGCAGCACATTTCAATCTGTTAACATTTCAGTTCATTTTACAAATTTCAGATAAAAATGAAAGAACTAACTTTTTTTTTTTTTGTTTTGACATCAACCTATTGTAAGGATCACATATTGAAAGCTCCCTGAAGAAATAAACCCAGTGATGTTTTTCCTGATTTGTCTCAGTTATCTGTAAACCCACTTGCATTCCTTTTATATATATGTATTATATATTTAAAAGTTTCTTAAATTTGCTTACACTTGTGATTAACATGAAGTAATAATGAATTTCTTAATTGAATATGTTGTGTATATATATATATATATATATATAGATTCTACCACTGCATGGAGTGTGATACAATATTTATCCACTCGAGACAGTTAAATTTTTAAATATTTAAAATTTAACTGTCGAGAGTGGATAAATATTGTATTACACAAGATTTGGTGGTAGAATCTATTTCTCTAATGATTTTCAAACAATATGCAGGCAAACTTATTGCTTCTTTGCGACTGATCTGTAAAAAGATGTGTTCTTTCTATGTGGCGTCATCAGACATGGTCGCCTTTTTTCATGCCGTCACAATCGGAAATTCAGAGGAAAACAAGAAAATTCAACGTCATAATCGGATTTTAACCAATGAAGAACTGAGATCAAAAGAACCACACGTTATTTAAATGTTTTTTATACAATGGGTGCAGAAAGGGATAAATTGACAAAGAATTAAAGAAATATTTATATACAACATATTCAATTAAGAAATTCATTATTACTTCATGTTAATCACAAGTGTAAGCAAATTTAAGAAACTTTTAAAGATGAAGTGTATTTCTACAAATTGAGACATACAATTTATTTTGTAATTTACCATTTAGTTTTTTGCATTTTTCTTTTTTATGCTATTACATATTACTTGTATTAAGGTATATATCACTATGACAACTGGTAAGTTTTAGCATAGAACAGATAACCATTTATATGAATAATAACAACATTTTTTTTTAAATGTTATGTATGCACTTTGTAGGTAAACAAAATGAGAATTACCAGTACTACTTTAAACATAAAAACAAACTGAATTTTTCATTTTGATAGGTAATTTCATAGTTTTTTCTTAGTTTATTGTTCATTATTTTGTACATTAATTAGGCTGTTAGTTTTTTTATTTGAACTATTTTACATTAGTCATTTCAGAGCCTTTTACAGCTTGCTATGAGGTATGGGGTTTGCTAATTGTTGAAGGCCATGCAGTGACCAACAGTTGTTACTTTCTGTGTCAATTGTCTGTTATGGAGAGTTGTTTCATTGGCAATCAAACATAAATATCAAATCAGTTGTTAGTCTTCATGCTTTTAAATTGTGATAAAGTTGACCTCAATAATAGGGTTATGCACCAATATTAATTCATGTTCATTATCATGGGTAAGGTTGATTTTAAATTGAAACTAGATGTACTGTAATTTTTGGAATATTTTTGCAGACGAGACAAGAATTCAGAAAGAGATCGCAGTCACCACACAGATCTATGTCACCAGATTCTAAACCACCAACACCATCAAGAACACCACGAAGGTCACCTTCACCTAAAGTAGGGAGAAGGTCACCATCTCCTGGTCTTAGAAGGTCAAGGTCACTGTCAGAAGATACTGTTGCCAGTGATATAATAGAAGAAGTAAATGAGAGTGACCCACATAGTGCCAGTTCAGAAGATGTATTCAGAGGTAAAAGATAGATATGAGATAGAAGATGTAGTATGAGTGCCAATGAGACAACTCTCCATCCAAGTTGAAATGTGTATAAAATAAACAATAAAAGGTCAAAATAAGGCCTTCAACACAGAGCCCTGGCTCAATATATATAGGAACAGCAAGCTATATAGAGCACAAAATGATTAGTGTAAAACGATTCAAACAGAAAAAAACAATAGTCTAATATATATGAAAAAAAATAGAAAAGAGAAAGACTTATCAACCACATCAATAATTGACAACAACTGAACAATAGGCTCCTGACTTAGGACAGGGCAAACATGTATGAGTCAGTAAACGGAGGCCTGGATTTGGTCCTTTATTGTGAACTATTCCTTATCCAACACTAAATAGATATTTACTATCCAATACAAGTTAAACAAAAAAAAAGATTTTATTTTCTGCAAGCTGTATATTTAAGGCAGTGGTTATTACTTTTATAGAATCATAACATGTAAGGTTTTAATCAGTTTGTTGTTTAAATGCATTTAAATGTTTATCTTCTTTGTTGATATATTAATAATAAAACATTAATTTATGTGATTTCAGTGAATTTAATGGATGCTGATACCCTGGAACCTGTCATTATTGCTAAACCAAATATCTCAGAAAGGAAGTCCAGAAATGTCTCAAAGAAAAAAGTAGTCAATAAAATTAAAAAAGAAGAAAAAAAGAAGAAAAAGGATAAAAAGAATGATGACATATTTAGTGCACTAGGTTTACACACTGTTGAAGAATTACTAGGTGATATTCAGGACTTGGATGAACCTCGAAGTGAAGTATCAGAGATAAAGACTCAATCAGAATCAGAGGAAATTAAAACAGAGAGATCAGATCAAATGTTAGGAGGCCAGAAATTAAAGGATTCACGATCAGAAATGATAGTATCAGAAATAAAGACCCGGTCTAGTACACCTAAATATAGCTCATACTCAGAAGACTTCGACAGTAGTATATCAGAACGTATTGGTGAAAGTGAGAAAAAATCTAAAATGAAATCCTTTTCTGAAATAAAGACTCAGTACAGTGATGAGGAGGATGAAACAGAGGATATAAGTGAGAGGTTGAGTAGTGACTCAGAGTCATTGATGACAGAATCGAGGGCTACACCAACCTCAGACAGAACCATTACGGATTCTTATACTTACAGGTACATTCAAGCTTTAGTACATATAGCAGATTTCATTTCATGCTAATATATCCCCTGGTTTCCTATTTCATGGTCTTCTGACCATTACATGTTTAACATAGGTAAACTTGGTTAACTTTAAGAGTATAGATAGAATGATGAAAACTACAGTAGATATGCATACACTTTATATTCAATGAAGATTTAATTTTTCAGTTGTAGTTTGACAATGTAATAAATCTCTTTTATTATTGAAAATCTCAAGAATAATGTCATTTTCAATATTATTATTTGCACATGTTTGTAAATGAACCACAAAAATAAGATTATTGATAAAGAAGAAGAAATAGTTTAAATGAAAATAATATTAAAATGATTTGAACAACTTAAGAATATGTATAATGATTGGATATTTACTGTTACATTTGTTGTTGACATAGTGACACACCAGCACCAAGACGTGACCGAGTAAAGACCCACACAGTGGAAGTCCAAACATCAGAACCGGGACTACAGTATCAATGGGACTCTAAGTATTCTGGTTTTGCTGTACCTGGATTTCTAACAGGACTAGGAATGGTGGACCCCACACCTATAGCAACACATGTGGTCAGTCCAGACGCTTTAGAAGGTATAATATATATGTTATATATATCCAAATTATCAAAAAAAAACAGCATAATTGAAAAAAAAAACAATAATTCTGAATTGAAGATATTTTCTCATGAAAACCTTTTTTTTCATTTTGATGTGATGTGATTGGTATTCTTCTGCCATTGATGCCTACATGAAATTGAGAATGGAAATGGGGAATGTGTCAAAGAAACAACAACCTGACTAAAGAGCTGAAAACAGGCTGAAGGCCACCAATGGGTCATGTACATGTACATTTAGCACATATGCTGAACTGAAACAAGTCAAATTGCCTTTTCTTTTTTGTGAAAACCTGTAGCACTTTTTATGTCTTCTTGGTATTTGGTCATAAGATATGTTGTTAGTGCAGTAACAATCAATATATTTAGACTACTTATATTTCAGCTATGACAGCATACAGTCCAGCCATGTTAGCACTCCATGATATGTTAAAACAACAGTTAGATCTGACTAAACAGTTTATACATTCTCAGAAATATCTGTACAAGTCATTTACAGATTCTATGGAGACAACACATAAATATACAACACTAGAGGATACGAGACAGGTATATGAACTACTGTTATTTTGCTTCATGTCAATATGCCAGATTTTGATTGGATAAAAAAGGGAGATAATTTACTCTATCTGATGGCTCAGTGTGATAAAAAAGGGAGATAATTTACTCTATCTGATGGCTCAGTGTGAGACAATTTTTTTAATGCTACCCTCTTGTACAGACCTATCAAAAATCTATAATTTAAAGGACCGTGTTTAGAATTTACATCAATAAATTAAAGACAATGATCATGGTCTTCGTTTTTGCCTTGGAACTTTTTTGTATGTAGAGTGTGAAAATGAAAACAATTGTCTTGCTTTCATCCTATTGTTTATTTAATAACTGTTACATTGTTATGAGTGTGATGTCGTTCTCTATGACTGACACATATTTAGTCATTTAATTTTTTATTTAACCAATAAATCCACACTAACCAAGTAGAAAGGGAGATAACTCTAGATTTCATAATGTACATTAAACCATTTTAAGAATGGATGTGTAAAATATGGTGCATGATATCTTTGAAAATGGATATATCATAATTGAATTCATTCTTGAAATAAAACAAACCTTAGTTGGTCATATAGGAATGTGTCACAAAGTACAAAAAAGGTAATCTTCATCAGAGTTCTTGTCAGTAAAGTAGTTATGTCCAATAAACATGGAAATTTTGTCGGTAAGTATAAATTGTATTTTATATATTTCAATCTGGACATTTAAGTGGACATTTTTCTAAAACCAGTCCACGTAAATTCTACCAGAAGAGAACAAAGGAAAACACAACTTAACCATAATAACTAGTAACCAATCAAAACAAGAGTTCAATTTCAATCTCCATTAATTTGTAGGAGTAAAATTACTTATAAGTGCATTGAATACTAAATTAATCATAGGGATTAACTATTCGTAAAATACTTTGCAATGGTAAACTAAGTTTCAATAGGAATTTGATAAACAGATTTTTATTATGAATTAATGAAAAAAAGATATTAAATGATGCAGTGTTCTCCCCAGGCCCTTAAAGGACCACGGGCCCGCGATGTATAATTTTCTACCGTGGTGGTATCGTTCTTGCCGCGATGTATAATTTTTCACCGTGGTGCTAAAATTTTCGGTAAAAAAATCATATAACGGTAAACCTTTCCGTGGGGTATATAATTTCAGATGAAAATTGACCAGTTCAAACCAGTTCAATCCAGTTCTGACAACGAAGATTGTTTACACCACGTGATCGATTTACCTTTTGAGGTTAACCTTGATGATTGGATTTAATCGATATACATGATTCTTGTGTTTTAATTAATTAAAATATCATAACTTAATGATCACAGACTTATGAGACTTTTGAGGGACAAGCAGACATTTGTTAATAAACTCTATTACTCCAGCCTTTGGTCATAAATGATTTGCGTAGTTTTAAAACGTGAGTTACTTCCCCTGATTTAGCTTATTACAAAAATGTGCTCCTAAAATATTATCCATCATTTAAAATAGAAATAAAGTACAAATTGAATGCAAAATTATATAAGGATAACAAGTTTCTTTGAATATACCAACAAAAATATATTGCAAATTATTTTTGACAATCATACTTTTATTAAAGCACAGACATATTATATTAAAAGGTAGTATATCCATTTACACATCTACTGACTGAGCTAGGGCTGTATATTAAACCAAGGTTGTTGAAAACATCTATATATAGCTGAATAGTATTAAAGAAGTTTGATGATTAACTTTTACAAAATAAATTTACAATGATTGTAACTCAGCTAGACATGACAACCTTTCACGAGTGTCCACATAGATAATATAAGTATACTTTTCATGTCTATCATGAAATAACACAATAATGATTTTAATAATAATTTTATTGATGTCTAAAAGAATCATGTCTAAAGCTATGGAAAATAGTATTTAATTTACTAAACGTTCTACATTAAAATTTAATCTTGTTTAAAGTTAATTGTTATGGTGTAATCTAACAAAAATGGGGAATGTGTAGTGTAACTATACAAGTATCAGGACAAAATTGGCTAAATCAAAGTATAAAAAGTGACTAGTTTAAAGACTAAAAGTGCTTTCTGTTATTCTTAAAAGATATTAAAGTATACAAACTGTTTGATTTACTTTTTTTTACCCAAAGTCTACATAAACACAGTAAACAAAACAAAAGACAAAAAGGTAATGGCACAAAAACTAACAAGAAGAAAAAATAAGCGATGCAACGCGACACGACATATTGTACAAATCAATTTCGACACGCGTTACCCCGGTGCTATCCCAAAATCCTGGGGAGAACACTGTGATGGCTCCATAATATTCTTATACCTCCAAAAAAAGATATGATACACCATGTACCTCACACATAATATGTTATTCCCAATTTCTTACGTTGGTAATTTTGTGAAATGCTATTCCCTAAAACGTGGTATGCAAAAAGATTCTTTATCACGATCCCCATTTAATACTTTTGATGTACATGTTTGTATTAATATATCATATTAAGGTCAATTATAGGTCATGTTTGATTTTGTCTACTTTCAGTATATAAAGAAACACAGACCAAAGACATTGACTTTTAAACAAGCTATGAAAATGGTGAAATCAGAAATGAGACAGTAACATGGAGTAAGACTATAAGACAGGAAAAATACAAGATGGAGTTTACTATTGAAGGAAGCAAAAAGTGGATTCACATGGGGACAAGTATATAAACATTTTAAATATGGATCATCTACATTACCCTAGATTCAAAATTTTTATGATTGACTGAATGTTTTAGTTACATGGTGCATTGTTTTAAAACATTTAAATTGATGGTAGACTCGTCATTAGTCTCAAATAAATAAGTATGATTGTGCCAAGCAATGTTTTAGAAAAAGACTTATTTATTTGAGACTAATGACGAATGTACCATCAATTTAAATGTATTTACAAATAATGTTCATTCAAATATCTCTCTATAAAAGTACAGATATTTGAATGAACATTATTTGTATTTATGTAGAATGAAATTTTATGTATAAAATATGAACAGTATATTTGTAAGAAACACATGTGTAGTAATGGAAGATATATGACATATGTGCTAAATATAAAGATAGATATGGAAATGGGCATCATATGTAGGTTGTATGATCTAACATCAAAAAGTGGAATCTAGCAGATGAAGATCAATAGCTTTTTACCTTACATAGTTTTATAGAAACATGAGTACTAGTTACTAAGACCAGTGTTAGCTAACTATTTTTATGTTTTGATGAACTAAAAGATAAGGTTTGTTGAACAATAACTCATGACATGACTGTGATATTCTTAATTATTGTACAAATAAATTTATATATTATAATTCAGTATTCAATAGTTTTAGTTTCAGCTGTAGCATTTAATTCCGTAACAAAATAGGCCATATATTGTATCATTATACATGTATGTTGTGTGCCCTTGTCCTCAGAAATAATTCAAGGTGTATAAAAGAAAAGGAAATGTGATATGATTACACAATAAATTGCTATCACCTATAACATTGATGACTACAACATACCGATGAGACAACTCTCTACAAGAGACCAAAATGACACAGAAATTAACAAATTATAGGTCACTGTACAGTCTCTGTTTTATCCAGCTGTAGCATTCTAAGAATAGATTGGTTTTAACCAGGTGTAGTATTCTGAAAATAGATTGGTTTTAACCAGCTGTAGCATTCTTAGAATAGATTGGTTTTAACCAGCTGAAGTATTTTTAAGACTATTTATAGGATAAATAATAGAAGAATTCAAATAGAGAAAAAGATTCAACAAGTGACTGAACAACACATTAATCAAAATTATAATGGTTGCATTATTGCATGCATAAATTGTAAATAAAAATATCAGGTAAGCGACATAGGCTCCTTGGAACCTCTAGTTTTGAAAACCTGATTGTGTTATCAATAGTTTCAGATAACATGTAAACACTTGCTATTTTATCGACTTTTTTACTTATTAAGAATACCAGTATGCAGATTTCGAGAAAAACATTTCATTTTTTTCCAAATTTTGTTTCAATTGATTTTTTTGGTAAATGACAGATTTCTATGAAATAAAAACATTGTTTGGAGTTTTGTTACTGTTAACTTCTTTAATCATATTTGATAATTGGACAATTCCAAGGATGTGGCAGTGAGTTGTTTTATTGTCACTAGATTGGTTTAGTAATAGTGTAATGAGTAGTTTCATATTCTTTTTAGATTACATTTTTGTAAATATAGGCAATGCAATTTCCCATAGGAGCACCCTTTGGGTCTAAAACCATCATTAAAATATCTTGCATCGTCAAATGATGCCCGCCATTCTCCAAATTTGTTTTCGTTTTTATAGCCGCCACCATTTTAAAAAACAGACACTTTTACTATTAAGTTTCATGAAAAATTATATCCTAGAATAGAAAGATATGCACTATTATTTTATTTGAAGGTCAACACCTAGGACTTTGCGGCCTATTTTCAACATTTATATGCCCTAAGCTTGTTTAAACTTATACTTAAATTGTGTACTACCCAAAGAAATCATTTTTCACCGCAATGTTACGTTTTTATACTGGTAACAGTGCCAAGTTATGTCTATTAGATGAAACATAGAGATCATATTTTGGAACCAGTATGTCAAAAAATCAAATTATCTATGAATGTTATAAATCTCCTCAAAAGTGGTGTGGTTTGAGAAACAGCTGTTTTTTTAAAGTGCAACCTTTTAAGCAATAACATATTTGATGAGTTTTTGGCCTAAATGCCGTTCATACTTAGTTCTGAAGAACTCCATCCAATTGACTTAAAAAGAAGTGCTCTTGTATAGGGATGCTAGAAAACTCCGAAAGGGGAAAAACATAATAATCGGGCTAAAGGGTTATTTTTTCTTACAGAATTCTCAGACCCCATCCACCTTAGTTGTTTGTGTTGTTCATATATTGTCAATATAATGAAGATAACTGCGACTGTTAAACTAGTGAGAGGTTAAGCTATATATTAAACCAGGTTTAATTCACCTTTTTCTACATAATAAAATGCCTGTACTAAGTCAGGAATATGACAGTTGTCATCCATTAATTTCATGTGATTGAGCCTTTGATTTTGCTAATGAATTTTCCTTGGAGTTCAGTATTTTTGTTATTTTACTTTTTATTTGCTGTTAGCAGGGGAAAATAATACAGGTCTTTGATCAATGAAAAATAATTTTAAGTAACTTAAGTGTTAGTATTGTCTATCAGATAAGGCAGTCAGTATTCTCAGCATCGCCATTGGAAAGTCTGCCATACTCTGATAGCTGTGTAGTGATAAGAATACAATAAACATTGAAGGAAAATATAACCTCAGGCTTTATTTCTATTCCATTGTTTACAATGTTATTGCTACTAATCTGATATTAAAGGACGTTTTAACCCAAAACATTGATAATAATCGCTAATCACTACCTTGTTTTGGAACATCTACCATGGCATTGTCTGTCATAAAATGAACATAACAATGGGTAGAAAAATTTATTTTAAAAAAAATAATAGACGAAAATATTTCATTTTAAATATTGAAACAAAAACAAAATACTTAGTGCAACAAAGGCTGAAAAAAATCACACTGGAACTTTATAGAAAGTTTTATAATTGAAGAGAGTTAACTTGGAGATTGCAAACCTAGTAAGAAATTTTGGTCATTCATACAGGTGTATCACCACTATAAAGGTAAATGTTTGTTTGTTTTTTGTTTTTTTTTTATAAAAAACGAACCCTCAAGATCAGACTCGAGCACTTGCCAATCTTTTTCATTCAGCGTTTACCACACCTAAACCTTCATAATAAAAACACATTTATGAGCTGAAATGATAAAAAAAAATAAACAGCACAAATTTGAAATGAAGCAGATCAATATCACTAGAAGGAACATCTAAATTACTAAAACAAACTTTAACCATTGCATCTAAAGCGTATTTTTTTCCTAGAACAAAAAGGTTGTGAAAGTCCTTGACATACCATATATATATGGTGATTTCTAGATTTATAGGGTTTGGATTTAAACCTGAGTGCATGAGTCCGCGTATTTTTTTCCTAGAACAAAAAGGTTGTGAAAGTCCTTGACATACCATATATATATGGTGATTTCTAGATTTATAGGGTTTGGATTTAAACCTGAGTGCATGAGTCCGCGTATTTTTTTCCTAGAACAAAAAGGTTGTGAAAGTCCTTGACATACCATATATATATGGTGATTTCTAGATTTATAGGGTTTGGATATATATCTGAGTGCATGAGTCCGCGTCTTAATGTGTTCATATAGATATTTATTGAGATAAAATGTGTGTCCGTAATTAAATTTCGCAATGTTGTAAATGAAATTTGCAGACAGACAATTCTACCTTGGCTTAGATTTAGTTCAACTATTAGTTACTGTGCAGTCTTTTACTCTCATGGAAAGAGAGTGATCTATCAGAAACACATGTTAAGCTAAATGATTATAAGAACCTTTGGGATCAATATAGAGCGGAAATTACAAAACATGCTCTAGACAATTGTATTGTCTGATATTCCAATAAAATGAAGACTATAAAATCTATTCTATATGTTCATGCATTCTCACTGCATGCTTCATTTTGTATTCTAAAAAGAACCTCAGTCACCAGGGGGATTCTGTTTTCATTTATTATGACAAATGTCATTTTCCTACTTACTCTGTTCGTGAAGCTTTGTAGACGTATGGTTCCAGAGGAAATACAATTAATGGACCTAAAGGTCTAATTTAATGATACTAAAATTTAATAACCAAATTGAAATCTCGAAATGTGAACCAAAAAAACGTAAAAAAAGAATAATAAAAATAAATCATCATGTATTTTTGATATCACTAATATCATTGCTATGAAATAAAATGTGGTATGATTGCCAATGATGCAACAACCCACTTGAGTCCGACAAAGGTGTATTTTAGCACCTCTATGTCTACAACTGCAGTTAAACCGATCCTGTGGTTGTAAAATAAAAAGTCATTAACAACAACAGCTTCTATGACAGAGTATAAGAGGCGTACGTTTAGTCGACATAAGACATTAGTTTCGATCGAATTAAAAACTTGAAAGCAAAATCATCTACGAAATTGAAACACAAAAAAAAAAAATTGTACCAAATATGGCGAAAGACATCTTTTCTGTGTGTACAACAACTTAAGTGTTTTGGTGACGTAACATTTTATAAACATTTCAAAATCTAATTACAGATAACAGGCTTATGATTTTGTATGTTAGATTCACGTTTTGCCTACAAAGGATCCAGTTACGTTCAAACCAAACAAGTTGAATGAATTCAAGTACGAAGTTGAAGAGTACTAAAAAGTTAACATTTTTAGAGGTTTAACCAAATTTCCATATGAAGGAGACAGAAGTTTACCGATGTTTGATCATCGTAAAATGGTTAGGAAGAAACAAATCAAGGTACTACACAAAAACCGAGGGAATTGCATGCACTCCAAAAGGAGCGAGAACGGATGTGTCTCCTATTTTGGATGTATTACCCGTTATGCCAATATAAAAATCCAGGCCAATAAACTCATCATAGATGCCAGGGTTAAATTTTGTTTTTACGCCAGACGCGCATTTCGTCTTCAAAAGACTCACCAGTGAAGCTGAAATCCAAAAAAGTTGAAAGGACAAATAAAGTACGATGTTGAAAAGCATTGAGGACCAAAATTCCTAAAAGGTTTGCAAAAACGGTTCTACTGGTATCTAAAGATATAAAACCTCAAACACATTTCGTAACTGTGTCGAAACATCAAAACATCGATTCTGTCATCATATTCGTGATGATGGCCATATAACTTATGAAGTGTCTATTCATGTCGTTCTGCCTGATAATTCCACTGAATCAGTTAATATGTAAGGACCATAAAGCTTGAACATGCAAAGTTGTAACTGGGATATGTATACGCAATGCCTCAAATCAGATAACATGTTAGTTGACAATTGAAAAGTTGTAATACCCACGTACCAATACTTATACTCTATTCATTGAGTAAAAAAATATCCTTAGCAATAAAACGTTTTGTGAACAAGTAATTATAATACATAAAAAAAAAATAACAAAAATACCGAACTCCAAGGAATATTCAAAACGGGAAGTTCATAGTCAAAAGGTAAATTTAAAAACTCAAACACATCAAACGAATGGATAATTACTGTTATATTCCTGACTTGGTACAGGTTGCATTTCTGTAAATATTAACAATGCAATTTTCCATAGGAACTCCTTTTACGGCTAAAACTGTACCACTTTTTACTATGAAGTTTTGAAAAAAATCTTATCCTAGAATTGAAAGTTCATATGCAACACAATTTGTTTCAAAGGTCAAAATATAGGACTGTGCGGCATATTTTCAACGTTTATATGCCCTGAACTTCTCAGAATTTAAACTAACACTAATTTTCTTCACTACCCCTACCTCAAATGAAAGGTTACCACAGATTTCAATGTAAACAATATATGCACATGTCTATTTACTGGTAACATTCCCAAGTTATGTCTCTGTGAGATGTAACACAGAGAGCATAACTGGGAACCAGTATGTAAACAAAATTAATTTTATATGAATATTCAAGATCTCCCAAAGAGAGGCGTGTTTTGAGAAACAGCTGTATTTACAAAGTGCGATTTAAACCTGTTTTATAGCTAGCTTAACCTCTCACTTAAGTCGCCTAAATTTAATATATGGACAATGATGTGTGAACACAATATCACCATATCTAGTAAATCATACTAGTGACGACCACTATGACGCGTGATATCCTCAGGTATAGTCCGTCTTTTACATAGGAGTTTGAGGAGGTTCTTGCCAGTTTTGACCTTCATCTGCCCATCATTTATTGCATGAGACAATTATCATCTTAATTATCAGCATGTCGTGTGCATATATTGAGTATTTAGATTCTGATACTTTACATGTATTTGAAAGGCTATTTTTCTTCTTTAGTTTTGTTGTATTTGCAAGACTCTTGGACATAGACATTACCAGAAAGGAATAAAAGATAGTTTTTTGCTTCGTTTGTACACCTCTTAGCAGAAATGACGACTTATGCTCTTGGTTTTATATCTTTCTGTAGACAAGAGGCCTCGAGCTTTGTTAGGTTTAGTCCTGTCCTGTAAGCTGATATGAAACCACCTGTTCAGCGTTTATCCACTCAGTTAATTAAAACCCTCATACTCAGTTTAGCCCCAGGCAGATATGAACACCCATGCTTGGTTTTAAGTCCTGCAAACAGAAATGATATCCTATACCTTCGAATAAAGCGAACATCAGGAATGAATCCAAACATTCAATATTCAACAGATATGACGCATCATGCTGCGTTTCAGCTCTTTCAGGAAGCAACGAAGCCTCATGCTTAGATTTATAAAAAAGAAGATGTGGTATGATTGCCAATGAGACAACTGTACACAAGAGACCAAAATGACACAGAAATTAACAATAATAGGTCACTGGACGGCCTTTGACAATTATCAAAACCCATACCGCATAGTCAGATATAAAAGGCTCCGAAATGACAATGTAAAACAATTCAAACGAAAAAACTAACTTCCTTAGCAGATATGAAGCCTCATGATCTGTTCCTACCTACCATAGAAGATTATATGAAGCTGATAATTTATAAGAACTATTGCACAAACCCCCAAAAAGATATAAATAACCCTCATTTAATCAGCGATCAAACATCGTAAAGTATTTTGTGTTTTTGGATTTCGAGCTCTTTGACGTATAATTCATGTTTCTTTCTGAAAATTGGTTGACCCTGTTTAGTTTAGTATTGTATAAGTGCGAATGATTGTTTAGGACTGGAAACTAGTTATTGCTCGCTTTAAATTAAAATGAACGTTCACCCACCTTCAAGCTTTTTATTATGTTAACACTTTATACGTTACTGAGAAAAAAAGAAAAAAAAGAAAGAAAAGTAGCTTATATATTTATTGTTTAACTGTTTATCGCCATCCTACATGAAGTAGATCCAGTCTTTATTCTTTTTACAATTATCCATGAACCTTTTAATATGTATTTATAAGAAGGACACTTATAAACCAAAGATAATAGAACCAGAAACCATAAAGACCGAGGGATTTGACTGATCGTAGATTGAAGTCGTATATTCATTATAAGTTAGATGGAATGACAGTCCTATACACCCTTCCATAGTCCATATTCATTACATGGTTTTACATTATTGACATAGAGATTACACCAATGACAAATTCATTAAGTATTGACATATCAACATTCAGTCTTTTCCTATATCATTGAAACATTTACAAACAACATTATTCAACTCAAACTTACTCAAATTGACTAAAGGGTAACGGAGGGAACCTTCATTAAACTTTGTCCAATGCTTATATTTAAACACGAGCTCTCCCACAAAATAGAATAAAATAATAAAATTGCATCTCACAAATCAGCAAGCATATCAATATAACTGCACAACATCAACTCTTGTGATAACTTCTATTTCTAAAGTAATGTTCATATTTAGATTTAATGGGAAAAAAACCCTCTATTATGTTGAATGGAAATTTTATGAGCCTTACTTCCGCCA